>NC_137621.1:1757909-1927909 GCF_963280865.1 Gymnoscopelus braueri | reverse complement strand
TTTTGTAACACACACTACACATTGTTATTGTTATAAGAAAAGGTACATTTTGACATCATATTCTTTTCACTGTACCTGTTCGATTTGTATGTATGTCCAGTGGCATCAGTTCAGCAAAAGCTAAGGTATGGCAAGGTTAGGGTTGCCAACTCCCAGAGATTGAAATAAGGGACACCTATCCGCGCGGCCCAAAAAATTGGGGGTCAAACCCCCCAAAAAACCCAAAATGCATAGAAAACTATGCATTATACCTGTAATAATTGACGCACCTGTATGTTTGTTTTTGAATTTTTTTTTAGCAACCCATATATTTGAACGGAAATTTATATTTTTATCCTGTGCTTAAAAAAAAAAGAAAAAAACATTTTTTTTCATTTTTTTTTTCCAGATGGTTAAAAGGGCAGGGGCTCAAGCCCCCTTTGATGTCTATGTGTGCACGTGCCTGCTAGTTATAAACCAGAGTCACTGAGAAGTGACTGATAACCCACATTTAATCCATCAACTTTGTCATTTTAGATTTCTTTGGGCCATTCAAAAATAGCAGATCTACAAGCTCATGGTGCGGCACCGAATGCTTGTAGATCTGCTATTTTTGAAAATATTTGAATATATATATATATATATATATATATATATATATATATATATATATATATATATATATATATATATATATATATATATATATATATATATATATATATATATATATATATGTACATTTGTTACTCAAATCTTTGCTTCTGGTGGGGGTCCCTGGAACAACATATTTTGAGATGGGGGTCTGCGGCCGAATACATATCATTTTGGGGGTCCTTGACATGGACAAATTTGAGAACCACTGATATTATAGCAACATATGCATTTTTTTTAAAACTGTTGGGATATAGAAGACATTTTGTAGAATCCCCCCAGAAGCAAAGATTTGAGATAAAAATGTTCGCTTTAAAAAAGAAATATACATATTGAAAGATTTGCATCATTTCTTTCAAATAAATAGCAGATCTACAAGCTTGTATAGCTGCTATTTTTGAATAGCCAAAGTATAAAAATATGGATAAAGGGGTTAAAATGACGCTATATTAATTTCGCTGGGGAGTGGGACCCCCTGGTCCCCCCCATAGTTTTGTTTTGCTAATCGTTCTCCTGTTCCTTGTAGCTGGTGAAATGGATTCAGAATCCAGAGACCAACCTCAGACTGACTTCATAGAATCCAGAGACCAACCTCAGACCGACTTCATAGAATCCAGAGACCAACCTCAGACCGACTTCGTCTACTGTAATGGAGCCATAACAGAGCTCCTGAAGTTGGGCTCCTGTCGCCTGAACTCTGCACACAAGCTGCTGTTCCTGGTCATTCCAGGTGAGTTCAACTAACTAGCCCGTTTACATTGACCCCATGGGGGACCCCTGGGCTCTGTACTCGGTCCCCAGCTTTCCTCACAAGTTCACAACTCGTCGCGTTGTGAGGTTCTAGATCGGCTGTTTTTGCCGAATGTTCTGCCAAGTAGTGGTCCATATTGGACTACTGCATGACTTATTGGTTCTCAAATGCCCAGGTTGACCATTAATTGTCACTCAAATAATTGCGATCAACGATCTAATTGTGTGTTTAGGCGTTGAACATTAGAACATATTATGAAGCCTTTCTGGCTTAATTAGTCCCTTCAGTCCCTTCAGTGCAAATGTGTGTGTAAACTGAATGCCATAGTGAGGTTTAAATGAGACTTCTGAATCAAGGCATACACCAGAACATAGCGCTGTCGCCTCACAGCTAGAAGGTCCTGGGTTCGATTCCCGCCCGGGATGCTGGGGGCGTGTCCTCTCCTCCGTGTCATCAGTGCCCATACCCTAGGTGGGGTTGGTGAAAGGACCTTTCTGTGTGGAGTTTGCATGTTCTCCCTGTGTCTCCTAGGGGAGGTACCCTCATAAAAAACATGCAGTAATCCATCTATACTGCCTCCCCCTGGTCAGCCAGGGCGCCTGATGGAGGGGAAAGAAACTGGTTTTAATAACGTGTTCCTTCCTTCCACGCGTTACGTCCTACCGGGGAAACTCCTCCCTGTCAGGTGATAAGAAGCAGCCTGCTCACTCCTCATGCATTGAAGGAGGCATGAGCTCAGTTCGGGGGTCTCCCCAGGCTGGCAGAGGGAGAGTAGCGCCCAGGATTACATGCATAGGCAATTGGCACTGGGTGAAAAAATGGGTTACGAAATCGTGGGATAAAAAAAATAATCACCTCGTTGAGGACAACTGTTTCAGAGTAATCCATGATCGCACGCCAGTGTTTTCAAATCAACATGGCAGCTGGCTTGCCTTGCAGTGTATGGTGCAGTGTGTGGTGCGCATGCATTGCTCAGCTCAACTTCTGTTTTCCCCGCTGCAGTAATCTGATCCTAAACAACCGGCATAATCATCATGCAAGATGCACAGCCGTTCATGTCCCTGCTGCACTAACCTGATCCCAGGTCAGCCTAAAACATCACACACAAGTTACACAGCACTTCATTGTGTTTCTCTCCTGATCAGTGCAGCACCACACACACAGTAGGTATACTACGGGTGTTCTGGGATCCACGTGGGTATTTTACCACACATAATGATACACAGACCCGAGTTCCGAGGTACAGTAATAGCGCCGATTCCGACCCGGCCCCGAGTGACTCTGATAAAACACAGATCTGCCCCGTGCCGGTGTCGGGTTCACTATGGAGCTCAGCTGAGTGTGAATGTGTTTGAGTCATAGAGATTAGTTGATACGTTTTGTTCTCCTAGATTGTGTTTGAACATGTTTGTGTCTGACTCGTCGTCTCGGTGTGGTCGCTGTGTTTTTGGGGAACTTTGTGCAGAGCCGCGGGGAGTTCGCGTTGTCATGGTTACGAGGGCGTTCGCGTCGTCGTGGTTACGAGGGACGAGGGCGTTTGTGTTGTCGTGGTTACGAGGGACGAGGGCGTTCGTGTTGTCCCGTCGACCTTTGAAAGGTCACTGAGACTGGCACTGGTTCAGCAGGCTCTGAATGTCACCCAACAGCACACTGAATGAACTCTTTATTGTGTGTGTGTGTGTGTGTGTGTGTGTGTGTGTGTGTGTGTGTGTGTGTGTGTGTGTGTGTGTGTGTGTGTGTGTGTGTGTGTGTGTGTGTGTGTGTGTGTGTGTGTGTGTGTGTGTGTGTGTGTGTGTGTGTGTGTGTGTGTGTGTGTGTGTGTGTGTAGATGCCCTTTCTCACCTATGATAGAAGTCATCTTTATGTCAGACCAAAAACACACCAATGTTTGTTCACACACACCTCACAGCTCACAGCTGTTTATGAGCATCTGTGTGTGTGTGTGTGTGTGTGTCTAAATCAGCGTATATAATAATCAGAGGTGTAAAGTAACTAAGTACATTTGCTTAAGTACTGTACTTCAGTACAATTTTCAGGTATTTTTACTTTACTGGAGTATTTCCAATTTTCAGTATTTTTCCTTCTACTCCACTACATCTCAGAGGCAAATATTGTACTTTTACTCCACTACAATTATATGAAATCTTTAGTTACGGTACTAGTTACTTTGTCGAATTTGATTGTTATTACAAAACACACTAACCACTTCAGCTCTCTATATATATATATTTCGGCCATTTGAAAATAGCCGATCTGCAAGCTCACAATGCATCGCGTCGTTCCGGACTTTTACTTGTAATAGAGTATTTCTACATTGCAGTATTGATACTTTTACTTAAGTAAACACCGCTGGTGCGCATGCATTGCGTAGCTCAATTTTTTTGAGCTACAGCCTAAAACCTCATGCAAGATGCACAGCCATTCATGTCACTGCTGCACTTAACCTGATCCCAGGTCAGTCCAAAACATCACACACAAGTTAAACAGCACTTCATTGTGTTTCTCCCCTGATTAGTGCAGCCGCGCGCACACGCAGCAGTCATACCCGAAAGAGAGACTACAGTCCAGTCTGTGAAACAATGCATTTGTGAGCTTGTAGATCGGCTCTTTTGAAACTATATAGGATACCAGGTAAACAATGAACCTGGCATCAGTCAATTCACACAATCAACACAGACATGGATCATCATTATTATTGTAATGTTGTATAGCGTCATGTCCTTGGAAATTATAGATAGCATTATTAGCCTTTTCTTTTGTTTAACCACTTTCAACCTATTTAGGTCATGTCATTATAGACACAAATTATTAGATTATAAATTATAATTATATATATATATATATATATATATATATATATATATATATATATATATATATATATATATATATATATATATATATATATATATTTACCATTTAATGGTAAAAAAAACAATCTCATCTTTGTGGAAGAGAAAAAAGTATTACACACACCTTTCTACTAGGGATGGGTCAGAATAATTGATTATTTGAATAATCGTTTTTGAGAATTAACCCTAAAACAACATTATTAAAACAAATGTATATATGTAGTATGGGTGAAATATGTATTTTGTTTTTGCATTGTCATTGTTAGCCTAATTTACACGGTGAACAATTGAATATTGGTTATTAATAGCAGCAGTATGATCCACTTAGACTTTGTTCAGTCATGCACGTCCCTTCTTTCTACTTCTGTCTGTGGACTTTAAGTCCATGATGACGTCATCAATTCCTTGATGCACGTGTTCTATAAATCATGACATGTGGATCCACAGTGGAGCCAGCAGCGTGAGTCCTAGATGTATTCATTCTGAACAAAAAGCCAGATCCTGTCAAAAGGGTTAAAAATAGTAGCTCTCTCGTTGCACAACATACATTATACTTTCTCCACGACGCCTGAACGTCCACTGAAAAAGTAGAAAAGGAGTCATTTCTTTCAGTCACACAGACAATGCAACAGTGTCTGATGTGTCGCTGCTGGTCGCCTGTAATTGTGGATGATGTTACAACCATTGTTCCAATCCAATCCAATCCACTTCATTTATATAGCACATTTTACAACTTGTTCAGGGTTACCAAAGTGCTGTACAGAAAAAAAACAAAAAAACAACTGAGACACTTTACTGAGACACTACACTGTCTCTGTATTCTATGATCCTATAGTTGACTGAGACAATACACTGTCTCTGTATTCTATGATCCTATAGTTTACTGAGAGACTACACTGTCTCTCTGTATTCTATGATCCTATAGTTTACTGAGAGACTACACTGTCTCTCTGTATTCTATGATCCTATAGTTTACTGAGACACTACACTGTCTCTGTATTCTATGATCCGACCTATAGTTTACTGAGACACTACACTGTCTCTGTATTCTATGATCCTATAGTTTACTGAGACACTACACTGTCTCTCTGTATTCTATGATCCTATAGTTTACTGAGAGACTACACTGTCTCTCTGTATTCTATGATCCTATAGTTGACTGAGACACTACACTGTCTCTATGTATTCTATGATCCTATAGTTTACTGAGACACTACACTGTCTCTATGTATTCTATGATCCTATAGTTTACTGAGACACTACACTGTCTCTGTATTCTATGATCCTATAGTTTACTGAGACACTACACTGTCTCTCTGTATTCTATGATCCTATAGTTTACTGAGACACTACACTGTCTCTCTGTATTCTATGATCCTATAGTTTACTGAGACACTACACTGTCTCTCTGTATTCTATGATCCTATAGTTTACTGAGACACTACACTGTCTCTGTATTCTACTAGAAGTTCTGCCCGCTACGCGGGCAGAATTCTAGTACCCCCCCCCCCCTAACCCCCCCCCCCCCGTACCCCCCCAAAGAAAATGTCGTTTGGGGGTACAAAATCATGGGATAAAGAAAAAAAAAAAAATACCCAGAGGGTCGGCCAGCCCCCCACAGCCACGCATGCAAGATGTTGCACATGAACTCTGCAGCCGCACTGAGGCGCTCCAACAGAAACACTCTGACATTAAGCTTCACACAACAAACATCAGCATCACACACAACATTCACCACAATGACAAACAAATTACGTCCGCGCAAAAATAAGCGAGGGCTCGCTTATTTTGGGGTTCAAAAATCGTGGGATAAAAATTTCCCCCAAAAAAGTTTTTACATTTTTAACAATGCATCGCGTCCTGCCGTCCTCCCTCTCTCTCCATCTCCTTGTCTCTTTCTCTCTCTCCTTGTCTTCCTCTCTCTCCCTCCCTCGTTCCCTCTCTCTCTCTCTTTCCCTCCCTCCCTCTCTTCCTCTCTGTCTCTGTCTGTCCGTCAGCGAAAATTCTCTCTTGCTGTTTGGCTGACTATTCTCTCTCTCCCACCCTCCCTCTCTCTCCCCACCTCTCCCTGTGTGCGCGCATGGCTGTCCCCCCGTGACACCACGCACGTCTCTGTGTGTGTGTGTGTGTGTGTGTGTGTGTGTGTGTGTGCACCAACATACGCTGGTGGGTGAGTACGCACCGTTTTTCACCTTCAGCCAATTGCAGTGCATTTTTGCCACTAATGTGATGCAACGGGACTTTTGAGATGGCCATGCCCAAAATAGGGTGCCTTATTCAGATACATGCGTGTGAGTGGCCGCCCCTGCCGGTTCTCTGAATTTTTATTTTTAAATAGGCTCTGTCATGATTAATTGACCACACATATGAAGTGAAACAACTAAATTCTATCCAAACGATATCTTATAAGTAAATTCCGTGCCTCAAAGAAGAAGTTTGAGAGCTTTGTGAAGTTGAAAAGTCCGGAGAAAGCTGGCCAGAGAAACAATGGACCGAAACAATGGCTGCCGTTCGTGTTTGAGCGACGACGCTGATAGGCTGGGAGAGTGAGGTTGGGTTGGGTTGCCATGTCATGTCCAGGTGTTGTAAGCGTGAAGTGGGTGTAAATTGGTTAGAGAAAGTGCGTCGACGCATGCGCAGTGCGCAGCTTTGTGTTTTTTCATGAAGCTGGTTCAGAATCAGAATCAGAATCAGAATCAGTTTTATTGTCACATCACAGGTTTACAAGGTAAAAAAGTGGGTGAAATTCTTTTTTGTACATCGTTCCCATCGCAACGTTAGTTTCCATAGAAAGAAGAGGGGGGGGGGTGAGAAGAAGAGGGTGGGGGGCAGGTGGGAAGGAGATCAAAAACAAGAGAGCAACAGAAGGCCAGACAAGTTATCTACATATTTACAAATTACCTGAGATAATAAAAAAACAAAAAAACTAAACTAAGGTGCCTGAGCATAGCAGCAATGTATTGTATACTGTGCATGTTATACTTATACTGTGCATGATAGACAAAGGACGTTAAGGTGCTTAGAGGAAAAGGAGCACAATAAAAAGACCCAAAAAAAGTCAGTGCGTTATACAAGGGATTAAGGTGCAAAAGGTCAGTGCGTGTCCACCTAGAGTGGACTGACCCTAGTATAATCCGCATGTAGCTCCATGAGGGAGTGCAACAAAAAGTCATTTGTACCTGGTGTAGTCCACAGGTGTGTCCGAGGGGGGGCTAAAGTCCAAGTCATTGTCCCTGGTATAATCCACAGGTGTGTTCAGGAAGAGCCAGAAAAGTCTGCGCCGCCTGCTGTCAGGCTGCTGAACTCATCCAGGCTTATGCCCCATTCAGCATTCTGACAGCAGCTGGATTGAAACTACACCAAAATCTGGTGGTGGAACTCTTGATACTGCGGTAGAGCCCCTTGCCCGGTCGCGGTCGTTGTAGGGGGTTGAACAGTCTGTGACTTGGGTGGTGCTTGTCCTTGATGATGCGCTTGGCTTTGACCACGCACCGCTTTTTGTACAGTTCCTGGAGCGCTGGGAGCTCGATTCCCCTGTGGGAATCACTGGCACCAGTGTGCCAGTGATTTGATCTCCTCTCTGTAGTCAGACTCGTCGTTGTTGACGATTCGGCCTATCACTGTCGTGTCGTCCGCGTACTTTATGATGGTGTTGGAGACATGTGTGGCTATGCAGTCATACGTGTACAGGGAGTAGAGGAGAGGGCTCAGCACGCATCCCTGGGGTGCTCCGGTGTTGAGGGTCAGGGGGTCGGATGTGATGCTGCCCATTCTCACCACCTGATGTCGGTTGGACAAGAAGTCCTGTATCCAGTCGCACATGCTTGGGTGTAGCCCTAGGTGTCTGAGCTTTTTGTCAAGTATTGCTGGGACAATGGTGTTGAATGCTGAGCTGTAGTCCACGAACAGCATACGTACATATTTGTCCTTCAGCAGCTTGTTGTCCATGTGCGAGAGGACGGTGTGGAGAGCCATGGCAATAGCGTCGTCGGTGGATCTGTTTTTGCGGTATGCATACTGCCACGGATCCAGCGAGGCAGGTAGCGTGGAGCTGATGTATTCCCTCACCAGTTTCTCGAAACACTTGCTGACGATCGGGGTGAGAGCAACAGGTCTCCAGTCGTTCAGGCATGTCACTTTGGCCTTTTTGGGAATGGGCACAATGGTTGACATTTTGAACCCTGCAGGGACCACAGCCAGGGAGAGGGAGAGGTTAAAGATGTCAGCGAAGACACCCGCCAGCTGGTCTGCACATGTCTTAAGGACCCGGCCTGGAATCCCATCAGGTCCGGCTGCCTTGTGGATGTTGACCCGTGTGAAGGCTGTACGCACTTCTCTCTCCGAGATGGTTAGAGGAGGGTTCTCCTCTGCTGGTGCTGCTGATGGCCCCGCTTGGCTGCCGCGGTTGGAGCTGATCTCAAACCGGCCGTAGAAAGTGTTCGGTTCGTTGGGGAGGGAGGCAGGCGGGTTCACCTCGCTTCTGGTTCTTGTTTTGCAGTCTGTCAAGGTGTGTACTGCCTGCCATGTGCTCCTGATGTCGCCACTGCTGAGTTTGTCTTGCATCTTTTTTGTGTAGGCCTTTTTCGCCTTCCTGATGGCGCTGTTTAGGGCCGCGCGCGTCGTGTTGCGCGTTTCCACGTCGCCAGATTTGAAACCAGCGTCCCGTTCATGCAGATGTGCACGTACTCCGCTGTCCATCCATGGTTTCTGATTGGGATAGATCCGAACTGTCTTTTTTGGGACTATGTCATCTATGCACTTGCTGATAAAGCCAGTGACTGAGTCTGAGAGTTCGTTGATGTTATTCCCAGCGGCGTTCTTAAACATCCCCCAGTCAGTCTGGTAGAAGCAGGATTGTAGCATAGCGTCTGTGTCCTCAGACCAGATTCGGATTTCCTTCTCAACGACCGGCTCCCTTTTTAGCCTCTGTTTGTAGGCAGGTAGCAGCTGGATGGCGTCGTGGTCAGAGCTTCCTAGCGGTGGGCGGCGGAGAGCTTTGTATCCATCCTTGAAGGGCGTGTAGCAGTGGTCAAGAATATTGTCACCACGGGTACTGCAGGCGACATGCTGGTGGAATTTGGGAAAGACCTTTTTTAAGTCTGTCCGGTTGAAGTCGCCTAGGCAGATGACTGCGCAGTCCGGGTGGCGATTTTCTTGTGCACTGATCGCCTGGTGTAATTCCCTCATAGCTGTGTCCTTATTAGCTCCAGGATGAATGTAAACAACGGCTACAATCACGATGCTGAAGTCGCGTGGTAGGTAGAAAGGACGGCAGGCTATGATTAAAAGTTCAAGGTCTGGTGAGCAGTGACTGTCTAGGATTTTAACATCTTTGCACCAGTTGTTGTTGATCAAGGCACAAACTCCCCCCCCACGTTGCTTACCGCTCAGTACAGGATCTCTGTCCTTCCTATACGCGGTGAAGCCAGGAGGAGTGATAGAAGAATCAGATGCTAACTCCGTTAGCCACGTCTCTGTTAGCACAACAATACAAGTCCTCCTCGTCTCTGCGTTGTATTTAACGCGCGCCAGTAAGTCGTCCATAGTGGTCACTGTTCTTGATTCACACAGAGATCTAACGTTCGCTAGCAGGATTGAAGGCAGTGCAGGTTTATATCCACGTTTTGTTGTTCTTACGAGAAGACCCGCTCTTGTGCCTCTTCGCCACGGTCTTTTTCGTCGGGGGTTTGTTGTTGATCCAGCTGGAACAAAGGGGACCCCACCCCCCACCCAGCCGAGTGGGAGGTTTTCGGCAAAAAAGTCCGGAATTCTGTGTGTAATCGCTGTGCTAATGTCCATAAGTGCTTGTCTGTCATAACTCCTTAGACACGCGACGGTGTAGGGAAAAAAAGAAGGCTAAAAAATACTAAAAAGATGGAAAAACGTTGCGATGTTACGGAGCGTGTACGAATGCGGCCGTCCTTCATGGCGCTTCCTTATTTTTTTTTTTTTTTAATTTATTTTTTGGGTTGGCCAGATTGTTGCTCGCGCACAATCTGGCAACAGCGGTGCATACGCATGCGCAGTGCGCAGTTTTTTACAAACACATGTTCAGCCAGTCTGCCAATTGTATGTTAGATATATATATGTGTTTACCTTGTTTACTGTAAGTCACTCTGGATAAAGAGTGTCTGATAAATGACTACATTATACATAGTGTTGTCTCATACAGGTAACCCAGGTGTGATGTGTTCTACATTGTGTTGTCTCATACAGGTAACCCAGGTGTGATGTGTTCTACATTGTGTTGTCTCATACAGGTAACCCAGGTGTG
Organism: Gymnoscopelus braueri; assembly: GCF_963280865.1. Lineage (NCBI taxonomy): Eukaryota > Metazoa > Chordata > Actinopteri > Myctophiformes > Myctophidae > Gymnoscopelus > Gymnoscopelus braueri. Next base: position 1,917,399 of record NC_137621.1, on the reverse strand, counting down.
ATGTGTTCTACATTGTGTTGTCTCATACAGGTAACCCAGGTGTGGTGGGGTTCTACAGGACCTTCATGCAGTCTCTCCACAGCCTGGTAGGATACCGTTACCCTGTGTGGGCAGTGAGCCACGCTGGACACTGTGATCCTCCTGATAACATGGACATGATACAAGGTATGGCTCCTCCCCTTTACCACTCTGTAATGATGATACCATGACTCCTCCCCTTTACCACTCTGTAAGGATGATACCATGACTCCTCCCCTTTACCACTCTGTAAGGATGATACCATGACTCCTCCCCTTTACCACTCTGTAATGATGATACCATGACTCCTCCCCTTTACCACTCTGTAATGATGATACCATGACTCCTCCCCTTTACCACTCTGTAAGGATGATACCATGACTCCTCCCCTTTACCACTCTGTAAGGATGATACCATGACTCCTCCCCTTTACCACTCTGTAAGGATGATACCATGACTCCTCCCCTTTACCACTCTGTAAGGATGATACCATGACTCCTCCCCTTTACCACTCTGTAATGATGATACCATGACTCCTCCCCTTTACCACTCTGTAAGGATGATACCATGACTCCTCCCCTTTACCACTCTGTAATGATGATACCATGACTCCTCCCCTTTACCACTCTGTAATGATGATACCATGACTCCTCCCCTTTACCACTCTGTAATGATGATACCATGACTCCTCCCCTTTACCACTCTGTAATGATGATACCATGACTCCTCCCCTTTACCACTCTGTAATGATGATACCATGACTCCTCCCCTTTACCACTCTGTAATGATGATACCATGACTCCTCCCCTTTACCACTCTGTAATGATGATACCATGACTCCTCCCCTTTACCACTCTGTAATGATGATACCATGACTCCTCCCCTTTACCACTCTGTAATGATGATACCATGACTCCTCCCCTTTACCACTCTGTAATGATGATACCATGACTCCTCCCCTTTACCACTCTGTAATGATGATACCATGACTCCTCCCCTTTACCACTCTGTAATGATGATACCATGACTCCTCCCCTTTACCACTCTGTAATGATGATACCATGACTCCTCCCCTTTACCACTCTGTAATGATGATACCATGACTCCTCCCCTTTACCACTCTGTAATGATGATACCATGACTCCTCCCCTTTACCACTCTGTAAATGATGATACCATGACTCCTCCCCTTTACCACTCTGTAATGATGATACCATGACTCCTCCCCTTTACCACTCTGTAATAATGATACCATGACTCCTCCCCTTTACCACTCTGTAATGATGATACCATGACTCCTCCCCTTTACCACTCTGTAATGATGATACCATGACTCCTCCCCTTTACCACTCTGTAATGATGATACCATGACTCCTCCCCTTTACCACTCTGTAATGATGATACCATGACTCCCCTTTACCACTCTGTATTGATGATACCATGACTCCTCCCCTTTACCACTCTGTAATGATGATACCATGACTCCTCCCCTTTACCACTCTGTAATGATGATACCATGACTCCTCCCCTTTACCACTCTGTAATGATGATACCATGACTCCTCCCCTTTACCACTCTGTAATGATGATACCATGACTCCTCCCCTTTACCACTCTGTAATGATGATACCATGACTCCTCCCCTTTACCACTCTGTAAGAATGATACAAGGTATGAACCAGGCCTGTCACCATTACAAATATAAGTTGACTATCAATTGTCACTCAAATAATTGTGCATTTATATAGCGCTTTTATCCAAAGGGCTTTACATTGATTGTGACATTCACCCATTCACACACACATTCACACACCCATTCACACACACATTCACACACACATTCACACACACATTCACACACACATTCACACACACATTCACACACACATTCACACACACATTCACACACCCATTCACACACACATTCACACACACATTCCTACACCGATGGAGGAGGAAACCATGCAAGGCACCAACCTGCTCATCAGGAGCCCTCATAGAACATGTCTGGTTGTATTGATGTGTCCACAGAGCCCTCATAGAACATGTCTGGTTGTATTGATGTGTCCACAGAGCCCTCATAGAACATGTCTGGTTGTATTGATGTGTCCACAGAGCCCTCATAGAACATGTCTGGTTGTATTGATGTGTCCACAGAGCCCTCATAGAACATGTCCGGTTGTATTGATGTGTCCACAGAGCCCTCATAGAACATGTCTGGTTGTATTGATGTGTCCACAGAGCCCTCATAGAACATGTGTGGTTGTATTGATGTGTCCACAGAGCCCTCATAGAACATGTCTGGTTGTATTGATGTGTCCACAGAGCCCTCATAGAACATGTCCGGTTGTATTGATGTGTCCACAGAGCCCTCATAGAACATGTCTGGTTGTATTGATGTGTCCACAGAGCCTTCATAGAACATGTCTGGTTGTATGGATGTGTCCACAGAGCCCTCATAGAACATGTCTGGTTGTATTGATGTGTCCACAGAGCCCTCATAGAACATGTCTGGTTGTATGGATGTGTCCACAGAGCCCTCATAGAACATGTCTGGTTGTATTGATGTGTCCACAGAGCCCTAATAGAACATGTCTGGTTGTATTGATGTGTCCACAGAGCCCTCATAGAACATGTCTGGTTGTATAGATGTGTCCACAGAGCCCTAATAGAACATGTCTGGTTGTATTGATGTGTCCACAGAGCCCTCATAGAACATGTCTGGTTGTATGGATGTGTCCACAGAGCCCTCATAGAACATGTCTGGTTGTATGGATGTGTCCACAGAGCCCTCATAGAACATGTCTGGTTGTATTGATGTGTCCACAGAGCCCTCATAGAACATGTCTGGTTGTATGGATGTGTCCACAGAGCCCTCATAGAACATGTCTGGTTGTATTGATGTGTCCACAGAGCCCTCATAGAACATGTCTGGTTGTATTGATGTGTCCACAGAGCCCTCATAGAACATGTCTGGTTGTATTGATGTGTCCACAGAGCCCTCATAGAACATGTCTGGTTGTATTGATGTGTCCACAGAGCCCTCATAGAACATTTGTGGTTGTATTGATGTGTCCACAGAGCCCTCATAGAACATGTCTGGTTGTATGGATGTGTCCACAGAGCCCTCATAGAACATGTCTGGTTGTGTTGATGTGTCCACAGAGCCCTCATAGAACATGTCTGGTTGTATGGATGTGTCCACAGAGCCCTCATAGAACATGTCTGGTTGTATGGATGTGTCCACAGAGCCCTCATAGAACATGTCTGGTTGTATTGATGTGTCCACAGAGCCCTCATAGAACATGTCTGGTTGTATGGATGTGTCCACAGAGCCCTCATAGAACATGTCTGGTTGTATGGATGTGTCCACAGAGCCCTCATAGAACATGTCTGGTTGAATTGATGTGTCCACAGAGCCCTCAGCAGCAGAGCAGGACGTGTTTGGTCTGAACGGGCAGGTTGAACACAAGCTGTCCTTCCTGAGGAGCCAGGTTCCCAGAGACACCAGCCTGGTGCTGCTGGGACATTCCATCGGCTGTTACATCATCCTGGACATGATGAGGAGAGACCCGGGACTCAAGGTCAGCACACACTCCTCTTTGGGGTCAACACACTCCTCTGTGGGGTCAACACACTCCTCTGTGGGGTCAACACACTCCTCTGTGGGGTCAACACACTCCTCTGTGGGGTCAACACACTCCTCTGTGGGGTCAACACTAGGTGTTAAAGGTTTTGTGATGTTGTTTTTGTTGTTAAAAACAGTGGTGTAAAGTAACTAAGTACATTTACTTAAGTTCAATGTTGAGGTATTTTTACTTTACTGGAGTATTTCCAATTTTCAGTACTTACTTCTACTCCACTACATCTCAGAGGCAAATATTGTATTTTTACTCCACTACAATTATTTGAAAACTTTAATTACTTTGTAGATTTTGATTATTATTACAAAACATACATTAACCACTTCAGCCCTATATACATTTCGGCCATTTGAAAATAGGCGATGTACAAGCTCACAATGCGTCGCGTCCTTTTTCAACTATACAATAATAAGCAGCCCTGGGGCCCCCCATGGTGGGGAGACCCAGCCTGGGTCCCCCTGCATCTCGCGGTGGTCGCGAGGTGCAGGGGACTGGACTGTTTTTTTTTTTTCATTTTTTTTTTTTTCAATTATAATTTTTCCGACTGGACTGAATTGTGGGGGGACACAGTGTCTTTGAATTAAACAGGCGCCACTGTGGCTGTGTGTTGTTTTTGTTGATTTCCAGGTGTTGAAGGCGGTCATGCTGTTCCCCACCATCGAGCGCATGTCTCAGTCTCCTCAGGGCAAAGTGATGACGCCGGTGTTGTGTCACATGCGCTACGTGGCCTACGTGCCCGTGTTCCTGCTGTCCCTGCTGCCCCGCAGCGTGCTGAGCGCTCTGGTCAGGCTGGTGTTCAGTGGGGTCTCCTCTCTGGACCCCACCGTGGTCCCTCCCACCGTCAGCCTGCTGACTGGAGACTGTGCAGGTGGGTTATTGTTGGGGTTATGTCAGCGGTTCCGGTGGCTAAATATGCCTTTTTTTACACAATACAAAAGGTCCTGTGGTCTTTGATGGCCAGATGTGAGTTATTGGGGGCTAGAAGAGCTACTGTAAATAATAATAAAGAAAACGCCGGGTTATTGTGTAAAAAAGACATATTTAGCCACCGGACAGAATGCCCCCGCCCACTGTAAAAAAAGATCGCGAAAATTGCTAAAACTATAGAAAGCAGTAAATAAAAAAATGTTAACACTCATCTTTTATTTACTTTAATTACAATCTAAAACATAAACCTTGGTTGTAAAAAAAACTAAGTTGTCCTTTAAATTACAAATCTAAAAATGAATGAAAAGACAGTGTTCACAACCACACTGGTGTGAGCGCCGTAGTGTGTTTTACTATTACGTTGCAGTAAGGTCACCACTGTTATCTCCTACTGAATGTTACAGTAAGGTCACCACTGTTATCTCCTACTGAATGTTACAGTAATGTCACCACTGTTATCTCCTACTGAATGTTACAGTAAGGTCATCACTGTTATCTCCTACTGAACGTTACAGTAAGGTCACCACTGTTATCTCCTACTGAATGTTACAGTAAGGTCACCACTGTTATCTCCTACTGAATGTTACAGTAAGGTCACCACTGTTATCTCCTACTGAATGTTACAGTAAGGTCACCACTGTTATCTCCTACTGAACGTTACAGTAAGGTCATCACTGTTATCTCCTACTGAACGTTACAGTAAGGTCACCACTGTTATCTCCTACTGAATGTTACAGTAAGGTCACCACTGTTATCTCCTACTGAATGTTACAGTAAGGTCACCACTGTTATCTCCTACTGAATGTTACAGTAAGGTGAGGTCACCACTGTTATCTCCTACTGAATGTTACAGTAAGGTCACCACTGTTCTCTCCTACTGAACGTTACAGTAAGGTCACCACTGTTATCTCCTACTGAATGTTACAGTAAGGTCACCACTGTTCTCTCCTACTGAACGTTACAGTAAGGTCACCACTGTTATCTCCTACTGAATGCATGTGATTCTGTTCCAGCCAATGCTATGTACATGGGGGGTCAGGAGATGACCAAGGTCCTGGAAAGAGACAACGTGACGATAAGACAAAACATTAAAAAGGTAAGAGTAAGATGACTTAACACTGACTAAAATACATCACTTATATTTATTCATGATTCACGGATAAAGTCACTTTTACATTTCATCCGTACGAGACCTCTTTCATTTTAACCCATTCAATGACATCTGTGTCACTTTAGATTTTAGCTATAAACATGATTTTATACTCAAAGTCAAAAACTCAGGTAAAAAAATCTGAGCTGGACTGAAAACACTGTTGCTACAGTGAAAAAAGCCCAGCAGCGGCTCTACTTCATTAGGATGCTGAAGAAGGCCGGACTCAGTCCCCCGGCCCCCCACTCAGGACACAACCTGAGACACCACAGACCAGAGAGCATCTCCACCCACACAACACGCTTTTTTAACAGTTTTTTTCCTGCCACTGTGCGCTTAGTAGCCGAGGACATTAGGGACGGTAGTCAATATGACAGATGAACTGAATCAGGACAGATCATCATAAGATGAATTGCACCACTATTTGTTTTTTAGACTATGACGTGCTTATTTATTGTCTCCGCCAGTATGGTGGAGAGTATGTTTTCGTCTCCGTCCGTCCGTGTGTGTGTCTGTCTCAGCCAAGCTAACATTGGTCAAGCTTCACGTGACACGTGACAATATGTAATATTGTACCGTGATTGGCTGACTCTATCCGGACCCTTTGCTTTGATTGGCTAGCGAGATGCATGATGAAATAAAAACCTATAAATAGCACCACGCACTTCAAAAAATCTATTATATTTTTTGAAGTGAGCTTCCATCACTGTGATGACCACTGTTGTTTCTAAATATGAATGGGGTGTGATTTTTTTGTCTCCGCCAGGAGAGTTTTACCCTCCGTGTGTGTGTCCGTCTCAGCCAAGCTAACATTGGTCAAGTGACACGTGACTTTATGTAATATAAATAGGTAAGACAGGATTAATCAGGAACAGTACTGGCGGAGACCTGTGCTCCGAGGAGCACATTTTCTAGTTATATTTGATATTTGTCTTTGGGGAGTGTGGTAGGATATATGTAGGATTATACAACAGGTAGTTCCGACCAAGCAATCTGATTGGTTGAAATAGCTATCTAGCCGTGCTTCAAACCAGCATGATAGCACGGGCCTAATCACATTAATAAATAGATCACTCCGCACTGCAGTCCGCACCTGATTAGACCATATATGGCACAGCTGTGCTGTGACGTCACGCTGTCCCACGGTAGGAAAACAAACAGACAGTAGCCTGACCCACCGCCGCCACCGGAGAACAAACAGCTATGCAAAATGGACTATGTATGCGAAAATAGCCGATCTACAAGTTCACAACGCGTCGCCATCGCGACGCGTTGTCAGCTTGTAGATCAGCTATTTTGGCCACGTGACACGGTCGTACGACGGAGCATATAGCCTACTGGAATCAGCTGTGTTGATGAGACGATGCCTCAGAGCGCTGCTACAGGGACTATTTAATGTCTCAGTCAAATAAACTTTTCTCTTTACAGGGAAACGGATAATAGCGAAACATTTTTATTATGAATTGCCCCACAATATGAATACATTTGGATGTGTTTTGTTGGTAACTGTTGTATAATCGCAATATTACACGAGAGGGTGTGCTTTACCTACATTATTGACACTTCAGTGATGCTGGCGGAACTCGGCTCCGCCTCGTTCCTGACCGCATCACTGGCGTGCCAATAATGACGGTAAAGCACACCCTCTCGTGTAATATTGCTTAATTGCAGGATGTACTGTATGTTTTCTCTGTATTTTCTGTCTTTTTAAAATGCTGACCCTGGGAGCTGAGCTGAGTCCTATGCACTTGTGCAAATGGCAAATAAAGTCTATTCTATTCTATAAAATAATATATAATATATGGTTATAGCTAAAAAATCTAAAACTGGGTTCCCCTTGTGTTCATGACAGTTGTAATAATGATTGTAACCGTTGTGTGGTTTGTGTTCCAGCTGGTGTTTTATTACGGAGCCACAGACCTCTGGTGTCCGGTCCAGTATTATCATGACCTGAAGCAGGACTTCCCATTGGCTCACATCAGGCTGTGTGAGAAGGGCCTCCGCCACGCCTTTGTGCTGGACGCTGGGAGAGAGGTGGCCACAATGGTTATGGAATGGATCCACGGGGATTTACAGACATGACTTACTTAACATGAACCCTAGCCCCTACGGAACCTCTCCCTCCGCTAAGTAGCTCCGAGATGAGGTCCCTCGTCGGTTCCTGCCGTTTGCGGTCGACATTGTCGCACATTTTCCACTTTTACATGTTTCTTACCCCTTTCTGCACATCGTATCCAAAAAGCAAAGCATTTGCGCCACTCTCTCAGATGTTTTAAGTTCTAGCGGAACATAACAGCTTCCAACGAGTTGAAGAAAGTATTTAATTTGCCTCGGTTTTCATCCGGTTCCGTAATATTTTGCATTAGAAGATGCAATTCAACATTTGACCAGTAGGGTAATCAGTAATGTTATCTCTACGGGCGCAACTCTTGCGCAATGTCTTAAAAACATGGAACCGGATGAAAACCGAGGCAAATTAAATACTTTCTTCAACTCGTTGGAAGCTGTTATGTTCCGCTAGAACTTAAAACATCTGAGAGAGTGGCGCAAATGCTTTGCTTTTTGGATACGATGTGCAGAAAGGGGTAAGAAACATGTAAAGTGGAAAATGTGCGACAATGTCGACCGCAAACGGCAGGAACCGACGAGGGACCTCATCTCGGAGCTACTTAGCGGAGGGAGAGGTTCCGTAGGGGCTACATGAACCCTAGCATCCTTAGTAACACATTCCCTAGCACCAAACAACCCTAGCATCCTTAGTAACACATTCCCTAGCACCAGACAACCCTAGCATCCTTAGTAACACATTCCCTAGCACCAGACAACCCTAGCATCCTTAGTAACACATTCCCTAGCACCAGACAACCCTAGCATCCTTAGTAACACATTCCCTAGCACCAAACAACCCTAGCATCCCTATTCTGAGGGGGAATATTCACAGAAAACAACTGATGTGCAAGCTCTTAAAGGGATAGTTCACCCCCAAAATGACTTTTTTTTCTATCAATTACTCACCCCATGGAGACTTGAATTCATGGATATTTTGATAGTTTTTGTCTCATTCCTATAAGACAATAATGTGATGAGCGGCAGCGGTTCCGGTAGGAGACACCTCTTTGTGTCTCCTACCGGAACCGTCCGCTGCCTACCGGTCCGCTGGTCATCACATTATTGTCTGTATTACAAATTGTCTGTATACAAATATTGTCTGTATTGTTAGGAATGGGACAAAAACAAGAACAATATCTATGAAGTCTCCATGACTAATCGATAGGAAAAAAATATGTTTTTTGGGTGAACTATCCCTTTAACTCATTGGCCGCCATTATCGCATTAACGCGATCTAATAAATAGCGCGCTTGGCCGCCAGGATCGCGTTAATGCGATCTATGGTCTTTATTGATCTTTATGCTCTGATCACGCTATTCTGTTATGAATCAGGCTAAGTTTCGGGTTCCACTTACTTCAACCACCACTGCATCCGGTTCCATGACTTGGGTTCCGTTTTCGGTTTTACATTTTTCCCCCCAGTCATTTTCGACCATAATAGGGAAACAAACGGTTTTTCACACGCTATGAAAAACGATCGGAGACCTCCCCTCCTATAATCTATGGTCTGGGTGACGAACAGTCATCCCCGTTGTGTATCACAAAGTAATTTTCGCCGATAACAGAATCTGAGACATTTCACTTCCGGTTCATGTGTTTCACTGTGTGAGTGGGTCTGGGAGGGGGCGAGTGTGATCGAGAGGCGATCAAGCTTGGTATGTGCTGCCCTCTAGTGGTGGAACGATCAAAACGATTCAAGTGTCAAGCTAGACTCTCTATATGTGAATTAAATAACAAAATAACGAAACAAAAAAACACGAAAATCGCTGGCAAGGGCTGCTATGAACGAGGTTTTAACTCTGGCAGTCAATGAGTTAACTGTGATAATAATCATGATAATCATATAGTTATGAGCTTGTACATCAGCTATTTCATGCAAAGATATTTAGTGTAGCCCATGGGAATACGGATAACTTTGTGTATAGAGGGTCAAAAACCCTCAGGTTTTAAGTGAACCCTATTCTGGGCATGTCATAGTAGGCCAACAATTGGCAAAAAAGGAATATCACTATTTATGTACAATGACGCTCTGTACAGGCAGCACTGAATATAAAGGTATACATGGTTTTAACAACCAATTTACACGTGATGAGAATATGTGATGTCTGCTGTTCACAGACTAGAGTCTCTACAATCTACAATTCAGAAATGATTTGCTGTCTCGCCCCGGTTCCTTCTATACTCATTAAGAAGGTCTGACTGAACCGTAATATTTCAAACTCTGTCATAAATATGATTTATTCAGCACTTGATGCCTTCAAAAGTGCTCTTGTGAAACCTCTACTTAATTAGTGGAATTCTAAATCCACAATAAACCTTGCCTTTCTAAGTAAGATACTGTACTTCTACACAACATAATGAATGAGTTAATCAGCACAGACACTGCTCTCACTCAGATAGGGATGTGAGGACCTTCCACTGATTGATGCTAATAAGGTTTCTGTTGATTTTAACCCATTCAAACCCGGGAACGCATCTCTGTCATTTTAAGATGTCTTTGACTATTCTTAAAATAGCAGATCTACAAGCTGGTAGCGCAGCACCGAGTGCCGCGCTACCAGCTTGTAGATCTGCAATTGTTTTGGAAAGATCTTCAAAATGTGTGCAAATCTTCGAATGTATATTTTTTAAAGTGTATATTTGTAAAATATTTTGTTCCAGGGACCCCCCCCACCCCCACCCACCCCCACCCCCCCCACAGAAGCAAAGATTTGAGTTACAAATGTTAGCTAAAAATATTTATATTCAAAGATTTGCACAAATGTTCCAAGATCTACAAAAAATAGCAGATCTACAAGCTCGGCTACGAGCTTTGTAGATCTGCTATTTTTGGAATAGCCTAAATAAATCTAAAATGTCACAGTATATGCGTTAAGTTCAGCCTTCTATACAAATGACCATGTGACCATCCTCATGAATATATATAATATATAATATAATATATAATGACCATGATGACCACCTCATGAATATATATAATATATAATATAATATATAATGACCATGTGACCATCCTCATGACCTCATGACCTCATGACCATCCTCATGAATCTAGAGCTTGGCTGGCCTCTCAGAATGTGTTCTAAACATACATTATAGGAAGGAGAGTTTAGTGTTCCTTCATCAGAGAAATAGGATGACTTTTAGCTGTTCTCACTGTGTGCTTCCGCTCGGTGGTGATGTCATTACATGGTGATGTCATTACATGGTGATGTCATTACAGATATGGCCAGTGGTGGAAAAAGTACTCACACTTGTTTTACTTAAGTAAAAGTATCAATACTGCAATATAGAAAGTAGTAAAAGTCCGGAATTCAACATGTACTTGAGTAAAAGTACAAAAGTATTGACATCAAAATGTACTTAAAGTACCAAAAGTAAAAGTACTCATTATGCAGAATGTCCCATTTCAAGTTTCCAAATTTATAAAAAATATTTTGAAAATAGCAGATCTACAAGCTCACAATGCGTCGCGGTGCGACACATTGTGAGCTTGCAGATCAGCTATTTTCAAATGGCCGAAATGTATGTAGGGCTGAAGTGGTTAATGTATGTTTTGTAATAATAATCAAATTCTACAAAGTAACTTTTTAAATAATTGTAGTGGAGTAAAAGTATAATATTTTCCTCTGAGATGTAGTGGAGTAGAAGTAAAAGTACTGAAACTTGGAAATAAATACCTCAGAATTGGGAGTACAGTACAGTACTTGAGTAAATGTACTCAGTTACTTTCCACCACTGGATATGGCTCTGTTGATGGCACACAAGTGTACATACTGTAATCTATTGAACAAAGACAATGGAGATGATGTGAGATTTAAAACACAAAGTCACCAAAAACTGAGGTCTTTCATGTCAGCAATATTGCCAAAGTATGACCTTTCCTCTAACTCTGCAAGATGCTGGAAAAACAAATTCATGCTTTTATCTCAGATAGGTTGGACTACTGCTATACAGTTATTACAGCTTATTCATACCTGCTTTTAGACTGATAACACAAAAACTAAGAGTGAACACATGAGTCCAGTGTTAGTCAGACTACAGTGATCCTCTGTGACTCCCAGAGTCCATGTAAAAGTCCTTCTACTATTTGAATGAACCAATTAAGACCGGGAATGCATCTGTGTCTTTTTAGATGTCTTTGGCTGTTCAAAAATAGCAGATCTACAAGCTCATAGCAAAGCACTGAGTGCCGCGCTATGAGCAAATGAAAAATGGTGAACAAATCTTTGAATATAATACAATGTATTTGGAAAATAATCTGCAAAGTTATGAATGCAAACAAAACATATAGAAATGAGTTGTCTCAGGTAATTATTATTTTCCTGTTTGGATCTAATCTGCATAACGTGTTTTAAATGATTTTATAGATACTTGTTTATCAGCAGAGTTTGGATCAAAACCAAAAAGGTTTCCCTAGAGATGTGTAAAATAATGAATGGATTATATGAATGGTTTAGATTTGTTTCACTGTTGATCTAAAAATGTGTGGTTCATTAAATAATGGATTCATAACATTATACAGTATGAAGGCAACATACATTAAATGATAGATATATAAAGGACATAATGTGTAGCTTCATGACTACTGATTCTTACTAGTTGTTACAAGTTTTTCATAATAGTTCTCCACTAGTCGTCTTTATCCTGTGTGATGTAATAACAATGCAGAGAGAGGATTTCTAGATATGAAAATTGTGTTTTGTAAATCAGGATCTTCAAGCATCCTGCGGTGGCATCGTGTCACACTATGTCGTAGGACCACTGTTTTATAAAAAGCTAAAATGATAAGAAGTCGTTCTAAAGCACATTAACAGCAGTGTCACCAACTAACGCATGTTCTGTTTGTAATATTTGTATTTTTGTAATTGTACAATGTGATGATGGCTGTAATCTATTACTTGAATTGATGGTTTTGCCTTGTACTGTACATAATGAAGTAAAATAGAAACTTTGGGGGCAAAAATAATTGTCTGTGACTATAGTTAATGCTGCTAACTGTGTTATTGTCTAAACCAGTGGTTCTCAACCTGTGGGGTCGCGACCCCCAGGGGGTCATGATTTGGGGGGGGGGGGGTCCCCAGATGACAGTGAAGTTCTTTCTTTCTTTCTTTTTCCTTTATTTATTCAGGGGAGACCATTGAGAGCAAAGCTCTCTTTTTCAAGGACGCCCAGCATTTAAAACAAATGAAATACATACATAATGAAAAACCATAACAAACTTTTGAATCAAATTACGATCATCACAGATACAAATAAATATAGTGTTACATGAAACAGGAGCGGTTACTATGCAATGTGTCCTCAAGAAGCACCTAAATGATTCTACTGAGACCAATCGCTCCAGTTTCAGAGAGTCCTGAAGTTTGTTCCATTTGTGTGGAGCATAATACATGAAAGCAGTCTTTCCTTGTTCACTGTTCTTACGTGGACTTGTATATCTAATGTGTGATTGTGAACGCGTTGCATGTCCAGTAACCTTTGGCTCTAAAAGCAAAGATAGGTACAGAGGAGGTTTACCACACAAGGCCTTATAAATAAATAACATACAATGCTGCTCTCTGCGTACTGCGAGAGAAGGCCAACCCACTTTATCATCTAAAATACAGTGATGGGATGATAAAACGTAGGGCACTGTGGTAGACTGCATCCAGAGGCTTCAGTGTGGAGGTTGAAGCATGTACAGCACATCACCATAGTCAAACACAGACATTATGACAGATTGAACTAGAAAAAGTGCTCCTCGGAGCACAGGTCTCCGCCAGGTCAGGGAGGTTATTGTGGCCTCCTGGTGGCGCTATAATAAGGCAATGTGAAAATAGTGCCATTTCTTCTTAGGCCTTGCATGGCAATCAGACACTGCATTCATGATTTGAGGCATTTTGTTCCAAAAATGTGTTTAGCTAAATTAGACCTGCTGGTGGCGCTATAACACACCAATGTGAAAAGGGTGGCATTTCTTCCTCGGCCTAGTGGGAATGTGTGTGCAAAATTTCACAGAAATCGCACGTTGCGTTCATGATTTGAGGCATTTTGTTCAAATGGACCTATCCAGCAAACTTTGGCAGCCAATGTTGGCCAATTAGGATGGAATATGAAATATCGGACACTTCCATCTTGATCACATGACTATAGAGATACTGTGTACCGATTTGCGTGATTTTTGGACAGAATGTGAAGGAGTAATAGCAAAAAAAATGTTTTCCAAAAGTCAGCCTCTTGGTGGCGCTCTAAAAGGCAAATGTGAAAAATGCATGGCAAAGGTTTTTCCTTGGCCTCTAGGGAGAATGCTTGCAAAGTTTCACGCAGATCCGTGCAGTTATAGTTAAAATGCAAATCGGCCTGTTATAGCGCCACCATGAGGCTGATTTGAAAATGTTCAAGTGGCTTTTCTTCCTCGGCCTAGTGGGAATGTGTGTGTACAATTTTATGGAAATGGCAAGCTGTGTTCATGATTTGAGGCAGTTTGTTCAAAACGGACCAATCCTGCAAACTTTGGAAGCCAACCTTAGCCAATGAGGATGGAATATGGGAAATTGGACAGATCCGGGTTGATCACATGACTATAGAGATACTGTGTACCGATTTGCATGACGTTAGGTTAAAAGCTGTAGGAGTAATGGGGAAAAATGGGTTTTGCACAAATCGGCCTCCTGGTGGCGCTATAACAGGCCCATGTGAAAAACGTGGGGCAGAGGTTCTGAATTGGCATCCAGGGAGTGGGTATGCACAGTTTTGCAGCGACTGGGCCAACGGTGCCGGAGATTAGCTGCTAACGGACGGACAGGACGGACACACGGACGGACGGACACACGGACGGACGGACTTACGGACGGACAGGGGGTAAAACATACTCTCTCGCCATGCCTTTCGGCCTGGCGGAGACAATAACAGTTTTTCTGCTGGTAAAGGAAAAGCAGGACCTGTTTCTGTAGAGGAAACCAATATGTCCTCTTAGTTTTTTGATAAGGTTCTCCACATGAATCTTAAATGAGAGCTTGGAATCTAGCCAAATGCCCAGGTATTTATAAGAGGAGACCAGCTCAATTTGTTCACCTTTAAGAGTGTAAACACCCGATGAGGGATTTATGTTTGGAGACCTAGTAAATACTATACATTTTGTTTTTTTAGAGTTCAGAACAAGCTTAAGTTTAATTAAAGCCCATTGAAACCTATTGAAGGCAGTCTGCAAATTTGCAGTGACAATTTAAGACAAGACAAAATTAAAGAAAGAAAATAAAAGGACCATTACTGCATCAACTATAGTATAAAAAGTGGACAAACATTGACCGAGACAACATTTTGAAAATCAATATTTACCTGTGCGAACTGAGCCAAACTAAATGTCTCAACTCCTACAAGTCCAAATGCTTGGATGGGGGATCCCCGGTTCAAATGATTATTTTGGGTTGTCCCCGGTTCAAATATGATTATTCTGGGTTGTCCCCGGTTCAAATATGATTATTTTGGGTTGTCCCCGGTTCAAATATGATTATTTTGGGTTGTCCCCAGTTCAAATATGATTATTTTGGGTTGTCCCCAGTTCAAATATGATTATTTTGGCTTGTCCCCAGTTCAAATATGAAAAGGTTGAGAACCTTTTCACTGACACCGTTCCCACCTACAGTAACTATACTGATCGCAACTTCCAATTTAAATGTTTGGAGTTATATCCATAAGATATCAGTTATACTGTATGAAATATGCTCTCAAAATTCAAAAGAGTGCATATACCTTTACACCACATACTGTAATACAATGAAATGGTCTGAAGTTGCTTTCTCTTTAGATATTATCATCTTCAATGTCTGTCTTGTGTTTTATTTAAAACGTTAGTTATAATTTGGTCAACAGCTCTATTTAATTAGTTGTTCTTGATGTGTAGAATCTTTAATTCCAACAGATTTCTCTCTTCATAATTTCTCTTCATTTGTTTAGGTAGAATACTTGAAGGCCCCTTGCATTTGTATTTAATGACCCCCATTGTTTTGTGAAAACTGTGATACGTGTGTGTGTGTGTGTGTGTGTGTGTGTGTGTGTGTGTGTGTGTGTGTGTGTGTGTGTGTGTGTGTGTGTGTGTGTGTGTGTGTGTGTGTGTTTTAGGGAACCAAGCATCACGTACACACATACTGTTGAAATATGTATTTTTTTTTACAAATCTATTTGAAATTATGACAAAAAAAATCATCAATATAGCATTTAATTGTACAAAAATAATTTGAACATATAATGGAACTTTAAGGTTTGCATATTTTCAAATATATAAATAGACACAGCTGTATATGTGACTTGAAAAGCAAAACCATGTACATAAATGTACAATTAAATATGTAAACTTGTATATAATGGTATACAATACAGTACAGTGCATTTTAAATGTTCATGTTTTAAAGCTAAATCAACCATTTTAACAAACATACTGTAAAATATATTTTAGACACAGTTGACTCTTGAATAAATCATATACTATTATGCAATATGTTTTAAATGATAACATACCAGCTTCTAGATAATATATCAAATCTGTTATATTAATACACAGTCAACATGGAATGGACGAAATTACAGAAAATAAAAACTATTTTTTTTAGCTGGGTTTTCAAATTAGATCATATGTAAAAAATAAATGATTTGACTTTGTACGGGACACTATGAATAATGTCTTAAGGCTACTTTTAGTAACAACACTACAGATGCACACACACACACACACACACACACACACACACACACACACACACACACACACACACAGCTACTGTTGCTGTGTGTGATTGTGAAGTTGTGTGTGAATTCACACTAGTGAGTAAAGGCTATTATTACTCAGTGTTCTGCAGTGCAAATTGCTTTCACAGTCAATGTGAAATGGTGGCTAAAATCTCAAATACAGGCTAAAGGATGTATATTGGGAGGAAAGACGTGCATCCACACCCAAAGGTGGGCATATGTACTAAAAGAGAACGCTCGCACTCAGTTGCAGATTTTTCTTACAGCATTCGGGTGCAATAAAACATTGTTCAACATGGAGGCCTCAGTGTGGAGCGTTCTCTATTAGTTTAATAAAACATTGTTCAACATGGAGGCCTCAGTGTGGAGCGTTCTCTATTAGTTTAATAAAACATTGTTCAACATGGAGGCCTCAGTGTGGAGCGTTCTCTATTAGTTTAATAAAACATTGTTCAACATGGAGGCCTCAGTGTGGAGCATTCTCTATTAGTTTAATAAAATGTATATTGGACATTATGGCATATTGTTATAGTCTTGTTGTCGGGCTTGTTGTGCTTAGAAGCTGTCAACACATAATAACCTACATGTTTTTAAAACTGCTGCGTTGGTAAACTGTTGAACTGTTGAATATTCAGAATGAATGGTTTGCCTTGGTTTTAATGAACACACAGAGATGAAAACATTGTATGATTTAACCTCTTTAGACCAGGAACGCATCTGTGTAATTTGTTAGACTTCTTTGGCTATTCATAAAAAATATATTATAAATATATTATATTTTTTTTAATATTTTTTATCGTGAAAATCTGTGCAAATCTTTGAATGTGTAAAACATTTTAAAGTGAACATTTGTAACTCAAATCTTTGCTTCTGGGGGATTCTACAAAAGTCTTCTAAATCCTAACAGGTGTTTTTGTGAGAAAACGGATGTTGCTATACAAACCTTTTTCCATGTCAAGGACCCCCAATGATATGTATTTGGCCTGTGGACCCCCATCTCAAAATATGTTGTTCCAGGGACCCCCCCAGATGCAAAGATATGAGTTACAAATGTTCGCTTTAAAAAATATATATTAAAAATAGCAGATATACAAGCTCACCGCGCTATGAGCTTGTATATCTGCTATTTTTGAATAGCCAAAGTTAATCTTAAAACTAAGCATTGTAGTGGTTAGGGCAAATAGAACTTTAAAACCAAGGCAAAGGCTTTATTCCTCCCGTATTTCCATATGTAACATACTGTATAACGCCTCAGACAACATTTCAAGTAAAGTGTTCTTCCTCCTATGATCTAGGATTCGTCTGATTTCAGAACATAGACAGATCTAATAAAGCTATAAAACACAGGAGGCAGAACAGACAGAAACATTCATAAAGTATATATACATCATCATCATGTTATCATTACAGTCACATCAACTCAAAGAAAGCCACAGGTTCTGACATTCACTTTCTGCACAGTTCTGTCTCTATTGTAACATTATAGATCATAGAACATAGAAAATAGATCACATGTTCCGTCTATTCAAAGCCAGTTACTATCCCTCCAATCCAAAGTCACATCCTCAAAACATTATTATGTTCATAGAAAAGATCATTTGACGCTCGCCTGCAGTGCAGGACTAATAGTAGATTACAGCAGTGGTGTAAAGTACATTTACTGACAATGTTAAATACTAAGTAAATGTACTTAGTTACTTTCCACCACTGCAATCTAAGGGAAATAAATGAAACAGCTCCATTAAACAGATACTTGTAAATACATTTCCCACAGACAATTGGCTTAATTTGATTACTACTTTAAAGTGTTTTAAAAAGTAGAATGTTGAAGTGATGTGTCTCAGGAACATCTAGGGGGCGTGGTGCGGTACATTCATAAGGCTTTCTGTCTTTCTGTGCCTTTTATGTCTGTAACTATGAGGCTAACGGTCGTCTGGTGTGAATACGATCATAGATGACATACTGCAGTGTTAGGGGGATTTGACTGACATATAGTTTTGGCCAACACACGTCTTAAGGGGTTGAGATTAACACCTCTGTCTAATAACAATGATTTAGGGCAGGTACACACTGTAAGACTTAAAGTGGTCGGGGAGTCATCAGATCGTTAAGCATTTCACACTACAGGAGTTTATTTCTTGAAATGGGCTGTTTTATATCGTTGTGGTTTTCACACAATAGATTCATCGCCCACAAGGGGATCACACACTGTAGGACAGTTCACTAGGATGCTGTCCAGACCCGATACATACATCCGTTTTCATTCCAATTCATTTTAACCGACGTCTCATGGAAACGTGCACGGCTCCCGTGATATGCGCGAGACCGAGACTGTGCCGAGTGCTATCATCGTGGGTAGATCCTCTCGCAGAGCCTTTCACACACAGCGAGCAATATGCGTCATATCGGGGGGTTTTGACGGCGATCGCCCAAAAAAGGTCCCCGACAGCATAATCGGACCAAACATCCTACAGTGTGTACCCACCCTTACTGTCTTCAACATCATGACAGAACTCCATTAACATGTTACAATAATAAATAATAGTTAAGTCTGTTTGACTTCCTCTGTAATAACTCATGACTCTAAGGACCAACCTAGGATGTTGTGCCAGGGAAGACCTCCATGTTCCCTCAAAACCAATCTGGGAACCCATTCGGCTAAAAATAAGGGAAACAACAACACGACATGTTTAGGGCAGTGGTGCTGACGTCTTGAGAGATTACCTCAAAACCCCACTTTGAGAACCACCAGCTGTACTAAAAGCTCCGGTACGCTTTTGGCGACCGGTTCGGTCCGGTCGGTCGGTTCGGTGTGGCTCTGTGGTCACCTGCACCCGCAGCTCTCCACCACCATGTCCTCGTACCGCTTGTAAACCACGTTGTTCCCGCCGTCGATGTACAGGATGCTGATGGGACTCAGGCGGGACGGCACGCAGCAGCTGGCCGGGACGGCCGGCGGAGCGGCAGTGGCGCCCCCCTGTGGCCGGGGGGGCTCCATGGAGTGCATGAAGGTCTGTATGATGGCGTGGTTGGTGGGCTCCAGGTGGGAGCGTAGCGGGAAGTCACAGGCGCCCTCGCAGTGGTGAGCCTCGTAGTCCAGAGGAGCGATGATCCAGTCGTCCCAGCCCAGGTCCTTGAAGTTGACGCGCAGCGGCCGGCGGCCGCAACGGTTCCTCTTGCGACCGCTGACGCCGTTACCGCCGCTTCCCCCCGCCGCCACCCCGCCGACGCCAGCCTCTTCACCTCCTCCTCCTCCTCCTCCGCCTCCTCCTCCTCCTCCTCCTCCTCCTCCGCCGGAGGAGCGGTTAGACCGCTGGGCGGCTGCCGTCCGGCGCTGCCGCCCGCGGGGCCCGTGTCCGTGACGGACCAGCGCGTTCCGGGGCTTGTGAAGGCCGAAGCTTCCCGCCGCGGCGTTCTGCTGCACCTTCCGGCTGATCTCCCTGAACAGAGGGTCCTCTGTGCCGGCGCCACGGCGGCGGCGGCGGGAGGAGAACGCCACCAGCAGCGCTCGCTGGCCGGAGCGGGCGGCCGCGGCGCCCCAGGCCCAGGGTCAGCGGGTCCACCGCCGTCTCGGTGACCTCTGACACCACCAGCAGGTGGAAGCAGAGCTCCTGCTGCTGTGCGTCTCTGAGGCTCCTCTGACGGTCCTTCAGTCTGAGGCTCCTCTGACGGTCCTTCAGGAAGGGCTGTGAGGATCAGGACATGATTTACAATTAATGATTTCATTGTGTTTTTTTTACCATTTCACATGGAAAGTACGTTTCTGTTTGTCTTTTAGGCTGTTATCACATTGGGTGCCAGAGGTTTATTAAAATATTATACGTTGAGTGCCTGCATTTCTTCCATCCACTTGCGTTATACGTTTCGTGCTGTAGAAGCCCCGACGCGGAAGTGCATGTAAACAAAGCGTGCGTGCGAGACGGCGGAGGGTCCCGACTAACGCCTGGAACAATAATATTTCCAACGCGACCCTCCATTGCAGCGTGATCGCCGATCGAAAACGGCTCGTTTCCACCACATTAAAAATAAATGGAGATATTAAGCTTTTAGTCAAGGAGATAACATTGAAAACGCCGACCGGAAGGATTTTTGACATGGAGCCACATCCAGCCTCTTCTTCTCAGAAACTCCTTGGGTGATGTCAAAGTTTCGTTTTAGCGCCCCACGTGGGCCACTCGTATAAAAATAGAATTGGGTCAAAAACGGTCCGGACCGTTTTTGGCATTCAATGTGTTATGTGTAACCAGTAATTATACAGGGCAGACAACAAGTTAATTAAGACCTGGAACGCATCTGTGTCACTTTAGATTTCTTTGGCTATTCAAAAATAGCAGATCTACAAGCTCATAGCGCGGCACCGAGTGCCGCGCTATGAGCTTGTAGATCTGCTATTTTTGAAAAATATTGATTTTTTTTTAAAGAATCGCCTCAGGTCTTAAAGGGTTAAAAATACACAGTGTGTGTGTAAGAAAACTGTGTTTTAATACATGACTCTTATTTGATTATGCACTTTAGTTACATAGGATGTATGATATCCCCTTAATGTATTTTACTGATTAGTTTATGTATCATGCACTTTGTGTGTGTCCCCTTCCTCTTCCCTTTTATGCTTGTTTTTCCTGCATTGATGGGTCTGCACCATCAGGAGTTTCACCCATGTTATACTATACATGTTATTCTAATGTTTTTCTTTGGTTCGTTTTTAGCCTTTTAACTAGTTTATTTTATCTGTTCGGTAAAGGGACTTAAGAAAGCGCTATATACATTGGATGAATTATTATTATTACTATTATTGCAATGTGATGTGACAATAAAGATTGATTCTCTTATCTACCAATAATCAAAATAAAGTAGTAGTACTATATTGTGAATTCCACAATGTTGTAATTTTCTATATGTTTCAGGATTCATTCATACAGATTATGACGATTATGCAAAAATGTACTTAGATTACCTCCAATAATTGTGATCAACGTGCTATTTTTCAAGAGATGAATTCTGAACGATAATACAAAAATAACTGTGATCATCTTTAAATAATTGCAATTAGGTGGGCCGGGGGTGGCAGTGGCTCAGGGGTAGAGTGGCCGGTAGAGCGGCCAGTTTGATCCCGAGATCCCCCAGAGTTAGTGTGGAAGTGTCCTTGAGCAAGACGCTGAGAGAATGTGTGTGTGTGTGTGTGTGTGTGTGTGTGTGTGTGTGTGTGTGTGTGTGTGTGTGTGTGTGTGTGTGTGTGTGTGTGTGTGTGTGTGTGTGTGTGTGTGTGTGTGTGTGAATGGGTGAATGTACAATCTATGTAAAGCGCTTTGGATAAAAGCTCTATATATAAATGCACCGTTTACCATTTACATAAAGACAGACGTACCTTGAGGGCGGCTGTGACATCAAACACCTCCCACCCGGGCAGACCCCCCCCATCCACCACCCTGGAGGCCAGCGGCTGCCGCGCGGCGCTGCCCTCTGCAGGAGAGCAAGAGTACAGCAGCAGGCGGTGCAGGTTGAGGTTGAGGAGGTCTGGAGGAGCAGGAGGAGGAGAAGGTTTCCTCCTCAGGATCCTCAGCTCCGCCTCCACCTCCTCCTCCTCCTCCTGTGTGGACAGAGTGGAGAGGTCAAAGACGTAGCGCTGACCCCCATCCCACAACGGCTGGTCTGTTAGAGGAAGGAGAACGTTAGATATACAATCAGACAGTGGTGTAAAGTAACTAAGTAAATTTACTCAAGTACTGTACTTAAGTACCATTTTGAGGTACTGTTACTTTACTGGAGTATTTCCAGTTTTCAGTACTTTTACTTCTACTCCACTACATCTCAGAGGCAAATATTGTACTTTTACTCCACTAGAATTATTTTAGTGACTAGTTACTAGATTTTGATTCTTATTAAAAAACATTTTTAACCAATTCAACCTATATATACATTTCAGCCATTTGAAAATAGCAGATCTACAAGCTCACAATGCGTCCCCAGATGACAGTGAGTGAATTGACAATTAAGGACTTTTAAGACCTTTTTACTTCCTCAAAATAAAGAAAGAAAGAAAATACAAGTACTGCATCAAAAGTAATCAAACTATATTATATAAACTGGTCAAACATTGGACAAACTGTCAAATAATATAAGAAAGAGGAAAACATACATTGTGAAAATAGCCGATCTACAATTGTGAGCTTGTAGATCTGCTATTTTCACAATATTTATCTGTGGAACTGAGTCAAACTAAATGTAATGCCTCAACTCCTACAATTCCAAGTGCTTGTCAGGGTTGGGGGTCCCCAGTTCAATTATAATTATTTTAGGGGGTCACCAGTTCAATTATAATTATTTTGGGGGGTCCCCAGTTCAAATGGGGGGGGGGGGGGGGGTCACGGCCTGATAAGGTTGAGAACCACTGCAGTAAGTGATATTATGTAAGTCATATTATTATACACATAATACTAAGTACAGTATCTCTATATTGTGATATTAATCATTAGACTGTTTGTTCAGTCTCTCTGTCTCTCCAGCTCTCTCAAAATACATTTTAAGGTCATGATACCAATTGCAACCAATCAGGAGTGAGAACTCATACAGGATACAGGCGCCTATGAAGAGGTTTTCAGACAGAATTGAACGTGCATATTTTAAAGGGATAGCTCACCCCAAAAAATAATTTTTTTTTCCTATGTATTAGTAAACCCATGCAGACTTGAATTCATGGATATTTTTGTGTTTTTGTCTCATTCCCAAGCCAATACTTTTATGACCAATGGACCGGTAGACAGCGGTTCCGGTAGGAGACACAAAGGAGACTCTTTTGTGTCTCCTACCTGAACCGCTGCTGGTCATTAATTTATTGTCTTAGGAATGAGACAAAAACTAAAAAATATATCCATGAATTCAAGGCTTCATGGGGTGTGTGTAACTGATAGAACATAACAGTGAATTTTTGGGTGAAAATGCAAAAATGCAGACACCCTGTTTCTAATGTCTTTAAAAAAAGGTTTTTAGTGAGTGGCCGATTCTGCACCATAAGTTATAACTACTAAATAATGGGGTGCCATGGGGTCAAGAAAGATGCAGTTTAAAAATAATTATAGACACAACTCTCAATAAAACTAAAATCCTTTTTAAAGCTGCCATGATCTTATACTGCATGAGTTCAAGCTCCATTCAGCACCTCTTGGATAAAAAGACATTTCATCCCATTGCCTGTTTTATTAAACAATAAATAGTGATACAAAATAAATAAACTCATTGCTATAGAGTGTTTGTTCAGTAACATGATGTCTCTCCAGCTCTTTAATAAACAGAAAATGCATTTTCAGGTCAGGATACTGTACCAATTCTATCCAATCAGGAATGTTGTCACCTACCTTAACATGGGTTTTCTGTTTATTAAAGAGCTGGAGAGACATGGAGACTCCTGTTACTGAACAAACACTCTATAGCAATGATTACTATCACAATATAGAGCTATTTAACACTGTTACTGAACAAACACTCTATAGCAATGATTGCTATCACAATATAGAGCTATTTAACACTGTTACTGAACAAACACTCTATAGCAATGATTGCTATCACAATATAGCGCTTTAAGCCTTTAACCTTTTAATACAAAACGTTTTGTTTTATCCAAACAATATCACTTACCCTACAGTACCTTTAAGTAAAAACTGTGAGTACTTTTCCCACCACTGACAGAGACATTAATTCAGTAAGTTTCCTGACCTTGTCCTCGGTCCACAAAGCTGGTGACGGTGTTAGCAGGAGACAGGCTGTGGTTGTCTGTGTCTCTGTGCTGTAGGGTAGACAGTGTCTGGTACAGAAACAGCATGTAGTCATGGAGAACTACGCTGCTGTTGATGGAGGAGTCTGTCCTGGACATCACAGGGGGTTCCTCAGTGCTGCTCTGGTCCAGGTGTGAGATGCTGCTGTGATGCTGTGGGGGTCCCTTCTGTGGGGGTCCCTGCTGTGGGGGTCCCTGCAGCAGCACTGCTGCCTGGTTGTAGGTCATTCCGGCACAGACAGCATAGAAACACAGCAGAGAGGCCACAGCCTGCGTCCTCTGATCCATGGTCAGCTCACTGCAGCCTAAATCTCTCCCTGCAGGCTGAAAACCCACCTCTTCAGGAAACACTACCCTGATCCTTCCTCTTAGCCTTGCCTACTTGTTGTCAATTACTTTGTATGAGCTCTTGTTTTATTGGATCTTGTTTATTTGATACACTTATTTGTTTTAGCTCTTACTCATTTGATTTCCTATTTGTCTCATCTGTTTCAGAAAGTAGGAAGCTGATATATTGCACTTGTACCTTAGCGCTAGGTATACTATTAGTTGCTTGTTTTAGAAGAGAATGCACTTAAGACTTCTGGTGATTTCATTCCCTACCTATGTTGAATGCACTTATTGTAAGTCACTTTGGATAAAAGTGTCTGCTAAATGTGCTAAATGACCATAATGTAAAAAATAAAAGCTGATCCATGGTCAGCTCACTGCTGGAGGCGTAGCCTAAATAAAAGCTTTGTGAAGGATTGAGCTGATGTTGAACTTCACAGCACTGTGCTGATGGAGCTGGTAAACATGTGCTAACGGCGTCCCCTCCTGGTGAAAAAGAAGAAGTTAATAATGATAACTATAGGGCTCCTTGGAGCAAAGGTCTCCGCCAGGTCAGGTAGGATATTGTGGGCCAACAATGTTGATGGAATATGATAAATATGATAAATCGGAGTCTTGATCACATGACTATAGAGATAATGTGTACCGATTTCTGTGATGTCTGGACAATATCTGTAGGAGTATTATATAAAACAATGTGTTTTGCAAACATCGGCCTGCAAAACATAGTATCGGGTCTCGGCCACGCCTTCCGCCTGGTGGAGACAATAACATAAATCATGAAATAATTCACACAAACACACACACACA
Source organism: Gymnoscopelus braueri (assembly GCF_963280865.1). Lineage (NCBI taxonomy): Eukaryota > Metazoa > Chordata > Actinopteri > Myctophiformes > Myctophidae > Gymnoscopelus > Gymnoscopelus braueri. The sequence goes on along the minus strand of NC_137621.1, from coordinate 1,891,918 downwards.
CACACACACACACACACACACACACACACACTCTCTCTCTCTCTCTCACACACACACACACACACACACACACACACACACACACACACACACACACACACACACACACACACACACACACACACACACACACACACACACACACACACACAGAGAGAGAGAGAGAGAGAGTAGGCTATAGTAATATTATTATCTTCTATCTATAAATGACCAAAGCTGTGTGTCTCTCCTGGGCATAACTAACTGATCCGATGGTTGTCCAGAAAAAAAAACACACTGTGTGTAATATGTGTGTGTGTCCACTGTGTGTAATATGTGTGTGTCCACTGTGTGTAATATGTGTGTGTCCACTGTGTGTAATATGTGTGTGTCCACTGTGCGTAATATGTGTGTGTCCACTGTGTGTAATATGTGTGTGTCCACTGTGTGTAATATGTGTGTGTGTCCACTGTGTGTAATATGTGTGTGTCCACTGTGTGTAATATGTGTGTGTCCACTGTGCGTAATATGTGTGTGTCCACTGTGTGTAATATGTGTGTGTGTCCACTGTGTGTAATATGTGTGTGTCCACTGTGTGTAATATGTGTGTGTCCACTGTGTGTAATATGTGTGTGTGTCCACTGTGTGTAATATGTGTGTGTCCACTAGGGGTGTCGAAAATTATCGATGTGAATCGGTAATCGATTTTAACATTAACGATGCGACTACATCGATGCGCGTATAACTGGACCGGTCCAAAATTGCGTCTGAATCGGCCGCTGTTTCGGTCCAAAAGTTATTTATCGGTTCACCGATTTTTTTTTGAATTAAACAAACCTGCTGTGCAACTCTGTGAACTCACTTTTAAAATTATAATGTATTTATTTACTGTAGCGTCCAAATTGAGCGAACACTGTGTGAAACAGTGCAAGGCTGCCTGCAAGCCAAGGAGAGGGGGAGAGAAAAAAAAAGACTGCCTTCAGCGCCGCCTCTTTCTTGCGGGAAAAACACAGATCTAAAAGCCCACATGTTATTGTATCGCTATTGGTAGTAAACTTGTATATCTGCTATTTCCGGCGCAGGACAGAATGACGCTCACTAGTGTGCGACTCGAGTGAGCGAAAAAACAAACAAACACAGCGAGCAGCATGGCTGATACAAACAGAGAAGAAACTATTTACGGTGCAGGACCTCATCTTAAATCTTTTGTTTGGAAGCATTTTGGATTCTATAAGAGAGATGGAAAGCTGGACAAAACGAAGGCGATCTGTAAGAAATGTAGAGCAGCAGTTCCTTACTCCAGCGCAACAACAAATCTGTGCACGCATTTGTCCAGACATCACAAGATTACTGAAGAAGAGAAGTCAGTTGTTGCCAGCAGTTCCAGTAACGTGCAAGCCGAAACAAGTGCTGCTCATTTTTTCCAGGGACCTATTCCAGCCAACTCACCGAGGGGAAAGGCATGTACCGCATCTGTCGCCCAGTTCATTGCAATGGACATGAGACCGTATAGTGTGGCTGAGAATGAGGGCTTTCGTTTCATGTGTAACACTTTAGAGCCGAGATTCACGATACCAAGTAGACAACATATCACCGACAAATGTGTGCCAACGTTGTACAATAAAGTCAGGAGCGAAGTTGAACAAGAATTGGAAAATGCAGAGCGAGTGGTCATAACCACTGACGCATGGACGTCGTGTGCAACTAAATCTTATGTGACAATCACAGCGCACCACATCTCTCCGGAATGGGAATTAAAAAGTCACGTCTTACAGACAAGAGTTTTTAATGAATCCCACACAGGGAAAAACATAGGTGCCTTACTGAAAGAAGCATGTGTTGAATGGAAAATTGCTGATAAGGAACCTGCCCTGGTGACTGACAATGCAGGAAACATGCTTGTAGCTGGAAGAGAGGCAGGTCTATCTCCACACATTGGATGCTTTGCTCACACAATACATCTAGCTTCACAGAAAGCCTTCAATGTGGAGGCTGCTGACACATTGCTTAGCAAAGTGAGAAAGATGGTTGGCTTTCTGCATCGCAACATAAGAGCAGCTGAAATCCTACGGGAGAAACAACATCTACTGGATCCTAAATCCAAGACCAAAACGCTCATCCAAGATGTTAAAACCCGATGGAACAGTTCACTTGATATGTTAGAGCGCTTCTTAGAGCTGGAACCTGCAGTCACTGCCACACTCTCTTCAAGGGAGATCAGAAAAGGGGAGAACAAGGACGCCCTTACTCGGGAAGAACTTGTGGATGCTGAAGACATAGTCAAAGTGATGAAAAATGTTAAAATCATGACCACTGCTATGTGTGAGAATGATCAGCCCACTATCTCAATGATTGCCCCTATGCAAGCTAAACTGGCAGCAGACTTTGAGGCATGTGATGATGACACATCCCTCATTGCTGACATGAAGGAGGTGTTCAGGGATAACTTTCAGACGCGTTACACAGACCTCCATGATGTCCTCTGCACTGCAGCCGCCCTAGACCCTCGCTTTAAGATGTTGCCATTCCTGAGTAGCCATGAGGCTGAGAGGATCTTCCTCAATCTGACAACTGAAGCGGCTGCCCAGGTCAAGGTAACCCCCCTAACAAACACACTCATTCACTTATACATTATTATATTTACAGTGCATTATTTTGTATTTTCTTTTATTGCTGGCATGGCAGACTGTTACCAGTTAAATGAATACATTTGTTATTAGTTGTAAACATTTGTCTGATTGTTAATCTAATCACCTGTGACTTTATACATCATCATTCATTGTCATCAGGAAGCAGAGGCTACAAACAGTCCAGGACATCCAGTTCAGAGCCATCCAGTGGAGACAGATCCAGCTCAGAGAGACCCTGACCCTAGCGCTGACGCTGACCCTGCTCCTGGAGGCAGTGCCCAGATCCAGGATGAGCCAAAAGGTGAGGTTCTTTATTCACTGTAAGCAGATTGAGATGGTGTTTTTCCCCCTTTTTTATTCACTGTAAACATATTCAAAGTGTTTTCTTTTTTATTCACTGTAATATTATTGAGATTGGATTTCATAGTAATGTGAAAGAAAAGCTCTCAAGACTGATGTCATAGAAAATTAATGAATAGTATTACACACACTACAGTAATTTAATATTTTGTATTTCAGATGATGACCCTCCTCGCAAAAAGAAGAAAACTGGGGCACTGACTCTGCTATTTGGTGAAATCTTCCGAGTGAGAGAAGCAGCAGCACCAACATCTTCAAGGGAGAAAGCTACAGAGGAAGTCACAAGGTAGTTTTAACCGTCATCTAATATAAATCTATTGTGGTCATTATTACTCATTTCAGTCCAAGATTAGGTCTAGTCTATTATCCAGTATAAGTGTTTATATGTTATTGTTAGTCTTGTGAAACATACCACTGCCTGTAACATTGCACTGCTGTGCTTGCTTAATTCTTACTGCTTGAACCTGCATGAGTGAATAACGAACCTTTTTGATTCTTAAGGTACAGACAGCGGTATCCTGTGTACCTGCATGAGGACCCACAGAGTGGTGGATAAAACAGGTGGACCTACCTCTGCTGTCATCTCTTGCAAAGAAATACCTCTGTATACCAGCCACCAGTGTGGAATCAGAAAGAGTTTTCAGCACTGCTGGAGATATTGTTTCTGCCAAACGTAGTGCACTTCACCATGACCATATCGACCAATTGATTTTCCTTAAGAAGAATCTTGAGAAGAAGAACAAAAAGAAAAAAACTAAGCCTCGAGAGTAGCCTAGCCTAACCCTATTCATGACATCCCACAGTCACAGCTCATGTGATTGTATTATACAGTGTTAGTTGTGGCTTTACACTTACAGCACTGTACATTGGTAAAACTAAAAAGGCTAATGCAGCATTCAGATTGTATCAGGGAAATACAAAGGCACTAAAGGTCAGAATATATATGCTAGTTATTTCATTGTCAGGACCATATAAAGAAAAGAAAATGTGGTGGGGTACTATTTTCAGAATATGATGTTATGCCAGATGTTGTGTGAACTACTCTTAATAGGAAGACTGTTACCTCAAGCTCCTTTCTTGACTAAGTATTAAGTAACCTCAGGAAGACTACAGTTTAACTCAGCTTTATGAAAATTGAAAACAGTACAGTACTAGTTTACTGTACTGATGCTCATAAAACATTCTATTGTCTGGGTTCTGTAGCTAGTTAGAATTTGTATGCTAGTTATTTCATTGTCAGGAGGACCATATAAAGAAGAGAAAATGTGGTGTGGTATTTTGATCAGAATATGATGATGTTATGCCAGATGTTGTGTGAACTCTAATAGGAACACTGTTACCTCAAGCTCCTTTCTTGACTAAGTAAGTACTAAGTAACCTCAGGAAGACTACAGTTTAACTCAGCTTTATGAAAACAGTACAGTACTAGTATACTGTACTGATGCTCTTAAAACATTCTATTGTCTGGGTTCTGTAGCTGAAGTATTTGTTTTGCTCAATTACTGTTTGTCACTTTAATTGTATACTATTATACACTATAGTGTATTAGTGTGTATACTTTTGCACTCAAATGTTCCACTTACTGTACTCTTGTTACTTTGATGTTCCATTACAAGACATGGGTGGAGGTAGAAAGTGGACCTCTTGATTTATTTTATTTTGTTGACTTATATAACAGCTAACACAGGCTCAGGCTCCTTCTCTAGTTTTATTTGGTTTATTATCTGAACTGTGATATTGGTGTCTAATGGATGTAAATTTATTTTGTTTTGTTTTCATTGTTAATATATTTAGGAGCTTTGCAAATTGCAAGAATTGCACTGAGGCCTGAGAGGATAAGCCTTTCCCTTTGGCTTGTGAGTTTACAGTTTAGGTTTCTTGTTCAATCAATTTGTTATTCTCCAACTGAGAAACTGTAAGAGGTAAGCTCTTAGAAATAGGTGTGAGACTGAGTCTGAGACACTTTTTCATTCCATGTCAGTGTTTGTTGTACCAGTACAGTAATATTTTCTATTTTGTATCAACATGTCAGTGTCTATTTGGAATAATAAACACAATGGTGTGATACATTTACTTGCCATCCATCTTTTTCCAGTATTTGAAGGTCAGCCAAGCCATGCAACTTTAACTTTATAGATTAAAGGGGTAGTTCACCCCCAAAATAACTTTTTTTCTATTGATTACTGACCATCTGGAGCCTTGAATTTTTTTGTTTTTGTCACATTCCTAAGCCAATAATTTGATTATAATAAATGTGTCCCCATTGATTCCGGTAGGAGACACAAATGCATTTGTGTCTCCTACCGGAATCAATGGGGCTACATTTATTATAATCAAATAATAAAGGAAGGAATGCGACAAAAACTAAAAAATATCCATGAATTCAAGGCTCCATGGGGTGAGTAATCAATAGAAAAAAAGTTATTTGGGGGGTGAACTACCCCTTTAAGTTGGGAAATTTCATTAAATCTGTAGCGGATAACAACCAGATCGCACTGCATCGTATCGAATCGTATTGAATCGTATCAAATCGTATCAAATTCCAAACAAATCGAAATCGCATCTAATTGCACCCAATAGAATCGAATCGAATCGTTTTGTATTTAATATTTAATCATCTCTGAATCAAATCGAAGCCCATGTATCGGATACGCATCGAATCGAATTGTTTTGTATTTAATATTTAATCATCTCTGAATCGAATCGAAGCCCATGTATCGGATACGCATCGTATCGCCTTGGAGTGGACAGATGCACACCCCTAGTGTCCACTGTGTGTAATATGTGTGTGTCCACGGGTCAGCTTTGCATGACATTTGTGCCGCTGCATCAACATAAGTGGTGGTTGCCCATATGTGTTCACTGGGTGCTGCATAAGGGTGCTGCATAAGGGTGCTGCATAAAGGTGCTGCATAAGGGTGCTGCATAAGGGTCAGTGACAAAATGGATTTCCTTAAAACTCTTATTATAAAGGCATGTCACGTTTATTAAAATGTAAATTTTGTTTTCATGGTTTCATGTCATTTGAAAAGACATTTATATATGTTTTTCTTTTCTTCTTTTTGGTAACACAGCATCATTTATATCCTGTCTGAACAAAGTAAATTAATTAATAATAAGGTAATAGCAGACCTACTGTTCCATTGACTTGTCTGTAGTGTGATGACTTATTTTTTTGTCTTATTTTAATCTCACTGAATTCTCTGGTACAATTGAACAAATGTGGCTAAATTAAAACAAACGAAGTATTTCTCTTAGTTGTTATTAATTAGTCAAAAGTGCTTGCTTATCGTCATCCGGGGGCAAAATCCAAAGGGGCAATAACAAAGTCTTCAAAACAACACAAAAATATGTAAAACAGTGAATTAAGAATCATGTGTTATTGACATTCCCTAGAAGGTAAACACTGTGAAGGCAGGTTCATTGGCACACACTCCCTAAGCAGGCTGCAGACAGGGCCCTTAAATACTCAGGTGTTCGCACTCCCCTCCCTCCCCCCCCCACACACACACCTGTGTGAGACAGACAGACAGACAGACAGACAGATAGACAGACAGGTGTTATATTTGGAAGTAAAAAAGTGAAATAAACAACTCATAATAAGCTTCAACCAAATGGAGGTTGAGTAGCGTTGTCAAACTCCTGCACATGATGAGTAATTAAACAGGTGTTGTATACAGGACTCTGAGTGATTTAATTATGACAAGTGCCTCTTCCAAACTCCAAACACAGAAGAAACCCAGACTGTTTGATAATGACAGAAAGCATGTCATAACGTCACAACGGTGGACTTCTATGAAACAAAGTGTTGACAGAGACAACGAGGAGAACCCATGCTGTCGTACAGGTGCCATACAGTATATTGGTGAGTTTATGGTGATTTAATACAATCAGATATAATGGGAGGTCTCTGTGTCATTGAATGGGCTGTCAATGGAGGATGTTGTAAAGAAACCGGGCCTTCACAGGTTGTTACCAATGATCCTAATGAAGGCTCTGTTCCTTTCTGGTCAAACAGAGTCAGGGTGCTGACTCACTGGAAACACTCTGCTACACCAGTGTACAAATGGTTCCATTTGTACACTGGTGGTCCTTGAAAGGAAAACGTTTGAGGACCTCTGTGAAAAAGGCCAGATATGTAACCATTAAGGTCTTGAGTGTGCTGTGTATACTTTAATAATTAATAAATACACTATGTATTGTTGGGGTGTCACAGCAGAATATCCTTGTATGAAACCTCATAGTTATGAAACCCTCACCTGTACGCTCCTCTGGATGATGATGATGATAATAATAATAATAATAATAATAATAATAATATCAGCGATAAACATTTCGTCGCCTTGCTAAACTAATGGCCTATGTCATTTTTTTTTTTTTCAGGAAAAAGAAAAACTGATCCAAAACAAAACTATATGATATTTGTCTCCGCCAGGCCGAAAGGCATGGCGAGAGAGTATGTTTTGCCCCTTGTCCGTCCGTCCGTGTGTCCGTGTGTGTGTCCGTGTGTGTGTCCGTCCTGTCTGTGTGTTAGCAGCTAATCTCCGGCACCGTTGGCCCGGTCGCTCCGAAACTGTGCACACACACTCCCTGGATGCCAATTCAGAACCTCTGCCCCAATTTTTTCACATGGGCCTGCTATAGCGCCACCAGGAGGCCGATTTGTGTAAAACCCATTTCTTTACATTACTCCTACAGATTTTATCCAAACGTCATGCAAATCGGTACACAGTATCTCTATAGTCATGTGATCAACACGAATCTGTCCGATTTCCCATATTCCATCCTCATTGCCTATGGTAGGCTTCCAAAGTTTGCAGGATTGGTCCGTTTTGAACAAAAAGCCTCAAACTATGCACGCAGCTTGCGATATCCGTGAAATTTCACACGCACATTCCCACTAAGCCGAGGAAGAAATGCCACCCTTTTCACATTAGCCTGTTATAGCGCCACCAGCAGGTCTAATTTAGCAAAACAAATTTTTGGAACAAAATGCCTCAAATCATGAATGCAGTGTCTGATTGCCGTGAAAGACCTAAGAATAAATGGCACCCTTTTCACATTGGCCTATTATAGCGCCACCAGGAGGCCACAATAACCTACCTGACCTGGCGGAGACCTGTGCTCCGAGGAGCACTTTTTCTAGTTCTAATCATTTCACCCAAAATGTTTATAACAAATTATGACTATTTAAATAGAAATAACACTGTCTGTCAGTTATGTAACATAAGAGATTTAAATAGGTTTAAATAGGATTAAATCTGACTTAGGCCAAAAAAAAAAAATTTAATGGCCTAAATCAGTAAATAATTTGGCCTCAAGTCACAAAACCATGTGACTTAGGCCAAAAAAAAATCCTATTTTGGCCTCAGTCACACCAGGGAGGCCATTATACTAAAAGGGGAGAGAACAGCATGATCCTTTTCCATTAGACCAGAGGTGGTCAGTGTCATGAGGAGCTGACTTAGGCAAAAATATAATTTTCCTCAAAAAATGACGTAGGCCATTAGTTTAGCCAGGTGACGATTTTTAAAACCAATACATCGTGTTTTAAATGACCTGAAACCTGCCTACAGATGATGTCACTGGTAGGCAGGTTTCTGAACTGTCCACAGCCCTCCTCCATTATTATAATGAGCATTAGTGAGGACGACCAATTACTGTATATGAAGATAAGACACGACTCGTTGGGTAGAAACCTCTTATGTCCAAAACTGTTACTTTTCAGGATAAAAAAACAAGCTCAACACGCATCGCGATGGGCTTGTAGATCAGCTATATTTGCTACGTTTATGTGACGCTTTAGTGTGACAAAGTAGGCCGTTAATTTAAGTAGAAACATAGAAAGTTAAAACATGGAGATAGGAGGTTTGTGCCCGACACACTGCAGGGTGTCTCAGTAGATTAAACTGTTTAAGGATGTTTAATTTAAAGTGATAATGTTTACTGATGTGATTCAAGCTGTTGTTCTATTGCTGTCATTTTGACACCCAATGACTGGGTGGTAATGAGATATGTAACTGAAGCTCTGAATCTACAGAGTGTTGTGGGTAGTGAGTTGTAACAGGGAACAGTAGATGCGTATGTGGTTCTTGGTCACTTCAATTATCCTATGAGTGAGTTTGATATTTCCTTTTAAAGGTCAAGCTAGAGGTTTGGGGTTTTGACGTAACAGCCATCATTTCAAAATGTTCATTTGGAATAGAAGGGTGATGTGGATCTACTGTTGTGTTGTGTTGTAGCTGATGTTGGTTCATGACTGACTTGGTGGCAAAAACCTGTTTCTATGTAGGTCTATTCCTCATGGATATTATTCATTAATTCTTCCTTTCTTTGCTGAGCTGCCTGTGTTGTATGCTGTGTGTACAAATGTAATTCAAGATGTTGCTCTATTGCAGGGGTTTTCAACTGATTTTGACCCAGGGACCACCATCCTGACTAAGAGCAACCTGGGGACCACCACTATTGTGCGTGGTGGGTCCATCATAGACCCACCACACTGTTTTCCCGATATCCGATATTCCGATATTGTCCAACTCCTAATTCCCGATACCGATATCAACCGATACCGATATATGCTTTTTCACCAAAAGTCAACTAATTGTCAGGAACATCACATATCTAATCAAATAAAATAGCTATAATATCAACATAATATCTAAAAAAAATACAGTGATTTTGTTTGTTTTCAATGAAGTGAGTCCTGTGACTCAATGGTGAGTCCCACTAATCTTAGATTAGATGTTGGCCTATTTGACAGTGCAGAAGCATAATTGCTTTTATGCCTATAACATTAACGAGCGTCAGCTGGACACAGACACACACCTGTCCTCTGCAGTGCTCTAATTTGAAAGTGACCGGGGTCTGTCTCTTTTCTCAGCAAAAGCCCTTGAATATGATGGAATATGATTACTGTGATTATGGAAAGCTCACATTTAATATCACTCACACCATACAGTGAGAACTCCTGAAACTTATTAAAAAGCAACAACAACAAAAACGGACCACCGGTGGTCCACTGGCGGACCACCGGTTGAAAACCGCTGCTCTATTGCTGTCATATTGTGTTTTAATCTGATTGAGGCTGCATGTTGATCTATTGTCAGTCAGTGGGTGTGGCTCTGGAAATGAATGCTGATGTGAATCTACAGAATGTTGTTTTGTGTCTGATGTTGAAGGCAGTGAGTTGTGACAGAGAACAGTACATGTGTGTGTGTGTGTGTGTGTGTGTGTGTGTGTGTGTGTGTGTGTGTGTGTGTGTGTGTGTGTGTGTGTGTGTGTGTGTGTGTGTGTGTGTGTGTGTGTGTGTGTGTGTGTGTGTGTGTGTGTGTGTGTGTGTGTGACTGTTGGTCACTTCAATTATCCTATGTGTGAGTTTGCTATTTCCTTTTAAGGTCATATGATCAGCTTAGCAACACCTCTGCCTATACAGGCCTTTTCATAAGACCTGTTGTACCGTGGTACTCCCTATCCAGGGCTGGAAGAAGACTCCCATTTGTTTTTAACTTGAGTAAAAGTAGCAAAACCACAATGTAGAAATTAGGGGTGTGCATCTGTCCACTCCAAGGCGATACGATGCGTATCCGATACATGGGCTTCGATTCGATTCAGAGATGATTAAATATTAAATACAAAACGATTCGATTCGATTCTATTGGGTGCAATTAGATGCGATTTCGATTTGTTTGGAATTTGATACGATTTGATACGATTCAATGCGATTCGATACGATGCAGTGCGATCTGGTTGTTATCCGCTACAGGTTTAATGAAATTTCCCAACTTAATCTATAAAGTTAAAGTTGCATGGCTTGGCTGACCTTCAAATACTGGAAAAAGATGGATGGCAAGTAAATGTATCACACCATTGTGTTTATTATTCCAAATAGACACTGACATGTTGATACAAAATAGAAAATATTACTGTACTGGTACAACAAACACTGACATGGAATGAAAAAGTGTCTCAGCCTCAGTCTCACACCTATTTCTAAGAGCTTACCTCTTACAGTTTCTCAGTTGGAGAATAACAAATTGATTGAACAAGAAACCTAAACTGTAAACTCACAAGCCAAAGGGAAAGGCTTATCCTCTCAGGCCTCAGTGCAATTCTTGCAATTTGCAAAGCTCCTAAATATATTAACAATGAAAACAAAACAAAATAAATTTACATCCATTAGACACCAATATCACAGTTCAGATAATAAACCAAATAAAACTAGAGAAGGAGCCTGAGCCTGTTAGCTGTTATATAAGTCAACAAAATAAAATAAATCAAGAGGTCCACTTTCTACCTCCACCCATGTCTTGTAATGGAACATCAAAGTAACAAGAGTACAGTAGTGCAACATTTGAGTGCAAAAGTATACACACTATAGTGTATAATAGTATACAATTAAAGTGACAAACAGTAATTGAGCAAAACAAATACTTCAGCTACAGAACCCAGACAATAGAATGTTTTAAAGGAGAATACCGGACAAATTAAGTGTTGTCTTTGATGTCTCGTTACTCACCTATTGACATGAAAAGTGGCGTTCTTTTTTTCCATCGATTCCCCTGTCGTCATTTTTTAAACCCCCTCCGTTGTCATAATGGGAGCGCGTGGGTTAGGGAGATTCGTCTATTATAACCGATGCAAAGTTGTTTTTTTCTCTACTGCTAGTCATTGTGGAGTCTCATGATAGTCAAACATGAGAGTAGCTAGCCTGAGAGGCTAGCGCTACTGCCGAACGACTTAACACTGGTTGCTTGTTTCAAGAACCTGGCAACACGAGTTGCCAGGTAAAAAATGACGACAGGGGAATCGATGGAAAAAAAGAACGCCACTTTTCACGTCAATAGGTGAGTAACGAGACATCAACGACAACACTTAATTTGTCCGGTATTCTCCTTTAAGAGCATCAGTACAGTATACTAGTACTGTACTGTTTTCATAAAGCTGAGTTAAACTGTAGTCTTCCTGAGGTTACTTACTTAGTCAAGAAAGGAGCTTGAGGTAACAGTGTTCCTATTAGAGTTCACACAACATCTGGCATAACATCATCATATTCTGATCAAAATACCACACCACATTTTCTCTTCTTTATATGGTCCTCCTGACAATGAAATAACTAGCATACAAATTCTAACTAGCTACAGAACCCAGACAATAGAATGTTTTATGAGCATCAGTACAGTAAACTAGTACTGTACTCTGTTTTCAATTTTCATAAAGCTGAGTTAAACTGCAGTCTTCCTGAGGTTACTTAATACTTAGTCAAGAAAGGAGCTTGAGGTAACAGTCTTCCTATTAAGAGTAGTTCACACAACATCTGGCATAACATCATATTCTGAAAATAGTACCCCACCACATTTTCTTTTCTTTATATGGTCCTGACAATGAAATAACTAGCATATATATTCTGACCTTTAGTGCCTTTGTATTTCCCTGATACAATCTGAATGCTGCATTAGCCTTTTTAGTTTTACCAATGTACAGTGCTGTAAGTGTAAAGCCACAACTAACACTGTATAATACAATCACATGAGCTGTGACTGTGGGATGTCATGAATAGGGTTAGGCTAGGCTACTCTCGAGGCTTAGTTTTTTTCTTTTTGTTCTTCTTCTCAAGATTCTTCTTAAGGAAAATCAGTTGGTCGATATGGTCATGGTTAAGTGCACTACGTTTGGCAGAAACAATATCTCCAGCAGTGCTGAAAACCCTTTCTGATTCCACACTGGTGGCTGGTATACAGAGGTATTTCTTTGCAAGAGATGACAGCAGAGGTAGGTCCACCTGTTTCATCCACCACTCTGTGGGTCCTCATGCAGGTACACAGGATACCGCTGTCTGTACCTTAAGAATCAAAAAGGTTCGTTATTCACTCATGCAGGTTCAAGCAGTAAGAATTAAGCAAGCACAGCAGTGCAATGTTACAGGCAGTGGTATGTTTCACAAGACTAACAATAACATATAAACACTTATACTGGATAATAGACTAGACCTAATCTTGGACTGAAATGAGTAATAATGACCACAATAGATTTATATTAGATGACGGTTAAAACTACCTTGTGACTTCCTCTGTAGCTTTCTCCCTTGAAGATGTTGGTGCTGCTGCTTCTCTCACTCGGAAGATTTCACCAAATAGCAGAGTCAGTGCCCCAGTTTTCTTCTTTTTGCGAGGAGGGTCATCATCTGAAATACAAAATATTAAATTACTGTAGTGTGTGTAATACTATTCATTAATTTTCTATGACATCAGTCTTGAGAGCTTTTCTTTCACATTACTATGAAATCCAATCTCAATAATATTACAGTGAATAAAAAAAGAAAACACTTTGAATATGTTTACAGTGAATAAAAAAGGGGGAAAAACACCATCTCAATATGCTTACAGTGAATAAAGAACCTCACCTTTTGGCTCATCCTGGATCTGGGCACTGCCTCCAGGAGTAGGGTCAGCGTCAGCGCTAGGGTCAGGGTCTCTCTGAGCTGGATCTGTCTCCACTGGATGGCTCTGAACTGGATGTCCTGGACTGTTTGTAGCCTCTGCTTCCTGATGACAATGAATGATGATGTATAAAGTCACAGGTGATTAACAATCAGACAAATGTTTACAACTAATAACAAATGTATTCATTTAACTGGTAACAGTCTTTGATTGATTGATGTAGTTTATTTAGTAAGACATGAGAACAGTATATGACAGTACATAACAGTACATGGAAGTACAAATTCACAATACAAGGTCTACTAAACTGGAAACTCTCATTAAGCACTAAGCTTGTTTAAGATGAGAACCCCATGCACACAAATCATGATGAAATATAAGAGGCAGACAGATATACACACTACTATACAGAATGTCATACAATCAGCTTTCAGGTTACTGGTATGACGAGAGAAAAAATAAATAAATATATATATACAAAAGAGGAAAATGAAGGAGGGGGGGGGGGGGGTAGGTTAAGACTTAGACAGGGGCCATTTTCGAATTGCAGCCTCCTGAAGGTGTATCTTTAGGGCAGTTTTGAAAGTGAGTAGGGTTTTACACTCCTTTACTCCTTTTGGTAGGGCATTCCACATTTTTGATGAATAGCATGAGAACGAGTTCATACCCTTAGTTGAGCCAAATCTGGGTTGAACATGATCAGTGGAGCTGTCTCTGGTGTTATGATCATGGACTTCATTAACATTTTTGAAGTATTTTGACAAATACAGGGGGATCCCAATGTTGTGGTGTATCTTGAAGACCAGGCCCATAGCAAGTTGCTGTACTCTGTCCTCAACCCTAAGCCATCCAATCCTAGCAAAATGAGCAGGGGTTAGATGGGTTCTGTGAGGCCAAGAAGTAGCCTTACAAGTTTGTTTTGGGATGTTTGGAGCCTTGTTTTTAAGGCCTTGGAGGTGTTGTGATACCATGAAGTGCATGCATAATCATAATGACCTTGAATGAGGGCCCCTGCAAGAATCTTCAGAGTATTCTTACTGACTAGGCGATCAATCCTCCACAAATAGCGTGTTGTTCGGTTGACATTTTTGATCACTTTTTCGGCGTTTTTGTTACCAGAGAGGTTTGCCTCCAAGATGGAGCCCAGGTAGGTAATTTCATCCTTTCTTTTGATGACATCATCACCCACTTTGATCGTGAAACTCTCTGCCTTGCTAAGGTTAGGACTGGACCCAAAGAGGATGGATTCAGTTTTACCCAGGTGTAATGAAAGTTTGTTGTCAGAGAGCCAGATGCAGATCTTGTTGAGTTCGGAGCTGAGAGTTTTCTCAACCTGCAGCCTGTCCCTGTCCGAGACTAGCAGGGCCGAGTCATCTGCGAACAGGAACAGCTTGCAGTCGCAGGCCGATGACATGTCATTCACATATATCAGGAACAGTAAAGGTCCTAGTATACTTCCTTGTGGGACACCACAAGTCACAGGGAGGGGGGGGGACTGGGTGCCGTTTACTTCCACCACTTGCTCCCTCCCTTCCAGGTAGGATCTCATCCAGTTCACTGACGTATCATCAAAACCTATTGCTTTGAGCTTATTGATCATAATTGGGTGATTGACGGTGTCAAAGGCCTTCTGGAGGTCCAGCATGACCATGCCGCAATATTTGCCCTTGTCGACATCTTGTTTGATAGAGTCGTTCAAATAGAGAAGGCATGTGTCAGTGGAGTGGTTTGTTCTGAAACCAGATTGGAATTTATAGATTAGATTTTTTTCGGCAAGATACTTATCGACCTGTTCATAGACTATTTTTTCCATGACTTTCGAGATGGAGCTAAGAATAGAAATAGGGCGGTAGTTGCCAGGGTCTAATTTGTTTCCTTTTTTGTACAGAGGGGTCACCCTTGCTTTTTTGAAATCGTTAGGGACCCGTCCCTGTATGATGGAGAGGTTTATTATGTGGGTAATGATTGGAGCAATGGAGGCGGCCGAGTCTTTTAGAAATTTGGCGGGGATATTGTCGAGGCCTGTGGCTTTGTGTTGATGAAGAGCACTCAATTTTTTAAACACCTCTTCTGTTTTCACAGGGGAGAGTTTAAAATCATCTTTCCGTACACCCTGTTTTTTGTAAAATGAGTCAACATGCTCTTCACCATAGCACCCAGAGTGAGGGGGTAGTTTTTCAACCAAATCTGAGGTTATGGTCGTGAAGAATATGTTGAGGATTTTACTCACTTCATGTTTGGATGTGATGAGAGTGTCATTCACCTTGAGGCTTATGTTTGTAAACCTGGTTTTCAATTTCTTGCTGCAGCCTAGTAGGTTGTTGAATAGCTTCCAAAGCTCTCGTGGTTTGCTTTTATTTTCCTCAATTTTGTCATCGAGGAAGCTTTTTTCTGCTAATTCGAGCATGCCATTAACCTTGTTTCTTAGCTTGTTTCTTTCTTTTACAAGTTTAGCTACGTGGGATTCGAGACCTTTGTTAAAACACCTGGCGAGTTTGATCCTACCTTTATGAAGCTCAGAACACTTTTTGTTTCTGACCTTCATGGCAGTAAGGATGTCCGAATTCATCCATGGTACCGGGCGGGTTTTGACCCTGATGGTTTTCATGGGAGCCACACTGTCCAAAATTTGAATGAATTTGGTTTTGAAACCAAGCCAAGATTCGTCTACCTGTGTGCTGTTTAGTACGTCGGACCAGTCCAGTTCCTCTAGCCTGTGATCTAAGTCCTCACTCTTATAGTTTTTGAGGTCTCTGATCGTGACTGATTTGTGGTAACCGTTCTTAGGTTTACGTTTCTTTCTGGTGCAGAAGATCATGTTATGATCAGATATGCCACAGGTAGAAACACCACTATTGAGGATTTTGTCCTTGTCCGTTGCTAGAATGAGATCTATGGTAGTTTGAGTGGAAACACACAGCCTTGTGGGCTGGGTGATTAGCTGGTGGAGTGAGTGCCGATGACAAAACCCCTTGAATGACTTATACACTGACGCTTCCTTACGGAGCATGTGTTAAAGTCACCAAGAAGTATCGTCTCCACCTTAGCTAAACACTCCTCAAGTCTTTCATAGAAATCAGTCTGGTTAGGAGGTCTGTATATGGTACCGACTAGCACAGGCTTGGCATTTTTTAAAATGATCTCGACCCACACAGCTTCAATGGCTGCCATGCCAGCAATAAAAGAAAATACAAAATAGATGCACTGTAAATATAATAATGTATAAGTGAATGAGTGTGTTTGTTAGGGGGGTTACCTTGACCTGGGCAGCCGCTTCAGTTGTCAGATTGAGGAAGATCCTCTCAGCCTCATGGCTACTCAGGAATGGCAACATCTTAAAGCGAGGGTCTAGGGCGGCTGCAGTGCAGAGGACATCATGGAGGTCTGTGTAACGCGTCTGAAAGTTATCCCTGAACACCTCCTTCATGTCAGCAATGAGGGATGTGTCATCATCACATGCCTCAAAGTCTGCTGCCAGTTTAGCTTGCATAGGGGCAATCATTGAGATAGTGGGCTGATCATCCTCACACATAGCAGTGGTCATGATTTTAACATTTTTCATCACTTTGACTATGTCTTCAGCATCCACAAGTTCTTCCCGAGTAAGGGCGTCCTTGTTCTCCCCTTTTCTGATCTCCCTTGAAGAGAGTGTGGCAGTGACTGCAGGTTCCAGCTCTAAGAAGCGCTCTAACATATCAAGTGAACTGTTCCATCGGGTTTTAACATCTTGGATGAGCGTTTTGGTCTTGGATTTAGGATCCAGTAGATGTTGTTTCTCCCGTAGGATTTCAGCTGCTCTTATGTTGCGATGCAGAAAGCCAACCATCTTTCTCACTTTGCTAAGCAATGTGTCAGCAGCCTCCACATTGAAGGCTTTCTGTGAAGCTAGATGTATTGTGTGAGCAAAGCATCCGATGTGTGGAGATAGACCTGCCTCTCTTCCAGCTACAAGCATGTTTCCTGCATTGTCAGTCACCAGGGCAGGTTCCTTATCAGCAATTTTCCATTCAACACATGCTTCTTTCAGTAAGGCACCTATGTTTTTCCATGTGTGGGATTCACTAAAAATCTTGTCTGTAAGACGTGACTTTTTAATTCCCATTTCGGAGAGATGTGGTGCGCTGTGATTGTCACATAAGATTTAGTTGCACACGACGTCCATGCGTCAGTGGTTAGGGCCACTCGCTCTGCATTTTCCAATTCTTGTTCAACTTCGCTCCTGACTTTATTGTACAACGTTGGCACACATTTGTCGGTGATATGTTGTCTACTTGGTATCGTGAATCTCGGCTCTAAAGTGTTACACATGAAACGAAAGCCCTCATTCTCAACCACACTATACGGTCTCATGTCCATTGCAATGAACTGGGCGACAGATGCGGTACATGCCTTTCCCCTCGGTGAGTTGGCTGGAATAGGTCCCTGGAAAAAATGAGCAGCACTTGTTTCGGCTTGCACGTTACTGGAACTGCTGGCAACAACTGACTTCTCTTCTTCAGTAATCTTGTGATGTCTGGACAAATGCGTGCACAGATTTGTTGTTGCGCTGGAGTAAGGAACTGCTGCTCTACATTTCTTACAGATCGCCTTCGTTTTGTCCAGCTTTCCATCTCTCTTATAGAATCCAAAATGCTTCCAAACAAAAGATTTAAGATGAGGTCCTGCACCGTAAATAGTTTCTTCTCTGTTTGTATCAGCCATGCTGCTCGCTGTGTTTGTTTTTCGCTCACTCGAGTCGCACACTAGTGAGCGTCATTCTGTCCTGCGCCGGAACTAGCAGATATACAAGTTTACTACCAATAGCGATACAATAACATGTGGGCTTTTAGATCTGTGTTTTTCCCGCAAGAAAGAGGCGGCGCTGAAGGCAGTCTTTTTTTTTCTCTCCCCCTCTCCTTGGCTTGCAGCCTTGCACTGTTTCACACAGTGTTCGCTCAATTTGGACGCTACAGTAAATAAATAAATTCTAATTTTAAAAGTGAGTTCACAGAGTTGCACAGCAGGTTTGTTTAATTCAAAAAAATCGGTGAACCGATAAATAGCTTTTGGACCGAAACAGCGGCCGATTCAGACGCAATTTTGGACCGGTCCAGTTATACGCGCATCGATGTAGTCGCATCGTTAATGTTAAAATCGATTACCGATTCACATCGATAATTTTCGACACCCCTAGTAGAAATACTATTTATTTATTGAAATTTATTGAAAATTTTCTGGCACAGGATGCAATCCTCTACGCCAGACTCAACACAATATAAATATTTCTTTTAAAATTGCGACATTCACAATTCACAATGTACTACCCTTCAACCCACCCCACCCCACCCCACATACAGTCCCCCACTATATATACGGTACACACATAATTTCATTTTCACATAAAAAAAATCTGTTGGTTAACCAGTCTATGAGTTACAAGCCAGCCCTATAATTGTACAGAAAGTCTTTTGATGACCAGAATTTGTCAAGTCTATTCTTGAAGGTATTAACGGAAGGAGCCTGGACCACTTCCTCTGGAAGTTTGTTCCATGTTCTTACAGCTCGAATTGTAAAGAAATTCTTTCTCTTTTCAGAGTTACAGTTTAGTGGTAGCAATTTTAGGGAATTCCCTCTCAACTCGTACCTATTGTCACAGAAGTGGACAACAGGCTCGGCTGTGAAGTCATATATCTGGTGAACAAGTTTATAGACCTCAATCATATCTCCTCTGTGTCTCCTATATACTAACGTTGGTAACTGTAAATGTCTTAACCTTTCTTCATATGCCATTTCTTTCAGACATGGAATTAATTTAGTAGCCCTTCTCTGAACCTTCTCAATTTTCTCTATATATTTGATTTTGTAAGGACACCAGACTGAGCTTGCAAATTCAAGATGAGATCTCACCAAGGATTTGTATAATGGTATAAATAATTCTTTGCGTAAATTTAAAAAAGTTCTTCTGATTATCGCCAACATGGAATTAGCTTTTTTTTACTTTTTCAGAGATGTGTGTTTGAAATTCTAATGAATTGTCAACGACAACTCCTATGTCCTTTTCTTCCTCTGTTTGATGAATCACCAACTCTCCAACTGTATAGGTGGCCAAGTTGGCACTTGTTTTCCCAATGTGTAATTGTTTACATTTGTCTGGATTTAATTTCAGTAGCCACCTATCACACCAGTTGCTAGTACTCTGGAGATCTGCTTGAAGTTGAGCTATGTCCGTGTCCTTGGTAATAATTCTAAATATTTTCGTGTCATCCGCAAAAAGGTAGGCATCAGATTGTATCACACTTGGTAAATCATTTATGTAAATAACAAAAAGCACAGGGCCTAATACGGATCCCTGTGGGACTCCAGAGGTCACTGCCTTCCAATCTGAAATGGCTCCATTAACCACCACCTGCTGTTTCCTGTTACTAAGAAAATCTTGTATCCAACTGATAACTCTGTCATCTATGCAATAGGACCTTAATTTTGATATTAATCTCTTATGGGGAACTTTATCAAAAGCTTTTTGGAAGTCCATATATATGCAATCAACTGACTCTCCTCTATCTAAAGCTGCTGACCATTTATCAAGGACCGTGAGAAGTTGGAGTGTGGTCGATCTTCCAGATATAAAACCATACTGTTTGTTACTTAAGAGCTTATTGGACTTCATATGATCTACAATGTGTGCCCTAATTAATTTTTCCATTGTTTTACATAACACAGATGTCAGACTAACAGGTCTGTAATTCCCTGCTATTGCCTTACTTCCTTTTTTGAAAATTGCACTGATTTGTGCCTCTTTCCAACCACAAGGTACAGTTGCTTCCTCCAAAGTGTTATTAAATAGCATTGTTACTGGTTCAGCAATCACACTAGCTAGTTCCTTTACAATCCTAGGATGTATTGCATCAGGCCCTGGAGATTTGTAAATGTTCATGCTCTGTAGCAGTTTTTGTGTGTCCTCAGTGGTTATTATAAGACATTCTGTGTGCTGAACTTCCACTCTTGGCAGTTCAGGTATCACATGCCCTTCAGGTTCATTCACAAATACACTGCTAAAATAATCTGAGAGTATTTCAGCTTTTTCAGAGTCCTTCTCTGTTATGGGAGAGTTCTTGTTTTCCTGGTTAACATATAGATCTCCTACTGCTGTTTTAATTTTTGTCCTTTTGTTAATGTAATCCCAAATAACTTTTGGTTTGTGTTTAGATTGTCTTGCTAAGTCTTCTTCATATAGATTTCTTAAATTCCGGGTTCTCGATCTCACACAATTTCTAATTCTCCGATATTCTTTTTGTACCTCTGGGTCTTTACTTTTTATAGCCTTTCTTGCCAGAGAGTTTTTTTCCTTAATTTTTGTTTTTGTAATACTGTCTAAGGGAAAGTTGTGCTTCCTATTTAATGGCCTGCTCTTGATATTTGGCACATATTTATCCTCTATTTCTTTCAACTTCAACTTTAATAATCTCCATTTGTTGTCTACATCATAGTCAGAGAAATACTTTTTCCAATCAAATATTTCCAATTCTCTAATTGCTGCCTCAAAATTCCCCTTATTGTAGTTTTTCCTTATTTTTTCGTTTTTCCTAATTTTTGTACAACATATGACCTTAAACAGCAAAACACAATGATCGCTTTTACCTAATGGGCCTAGATATTGAACATCCTCAACGAAATTTTCCTCATTTGTGAATATAAGATCCAACAACAATGTGGTGTGTCACAACCTCTCCACCTTGTTGGTTCCAGGACATGTTGAAACAACAATGCATTCTGAACACAGTCCAAAAACGCATTGTCTAGTGTAGCTCCATCTCCCTTTGCATCAAGCAAATTCCAATCTATATTTGGCAAATTAAAATCTCCCATAAATAATTCATGTAAATACTTCCTAGATGACACTTCCTCCATTAAAACCAAAAGATTTTCGTTATTAGTCTCTGTACCACTGTCAGAAGGTGACCTATAGATTAAACCCACAAGCATAGACTCTTTGTTGTTACATTTTATCTCCACAAAAATATTCTCTTGGAACTCTGTCACTAATGCAACTTCCTTGGCTTCTAATGACCTATGAATATAAAGCAGCAATCCTCTACCTACGTCATTGTCAATATTCTTGGAAAAAATATTATAACCTTCTACGTCATCCAAATTAAAATCCACTGGATTCATTCTGTGCTTAGATTTTTTTGGTTTAACTTCAGTAATACCAATAATATGAATAAGTGGGAGCACTTTCAAACGAGCAGTAAATTCATGCATTTTGTTATGTGACAAGTAAAAGTCCTGTAGCAATCATTGCTATCACAAGAGAAACATATCACTTACCCTACCTTACAGAACAGTACTTGAGTAAATATACTTTGTTACTTTGTGGATTGTTGTAAATATACAGTACTAGTGGTCCAGAAGTAATAAATAAATAAATCATTTACAGTGGAACCCAGTGATATATGTGGACGTCGGTACGTCATTCCTCCTCTAGGTGGAGACAAACACCACTTCAACCCACATCAGTGACAGTTCACTCAGCTCACATTTAAACACATAATGTATGAATGTCTTATGACGTCATCACTGTCAGGTGGAAACCTTGTATGTCCAAAACCCTTACTTTTATGGAAATATAAAAAATAACCTGTGTTACATTTGACTTTGTGATGCGACATGTTGTGAGCTTGTAGATCTGCGGTTTTAGACCACACATGGGCAACATACGGCCCTCTGACCTTCTCTTTTTGATTGAATACTTTATTAGAAGTTTGCAGAAAAAAGCACATGAAAGTACAGTTACATTACATTACATTACAGTCATTTAGCAGACGCTTTTATCCAAAGCGACTTACAATAAGTGCATTCAACATAGGTAGGGAACGAAACTACTAATCACCAGAAGTCTTAAGTGCATTTCCTGCAAAAACAAGCAACCAAGAGTATACCAAGCGCTAAGGTAAAAGTGCAATATATCAGCTACCTACTTTCTTAAACAGATGAGACAAAATAGCAAAATCAAATGAGCACGAGCTAAAACAAATAAGTCGACTAAACAAGATCCAATAAAACATTACAAAAATAAAACAAGAGTTCGTACAACTAGTTAACAAGTAGGCCAGGCAAAGAGGAAGGGTAGTGTTTCCTGAAGAGGTGGGTTTTCAGCCTGCGGCGAAAGATGGGCAGTGACTCTGCTGTCCTGACATCAGTGGGAAGTTCATTCCACCACTGTGGGGCCAGAACAGAAAAAAGTCGTGACCGTGTCGATCGACCAGAAGGACCCTTGAGCGAGGAGGGAGTTGCAGTAGTCCAGGCGGGAGATGACAAGAGCCTGGATGAGCACCTGGGCTGCCTTCTCCGTGAGGAAGGGGCGAATCCTCCTGATGTTGTAGAGGAGGAATCTGCAGGACCGTGTCACTGATGCGATGTTAGCCGAGAACGACAGTTGATCGTCCAGGGTCACACCCAGATTCTTCGCAGTCCGAGTTGACATCACCACAGCATTATCAATGGTGATGGCCATGTCTCGGTGCGGACAGCCCTTCCCCGGGAGGAACATCAGCTCGGTCTTGTCCAGGTTGAGCTTCAGGTTCAATACAAGGTCAGCTAATAGGAATGAAAAAATAAAAACATGAAAGCCATTGGCTTGTTTCCATTGCGGTCCTTTGTACTCAATTCATAGTGACATTAAATGACAGACAGATATACACTACTATGCAGAACATCATAAAAACAGTTTAGGAAAAATAAAAACAAGAAATATATACAGTAAACAGTTCGAGGGTGGGGGGGGACTTTTACAGGGGCCAATTTGGAATTGCAGCCACCTGTAGACTCTCTTAGGGCCGTTTTGAAGGAGAGTAGGGTCCAATTAATAGTCATTAATATTTACCATTTGAGTACATACCTGCATTGCAGTATTCCATCTGTACTCAAATGTTAAATGTTTTTACTGTAGCCTTGAGGTCATATTTATCTGATGTATTTTATCAGTGACCTAAATAAGGCAAAGGCAATTTTATTTGTATAAAAGCACATTTCAACAACAAGGCAAAATTCATTTTGCTTTACACAGAACATCAAGCAAAGGAAAAAAAGATATACAATTATAAAATGACATTAGGATGCATGAAAGTAAATAAGTAAAAATGAATAGATACAGCTACAGTGCAGAGGAGAAAAGAAAAGCTTTATGATGGATGTCTCTTTGCTACACAGTGTTGTGTGTGTGATGGTTCCCCATACTGTCACCGTCCAGCAGAAACCTTGTATCTCCATATGTTAACTTTTGATCTGTTTTTGGTCAATTAATCCCATACTTCGTCCTACTACAGTGTCCACACAAAAGTAGCTAAAATAGCAGAACTGCAAGCTCAAAACGCATCGCAGTTCTGCTATTCTTTTTTTTTACTATTCTATCTATCTAACAACATTCTATCTATTTTGACCCTTTTCTGCTATTGATCGGCTTCTTCCATGTTTGCAACTTTGCATGCACAGTTAATCCGTTAAAGTCCCAGACTTGTATGAATACTGCAGGGCAGAGACACATCTTGAGTCTCATTGTGGAGGCTGATGTTTTGGTTTGTCCACGACGTCCTTCAGATTTCTCATTTTTCAGAGGAAACCTGGTAACTTCCTCTGTGTTGGTCCTGAGCTTCTTACAGACTCAGGGATGGATGACAGGGAACCATAAGCAGAACTCTCAGAAGTTCTGGTGGAGATGGATGTCTGTGATCCAAATCCAGAAGATCTGGTGGAGATGGATGCCATAGATCCAAAACCTGAACTGGTTCCAGAGAGGGAAGATCTCAAAGACCATCTCTCTGTCAGCTTCACTCACTGAAATATGATTCAAAATGAGATTTCATACAATGTGTTTTGACAGGTTTGGTAACATAGTAACAACTAGTCTGGAGAACGATTTTGCTGTGAGGAAGGCAAAAAAAAAGCCATCTATATCCAGGATGCCATTAACAAATCCATAAGAAGTTTAACTACTTTTGTTCCCCTATCTTGTTTGCACACATCCTACAAACCACAATTACATTTATTCACTCATTTTGTTAACTAGTCTAATGTAAAAAATGAGAAACTAGAAAAATTTTTTTTTTTTTTTTTTTTTGTGGCCCAGTGGCCCACTGGCCCACCAGCCCACCGGGCATTTGCCCGGTACGCCAAATGGCCAGTCCGCCGCTGGTAGAAACCTCTTATGTCCAAAACTGTTACTTTTCAGGATAAAAAAACAAGCTCAACACGCATCGCGATGGGCTTGTAGATCAGCTATATTTGCTACGTTTATGTGACGCTTTAGTGTGACAAAGTAGGCCGTTCATTTAAGTAGAAACATAGAAAGTTAAAACATGGAGATAGGAGGTTTGTGCCCGACACACTGCAGGGTGTCTCAGTAGATTAAACTGTTTAAGGATGTTTAATTTAAAGTGATAATGTTTACTGATGTGATTCAAGCTGTTGTTCTATTGCTGTCATTTTGACACCCAATGACTGGGTGGTAATGAGATATGTAACTGAAGGCTGATGTGAATCTACAGAGTGTTGTGTTGTGTCTGATGTTGAAGGTAGTGAGTTGTAACAGGGAACAGTAGATGCGTATGTGGTTCTTGGTCACTTCAATTATCCTATGAGTGAGTTTGATATTTCCTTTTAAAGGTCAAGCTAGAGGTTTTGGGTTTTGACGTAACAGCCATCATTTCAAAATGTTCATTTGGAATAGAAGGGTGATGTGGATCTACTGTTGTGTTGTGTTGTAGCTGATGTTGGTTCATGACTGACTTGGTGGCAAAAACCTGTTTCTATGTAGGTCTATTCCTCATGGATATTATTCATTAATTCTTCCTTTCTTTGCTGAGCTGCCTGTGTTGTATGCTGTGTGTACAAATGTAATTCAAGCTGTTGCTCTATTGCAGGGGTTTTCAACTGATTTTGACCCAGGGACCACCATCCTGACTAAGAGCGACCTGGGGACCACCACTATTGTGCGTGGTGGGTCCATCATAGACCCACCACACTGTTTTCCCGATATCCCATATTCCGATATTGTCCAACTCCTAATTCCCGATACCGATATCAACCGATACCGATATATGCTTTTTCACCAAAAGTCAACTAATTGTCAGGAACATCACATATCTAATCAAATAAAATAGCTATAATATCAACATAATATCTAAAAAAAATACAGTGATTTTGTTTGTTTTCAATGAAGTGAGTCCTGTGACTCAATGGTGAGTCCCACTAATCTTAGATTATCTTATGTTGGCCTATTTGACAGTGCAGAAGGATAATTGCTTTTATGCCTTTAACATTAACGAGCGTCAGCTGGACACAGACACACACACCTGTCCTCTGCAGTGCTCTAATTTGAAAGTGACTGGGGTCTGTCTCTTTTCTCAGCAAAAGCCCTTGAATATGATGGAATATGATTACTGTGATTATGGAAAGCTCACATTTAATATCACTCACACCATACAGTGAGAACTCCTGAAACTTATTAAAAAGCAACAACAAAAAAAACGGACCACCGGTGGTCCACTGGCGGACCACCGGTTGAAAACCGCTGCTCTATTGCTGTCATATTGTGTTTTAATCTGATTGAGGCTGCATGTTGATCTATTGTCAGTCAGTGGGTGTGGCTCTGGAAATGAATGCTGATGTGAATCTACAGAATGTTGTTTTGTGTCTGATGTTGAAGGCAGTGAGTTGTGACAGAGAACAGTACGTGTGTGTGTGTGTGTGTGTGTGTGTGTGTGTGTGTGTGTGTGTGTGTGTGTGTGTGTGTGTGTGTGTGTGTGTGTGTGTGTGTGTGTGTGTGTGTGTGTGTGTGTGTGTGTGTGTGTGTGTGTGTGTGTGTGTGTGTGTGTGTGTGTGTGACTGTTGGTCACTTCAATTATCCTATGAGTGAGTTTGCTATTTCCTTTTAAGGTCATATGATCAGCTTAGCAACACCTCTGCCTATACAGGCCTTTTCATAAGACCTGTTGTACCGTGGTACTCCCTATCCAGGGCTGGAAGAAGACTCCCATTTGTTTTTAACTTGAGTAAAAGTAGCAAAACCACAATGTAGAAATTAGGGGTGTGCATCTGTCCACTCCAAGGCGATACGATGCGTATCCGATACATGGGCTTCGATTCGATTCAGAGATGATTAAATATTAAATACAAAACGATTCGATTCTATTGGGTGCAATTAGATGCGATTTCGATTTGTTTGGAATTTGATACGATTTGATACGATTCAATACGATTCGATACGATGCAGTGCGATCTGGTTGTTATCCGCTACAGGTTTAATGAAATTTCCCAACTTAATCTATAAAGTTAAAGTTGCATGGCTTGGCTGACCTTCAAATACTGGAAAAAGATGGATGGCAAGTAAATGTATCACACCATTGTGTTTATTATTCCAAATAGACACTGACATGTTGATACAAAATAGAAAATATTACTGTACTGGTACAACAAACACTGACATGGAATGAAAAAGTGTCTCAGACTCAGTCTCACACCTATTTCTAAGAGCTTACCTCTTACAGTTTCTCAGTTGGAGAATAACAAATTGATTGAACAAGAAACCTAAACTGTAAACTTACAAGCCAAAGGGAAAGGCTTATCCTCTCAGGCCTCAGTGCAATTCTTGCAATTTGCAAAGCTCCTAAATATATTAACAATGAAAACAAAACAAAATAAATTTACATCCATTAGACACCAATATCACAGTTCAGATAATAAACCAAATAAAACTAGAGAAGGAGCCTGAGCCTGTTAGCTGTTATATAAGTCAACAAAATAAAATAAATCAAGAGGTCCACTTTCTACCTCCACCCATGTCTTGTAATGGAACATCAAAGTAACAAGAGTACAGTAAGTGCAACATTTGAGTGCAAAAGTATACACACTATAGTGTATAATAGTATACAATTAAAGTGACAAACAGTAATTGAGCAAAACAAATACTTCAGCTACAGAACCCAGACAATAGAATGTTTTAAGAGCATCAGTACAGTATACTAGTACTGTACTGTTTTCATAAAGCTGAGTTAAACTGTAGTCTTCCTGAGGTTACTTACTTAGTCAAGAAAGGAGCTTGAGGTAACAGTGTTCCTATTAGAGTTCACACAACATCTGGCATAACATCATCATATTCTGATCAAAATACCACACCACATGTTCTCTTCTTTATATGGTCCTCCTGACAATGAAATAACTAGCATACAAATTCTAACTAGCTACAGAACCCAGACAATAGAATGTTTTATGAGCATCAGTACAGTAAACTAGTACTGTACTCTGTTTTCAATTTTCATAAAGCTGAGTTAAACTGTAGTCTTCCTGAGGTTACTTAATACTTAGTCAAGAAAGGAGCTTGAGGTAACAGTCTTCCTATTAATAGTTCACACAACATCTGGCATAACATCATATTCTGAAAATAGTACCCCACCACATTTTCTTTTCTTTATATGGTCCTGACAATGAAATAACTAGCATATATATTCTGACCTTTAGTGCCTTTGTATTTCCCTGATACAATCTGAATGCTGCATTAGCCTTTTTAGTTTTACCAATGTACAGTGCTGTAAGTGTAAAGCCACAACTAACACTGTATAATACAATCACATGAGCTGTGACTGTGGGATGTCATGAATAGGGTTAGGCTACTCCAGGCTTAGTTTTTTTCTTTTTGTTCTTCTTCTCAAGATTCTTCTTAAGGAAAATCAATTGGTCGATATGGTCATGGTGAAGTGCACTACGTTTGGCAGAAACAATATCTCCAGCAGTGCTGAAAACCCTTTCTGATTCCACACTGGTGGCTGGTATACAGAGGTATTTCTTTGCAAGAGATGACAGCAGAGGTAGGTCCACCTGTTTCATCCACCACTCTGTGGGTCCTCATGCAGGTACACAGGATACCGCTGTCTGTACCTTAAGAATCAAAAAGGTTCGTTATTCACTCATGCAGGTTCAAGCAGTAAGAATTAAGCAAGCACAGCAGTGCAATGTTACAGGCAGTGGTATGTTTCACAAGACTAACAATAACATATAAACACTTATACTGGATAATAGACTAGACCTAATCTTGGACTGAAATGAGTAATAATGACCACAATAGATTTATATTAGATGACGGTTAAAACTACCTTGTGACTTCCTCTGTAGCTTTCTCCCTTGAAGATGTTGGTGCTGCTGCTTCTCTCACTCGGAAGATTTCACCAAATAGCAGAGTCAGTGCCCCAGTTTTCTTCTTTTTGCGAGGAGGGTCATCATCTGAAATACAAAATATTAAATTACTGTAGTGTGTGTAATACTATTCATTAATTTTCTATGACATCAGTCTTGAGAGCTTTTCTTTCACATTACTATGAAATCCAATCTCAATAATATTACAGTGAATAAAAAAAGAAAACACTTTGAATATGTTTACAGTGAATAAAAAAGGGGGAAAAACACCATCTCAATATGCTTACAGTGAATAAAGAACCTCACCTTTTGGCTCATCCTGGATCTGGGCACTGCCTCCAGGAGTAGGGTCAGCGTCAGCGCTAGGGTCAGGGTCTCTCTGAGCTGGATCTGTCTCCACTGGATGGCTCTGAACTGGATGTCCTGGACTGTTTGTAGCCTCTGCTTCCTGATGACAATGAATGATGATGTATAAAGTCACAGGTGATTAACAATCAGACAAATGTTTACAACTAATAACAAATGTATTCATTTAACTGGTAACAGTCTTTGATTGATTGATGTAGTTTATTTAGAAAGACATGAGAATAGTACATGACAGTACATAACAGTACATGGAAGTACAAATTCACAATACAAGGTCTACTAAACTGGAAACTCTCATTAAGCACTAAGCTTGTTTAAGATGAGAACCCCATGCACACAAATCATGATGAAATATAAGAGGCAGACAGATATACACACTACTATACAGATTGTCATACAATCAGCTTTCAGGTTACTGGTATGACGAGAGAAAATAAAAAAATATATATATATACAAAAGAGGAAAAGGAAGGAGGGGGAGGGGGGGGGGTAGGTTAAGACTTAGACAGGGGCCATTTTCGAATTGCAGCCTCCTGAAGGTGTATCTTTAGGGCAGTTTTGAAAGTGAGTAGGGTTTTACACTCCTTTACTCCTTTTGGTAGGGTATTCCACATTTTTGATGAATAGCATGAGAACGAGTTCATACCCTTAGTTGAGCCAAATCTGGGTTGAACATGATCAGTGGAGCTGTCTCTGGTGTTATGATCATGGACTTCATTAACATTTTTGAAGTATTTTGACAAATACAGGGGGATCCCAATGTTGTGGTGTATCTTGAAGACCAGGCCCATAGCAAGTTGCTGTACTCTGTCCTCAACCCTAAGCCATCCAATCCTAGCAAAATGAGCAGGGGTTAGATGGGTTCTGTGATTGAGGCCAAGAAGTAGCCTTACAAGTTTGTTTTGGGATGTTTGGAGCCTTGTTTTTAAGGCCTTGGAGGTGTTGTGATACCATGAAGTGCATGCATAATCATAATGACCTTGAATGAGGGCCCCTGCAAGAATCTTCAGAGTATTCTTACTGACTAGGCGATCAATCCTCCACAAATAGCGTGTTGTTCGGTTGACATTTTTGATCACTTTTTCGGCGTTTTTGTTACCAGAGAGGTTTGCCTCCAAGATGGAGCCCAGGTAGGTAATTTCATCCTTTCTTTTGATGACATCATCACCCACTTTGATCGTGAAACTCTCTGCCTTGCTAAGGTTAGGACTGGACCCAAAGAGGATGGATTCAGTTTTACCCAGGTGTAATGAAAGTTTGTTGTCAGAGAGCCAGATAAAGATCTTGTTGAGTTCGGAGCTGAGAGTTTTCTCAACCTGCAGCCTGTCCCTGTCCGAGACTAGCAGGGCCGAGTCATCTGCGAACAGGAACAGCTTGCAGTCGCAGGCCGATGACATGTCATTCACATATATCAGGAACAGTAAAGGTCCTAGTATACTTCCTTGTGGGACACCACAAGTCACAGGGAGGGGGGGGGACTGGGTGCCGTTTACTTCCACCACTTGCTCCCTCCCTTCCAGGTAGGATCTCATCCAGTTCACTGACGTATCATCAAAACCTATTGCTTTGAGCTTATTGATCATAATTGGGTGATTGACGGTGTCAAAGGCCTTCTGGAGGTCCAGCATGACCATGCCGCAATATTTGCCCTTGTCGACATCTTGTTTGATAGAGTCGTTCAAATAGAGAAGGCATGTGTCAGTGGAGTGGTTTGTTCTGAAACCAGATTGGAATTTATAGATTAGATTTTTTTCGGCAAGATACTTATCGACCTGTTCATAGACTATTTTTTCCATGACTTTCGAGATGGAGCTAAGAATAGAAATAGGGCGGTAGTTGCCAGGGTCTAATTTGTTTCCTTTTTTGTACAGAGGGGTCACCCTTGCTTTTTTGAAATCGTTAGGGACCCGTCCCTGTATGATGGAGAGGTTTATTATGTGGGTAATGATTGGAGCAATGGAGGCGGCCGAGTCTTTTAGAAATTTGGCGGGGATATTGTCGAGGCCTGTGGCTTTGTGTTGATGAAGAGCACTCAATTTTTTAAACACCTCTTCTGTTTTCACAGGGGAGAGTTTAAAATCATCTTTCCGTACACCCTGTTTTTTGTAAAATGAGTCAACATGCTCTTCACCATAGCACCCAGAGTGAGGGGGTAGTTTTTCAACCAAATCTGAGGTTATGGTCGTGAAGAATATGTTGAGGATTTTACTCACTTCATGTTTGGATGTGATGAGAGTGTCATTCACCTTGAGGCTTATGTTTGTAAACCTGGTTTTCAATTTCTTGCTGCAGCCTAGTAGGTTGTTGAATAGCTTCCAAAGCTCTCGTGGTTTGCTTTTATTTTCCTCAATTTTGTCATCGAGGAAGCTTTTTTCTGCTAATTCGAGCATGCCATTAACCTTGTTTCTTAGCTTGTTTCTTTCTTTTACAAGTTTAGCTACGTGGGATTCGAGACCTTTGTTAAAACACCTGGCGAGTTTGATCCTACCTTTATGAAGCTCAGAACACTTTTTGTTTCTGACCTTCATGGCAGTAAGGATGTCCGAATTCATCCATGGTACCGGGCGGGTTTTGACCCTGATGGTTTTCATGGGAGCCACACTGTCCAAAATTTGAATGAATTTGGTTTTGAAACCAAGCCAAGCTTCGTCTACCTGTGTGCTGTTTAGTACGTCGGACCAGTCCAGTTCCTCTAGCCTGTGATCTAAGTCCTCACTCTTATAGTTTTTGAGGTCTCTGATCGTGACTGATTTGTGGTAACCGTTCTTAGGTTTACGTTTCTTTCTGGTGCAGAAGATCATGTTATGATCAGATATGCCACAGGTAGAAACACCACTATTGAGGATTTTGTCCTTGTCCGTTGCTAGAATGAGATCTATGGTAGTTTGAGTGGAAACACACAGCCTTGTGGGCTGGGTGATTAGCTGGTGGAGTGAGTGCCGATGACAAAACCCCTTGAATGACTTATACACTGACGCTTCCTTACGGAGCATGTCTGTGTTAAAGTCACCAAGAAGTATCGTCTCCGCACACTCCACCTTAGCTAAACACTCCTCAAGTCTTTCATAGAAATCAGTCTGGTTAGGAGGTCTGTATATGGTACCGACTAGCACAGGCTTGGCATTTTTAAAAATGATCTCGACCCACACAGCTTCAATGGCTGCCATGCCAGCAATAAAAGAAAATACAAAATAGATGCACTGTAAATATAATAATGTATAAGTGAATGAGTGCGTTTGTTAGGGGGGTTACCTTGACCTGGGCAGCCGCTTCAGTTGTCAGATTGAGGAAGATCCTCTCAGCCTCATGGCTACTCAGGAATGGCAACATCTTAAAGCGAGGGTCTAGGGCGGCTGCAGTGCAGAGGACATCATGGAGGTCTGTGTAACGCGTCTGAAAGTTATCCCTGAACGCCTCCTTCATTTCAGCAATGAGGGATGTGTCATCATCACATGCCTCAAAGTCTGCTGCCAGTTTAGCTTGCATAGGGGCAATCATTGAGATAGTGGGCTGATCATTCTCACACATAGCAGTGGTCATGATTTTAACATTTTTCATCACTTTGACTATGTCTTCAGCATCCACAAGTTCTTCCCGAGTAAGGGCGTCCTTGTTCTCCCCTTTTCTGATCTCCCTTGAAGAGAGTGTGGCAGTGACTGCAGGTTCCAGCTCTAAGAAGCGCTCTAACATATCAAGTGAACTGTTCCATCGGGTTTTAACATCTTGGATGAGCGTTTTGGTCTTGGATTTAGGATCCAGTAGATGTTGTTTCTCCCGTAGGATTTCAGCTGCTCTTATGTTGCGATGCAGAAAGCCAACCATCTTTCTCACTTTGCTAAGCAATGTGTCAGCAGCCTCCACATTGAAGGCTTTCTGTGAAGCTAGATGTATTGTGTGAGCAAAGCATCCGATGTGTGGAGATAGACCTGCCTCTCTTCCAGCTACAAGCATGTTTCCTGCATTGTCAGTCACCAGGGCAGGTTCCTTATCAGCAATTTTCCATTCAACACATGCTTCTTTCAGTAAGGCACCTATGTTTTTCCCTGTGTGGGATTCACTAAAAATCTTGTCTGTAAGACGTGACTTTTTAATTCCCATTTCGGAGAGATGTGGTGCGCTGTGATTGTCACATAAGAATTAGTTTCACACGACGTCCATGCGTCAGTGGTTAGGGCCACTCGCTCTGCATTTTCCAATTCTTGTTCAACTTCGCTCCTGACTTTATTGTACAACGTTGGCACACATTTGTCGGTGATATGTTGTCTACTTGGTATCGTGAATCTCGGCTCTAAAGTGTTACACATGAAACGAAAGCCCTCATTCTCAACCACACTATACGGTCTCATGTCCATTGCAATGAACTGGGCGACAGATGCGGTACATGCCTTTCCCCTTGGCTGGAATAGGTCCCTGGAAAAAATGAGCAGCACTTGTTCCGGCTTGCACGTTACTGGAACTGCTGGCAACAACTGACTTCTCTTCTTCAGTAATCTTGTGATGTCTGGACAAATGCGTGTGTAGCGCCCCTGTAAACAGGGGCAAAGATGAATGAATGAATAGTGAATTCACACGACACGGTGCACTCTTCTCAAACACCGGAGTGTATCTGACAAGAAAACAGCGCCGTCCCCTCTACAGGAAGCACTGTGACAGACCAACATAATCGATCACCGATTCCCCAAAACACTCACTAGCCGATCCCAGAATGATGGATCAAGATTATGCTGTACAGTACTATAATCACATTTAAACTCTGCAAAACGAACCCACAATGTTACTTAAAATAAAGGAAATCACTTGAAATAGCTGGACCAAAATAAAGACATTTAAATAAAATACTTTTGACCAACAATAGCTTAATAGACCGTTTTTGTATAAATCAATAAATCAAATAATTTCAATCTATTACACACTCCCCATCAAAACAGATGTCGTCCCCGACATCAGACCAACCATATTGGTACCATCACAATTGTTCCTCTTTACCAAAACAATTTCACATCAAGCAGTTTCTTCTTTTTTTTTTTTCTTTTCTTAAACTGCAAACAAAACAATAACAATCGGCTTATTCAAAAGTCCATGAGCGTATGAAAGGCACTCAGTTGTTTCAACAACAGTTCACGAGTATATGGAGCGTGTGTGTATGAGAGCATTCGGCTTATTTCAAAGTCCACGAATGTAAGGAGTGTATGTATGTATAGTATGCTGTGTATAGCACCCGGCTTGACGCAAAGTCCAAGAGTGTAGGATTGTGTGTATGTGTAGCACTCGACTCATCACAAAGTCCACGAGTGTGTGTGTGTGTGTGTGTGTGTAGCACTCGACTTATCACAAAGTCTAGGAGTGTAGTGTAGTGTATGTTTGTTTGGTTGTACGTGGCACTCAGCTTCTCGCAAAGTTCAGGAGTGTAGTGTATGTGTGTGTGGGTGGCATTGGGGCAAAGGGCAGTGGGGCTGGGGCCAGGGCATTGGGGCAAGGGGAATTTGTGGGCTCTTCCTTCAGTACCCGGGAATGGCAGGCTGGTAGTTGAAGGGCTGTTCTGTAGTCATCCACGCACCTGCCCCTTGCATCGGTCCGTAGGGCAGGGGCACTGGAGGGTACCAGTACATGATGTTGCTTGGTGATCCGGCACTATAACAGGCTGGGTGGCCCAGTTGGTCGTATGTGAAGACTCTCGGAGCTCGCCTCTCTCTTACTGGTCGCTGATAGTGCTGTGCTGCTTCACTGTTGTTACTTGGAACAGGTGACGGTGGTGCCGACATTCTATCTTCCATGACAAGCTCCTCTTCAACTTGCAATTCCTCTTGATCCGCTCCTATGTCTTGAGCCTCTTGCCGCTGGGGCATGTTTTGTTGTTGCTGTTCAGCATCATTAACATCCTCTCTGTCTGTGTTCACAGGTTGTATCACAGGCAAAGGCTGATCCACGGGTCTGTAGTAGTATCCATAGTCATCTTCATCACTGTCATCATCTTGATTTGTTACTCCAGTGTCTTGACTGTTTTGAGCAGTAACTTTCCTCTTCACTTTGGCAGGTTGTAACTGGATCTCTAGGGGCAAGTTATCACATGGTAACAGAAGATTACGGTGTAGAATCCTACTTCCTCTTCCTTTCCCTTGCTCAGGCACAACTTCATATATCGGCATATCTTTTCCCACCTGACGGATGACTTTGTGGATACTATCTTCCCAGTGGTTTCGCAGCTTCCCAGTTCCTCCTCTGGGGGTCATATTCCTAACGAGGACTCTGTCACCCTCGCACAACACAGAACTTCTCACTTTGTTGTCATAGTTCCGCTTGTTCCTATCTGCACTTTTCTTTGCATTTCCTGCCGTTATGTCATATGCCTCTTGCATCTGTGCTTTCCATTTTCTCATATATTCTTTGTGGTCAGCAGTCCCTGTCTCAGGAGTCAAGCCAAACAGCAAGTCAACAGGTAATCTTGGGGATCTCCCAAATAGGAGATAGAAAGGAGAGAAGCCTGTAACTTCACTTCGTGTGCTGTTGTATGCAAACATGAGTTTGTTCAGTGACTCTTTCCAGTTGGACTTCTGTCTCTCAGTGAGGGTTTTCAGCATTTGCAAAAGTGTTCTGTTCATTCGCTCAACTTGCCCGTTACCCTCAGGGTGATACGGTGTTGTTCTCGAGCCCATCACTCCACAGTTCTTCTGCAGTTGTGCAAACAACTGGTTTTCAAACTCTCCACCCTGGTCGTGGTGGAGACGCTGACAAAAGCCAAACTTCAGGGCATAATCATTGAATATTTTGTCAGCAACACACTTGGCAGATTTTGTTGTTGTGGCGTACGCTTGGGCAAAGCGGGTGTAATGATCGACTATCACCAAGATGTATTCATAGCCACCTTTACACTTGTCTAAATGCAGAAAGTCAATGGATACTAATTCAAATGGCTGTGTTGTGACAATGGAGTTGAGAGGGGCTCTAGTTTCTCTACAGGGCTTTTTCTGTTTAAGACAGGCACAACATCGGGACATGTAGGTCTCTACCTCTCGTTGCATTTGTGGCCAGAAGAAACGGTCTCTTACCAGTGATGTTGTGCGTTCCACACCCTGATGACCCATGTCGTCATGGAGTTGTCTCAGGACTGTTGTCTTGTACTTTTCTGGTAGGACAAGTTGCATTCTGGTGGCAGTCTTTCGGTGCAATATGCCCTCCCTATCTAAACTGAGTTTTTCCCACTCTCTGAGGAGACGTTTGCTCTGTGCACTGAATGATTTAAGCTGCTGTCCCACAGGTCTTTGATCTGACTGTTTGCAGTCTATAACAGGGCCAATATTCAGGTCTTCTCTCTGTGCCTGACAAATCTCTGCTCTTGAGAAGGGTGTAGGTGTCCCCTCATCTGTTCCTACACACCCCAGAGCCATCATGCACCATGCTGTTTTAGAGTCTGTTGTTTCTATTGCTTGCACTGTGGCTTGGATTGAGAGGGCGGACATTTCTTCTGTACAGTTCTCCATCATTTCCTCTATGTCACAGGGCATCCTCGACAGGCCGTCAGCATCACCATTCTCTCTGCCAGGACGATATTTGATGGTTAGATGAAAGTCTGCTAGTTCAGCAACCCACCTACTCCCTGTGGCGTTCAGCTTGGCTGTGGACAACACGTAGGTAAGTGGATTGTTGTCCGTGTACACAAGACAAGAGGAAGTCATCAAATAGTCTCTAAAGCGGTCGGTCACGGCCCACTTTAAGGCTAGGAACTCTAGTTTCCCAGAGTGAAGATGATAATTCTTCTCCGCTTTTGTCAGTGTGCGAGATGCATATGCTATGACACGCAGCTTTCCCTCCTGTTCTTGATACAACACTGCACCTAGGCCCTGGTTTGATGCGTCTGTATGCAAGATGAATGACTTGTTGAAGTCTGGAAACCCGAGGATGGGGGGCTCAACCAGACAATCAATCAATTTTTCCAGTATCCGTTGATGCTCACCAGTCCAGGTGATCGGTTTATTTGAAGGTGTCCCTCTGTTCTTCCCTTTTCCTTTCGTTGTCCATTTGTTGCTGCTTTTCTGTTTATTTGCTCCAGGTTCCGCTTCAAGCAGGGCATACAGGGGTCCAGCAATACGGGAGAAGTCCCTTATGTACGAGCGATAATAACTGAGGAGGCCCATTACTGCCCTGCACTCACCCACAGTTCTTGGTCTCTTCTCCTTTAAGGCCCTCACAGCCAGCGTATCAGCAGGGTCCATTTTACTGCCTCCAGCGGACACAATTCGCCCCAGGTAGCGAACCTCACGCCTGAATACTTCACACTTACTGGGTTTTAGCTTGATGCCGTGTTGCCGGAGTCGCTGTAGTACTGCTCTCACATCTTCCACGTGGTTCTGGAATGATCTGCTGAAGACCAGGGTGTCGTCTAAGTATGGAATGCAGATTTCATCTCTAAGCCCTTCCAGACATTCCTCCATGCAACGCTGGAAGGCCGCTGGAGCGTTCATCAGGCCAAAAGGAATTCGGATCCATTCATAGAGACCCCAGGGAGTCACGAAAGCTGTCACAGGTCTGCTCTCTTTGGCCATGAAGCCCTGATGATATGCTTTTCCTTGATCTAGAAGCGAGAACCAAGAGTTTCCTCCTAGGCCATCCATAATGTCCTGTACTCTAGGAATAGGCTGTCGGTCGGGGAGAGTTTTCCTGTTTACTTCACGGAAGTCAATACACAGTCGTAGACTCCCGTCTTTCTTACGAACACAGACTACAGGTGATGCATATGGTGAATTGGACTTCTTGACCCAGCCCTGTGCGATGAGGTCATGTAAGTAGTCTTTCATTTCCCTGTAAAGTGGCTTGGGCACAGACAGGTAGGTTCTTGCCACAGGTTCAGTGTCTTTAAGGGAAATGCTGAGTTGCAATCTTTCAATGCGTCCAATATCATCATCTGTTTTTGAAAATGAGGCAGACTCCTCTCTCAACATCTGGTGAGCTATTTCTCTCTCAGGCTCGCTAAGGTGGCTGAGACTGACAGGCGGGTCCCATAGATCCGTTGCTTTGTTTTCTTCAACCCTGATGTGACTCATGCTAACTGGAGGAGGGGGGCGGGACCCCTCTAGGATGGAAGCGGGGTACAGGGTCTGAATATTTTGGACAGTCCCAATCACAGTTTTTCCTGCTAACACTATATCATGGGCTGTGGGGTTCTGCACACTTACAGTAATGGAGGGTCTGTTGTCTTTACTCACTCTGACAAGTGTGTCACAGATTTCGAGCCCCTCTGTCCAGCGGGGGTTGACATCGGGCTCAAAGATCAGTGTGGTATCTTCAGGTGGGGAATGCATCTGAACATAACACTCAACTTTGACAGACATGTGTTTAGGTATATTGATCCGTTCCTTCTTTGTCTTCACAGCATATTCACTTCTCTGTTCAATGCTCACTTGCTGTACAAAGGCTTGAGCTTGCTCTGGTTCAAGGTTGGGGAATACTGCTCTCACTGTATGGCTCAGGCGTTCTCTGTCAGTAGCATTGGACTGTTTCAATTCACTGTCTATAATTAGTTCAATGACATTGGACCCAATGATTGGCCGGCCAAGTTTGTTTCCCTTCATTACAAGAGTGGGGACATTAACTGAAGTAGAAGGGGCTCCCCCTGAGGCTAAGCTAAACATTATCTCCACCCAACCCACATATGGCATGTTCTCCCCATTTGCTGCTACAATATCTAAAGTGTCTGCCCTGTCCAAAATTTCAGAAATGTCTCTTAGTCTTGTGTGGGGTAGGTGCACTTCTTTCCAAAGCTCATCAATGATTGTCACTTGAGAACCTGAGTCCCACAAAGCCTGAACCCCTTGGCCTTGCATGTGACAGTCAATCAGACACTTTTTGCCTACTAGTGGAGCTACTTGGGCCTGTTTCTCTCTTCGGGGGGCAGTGTTCACAGTCATACATGAGGGGGGTGAACAATTTACTCGATGCATGGTCCAATTATTAACTTGACATGGTTTAGAACAGTAGAGGGCCTTTTTACATTTTGCACATTGTTTCATCTCTTCACACTGTTTTCCACAGTGCACACAGTGCTGGGACATTGCTGTGTCACTGGTCACTCCCTGCCCCGTGCGAGTGACCCCTCCTCGTTTAAAGGCTCACCTCCAAACTGTTCCTGTTGTCCTCTTGCTCGACATCCTGCACTGTAGTGTTCACTGCTGCCACAACGAAAGCAGTGTGTGCAGTAGTCTTCTGTCCCACGCTGTTGACATCCGAAACATCTCTTCATCCGCCCACGGTTTGGTGGTG
This sequence comes from Gymnoscopelus braueri, assembly GCF_963280865.1. Classification (NCBI taxonomy): domain Eukaryota; kingdom Metazoa; phylum Chordata; class Actinopteri; order Myctophiformes; family Myctophidae; genus Gymnoscopelus; species Gymnoscopelus braueri. The sequence goes on along the minus strand of NC_137621.1, from coordinate 1,852,728 downwards.
GAAAGCTGCGTTGTGGGGCGAACCTCTGCTGATATTGAGCGGTTCCTCCTCGCTGTCCTGGACCAGGAGGGCACCAGTATCCCTGCGGCAGGTTCTGTGTCTGCTGACCTTGAAACTGTTGAACTGGTGGACCATCTGGACCTCTCGCTGGCTGGTGCTGTTGAGGGATGTACTGGGGTTGCGATCGGCGCTGTGGGGGGATGTACGGGGGCTGTGACTGGGGGTTGTATGGGGGCTGTGACTGTGGCTGGGAGTTGTACAGGGGCTGGGACTGCAGCTGATGCTGTGGGGGGTTGTACAGGGGCTGGGACTGCAACTGGTGCTGTGGGGGATTGTACTGGGGCTGCGACTTGCTCTGTTGGGGGGTGCACTGAGGCTGCTGCATAGACTCTCTTATTTGGGACACTTCAGTTTTAAGATCTTTCAATAATGCCATCTCAGACCTCATCTCTTCGAGCTGAGAAACTACAGTGGGGGGTAATTTAACTGGGTTTTGTTGAGCAGGTGACTTGTCATTTCTTTCAACAGGAGCGTCGCTCGACTGGACTGAATGGATAGTGGCAGGCCGTGGCTGTCCTAATAACTTCTTCTTATTCTGCCTCTCTGTCTCATAGGCACATGCTGTATTCATCCTCTCTAGTAACAGTTCATCAGAGATGTCACTCTGTTCGAGATAGGGCTGGAGATCACGTTTTATGCTGTCATTTTGCAGACCAGTTAACACAGTGTGAAGGAACATGTTCTGCACTAGACCTGGGTCATATTTGAGGCCTGACTCAGCTTCCTGCGAGGCAAACAATATCTTCTGTCTCAGGTCGAAGGTACGAATGAGGAAGTTCTGTGGCGTTTCTTTGATGCCCTGCACTTCAGATGTTAGCTGCTTGTAGAGCTCAGTGGCACTTCTCTCTTGATAATGGGACCGGAGTATGCTCCTTAGAGTGGGTAGGGTTAGGTTAGCTTTCCCCTCTAAATAGCTACGAAGTCCCATGCCAGGAATAATTGCTCTAATTACTGCATCTACAATTTCGAGTTCTGGGACCCCTTTGCTTAGACCATGTTCAATTTGGCGGGCCAGACTTGAAAAGGTCAATCGGTCTTTCTGCCCAGGTTCTCCAATTTGGCCAGATATTCTAAAATCCTTGTGCCATGGGGTAGGGGGATAACTCTTTGGTGGGTTCTGTGTTAACATTCTGCTAGGGGCCGGGGTTTTGATTTCTCTGTTCTCTGCCTTATCTTTCTCATCCTGTTTCTGTGTTTCAGCCAACTGAAGCTGCAGGGCCTCAATCTCTTTTCGTATTCTTTCCTGTCTGTCCTCCTTTTTCTTCTGTTCCTCTTGTAACTCTTCTTCCTGTGTCTTTTTCTGCATTAGGGTGGCAGCTGCCTGGAGTTCAGTAATTTTGTCTTTTAATATGAGCAAGTCAGCCATTCCATTATCCTCTAGCTTCTCAAGCTCTTCACTCTGTATGTGGTCTGAAATCAACTTAATGAGAGCTCTTCGACTTTTACCAGTCACGTGCTCAAGAGCTCCTCCTGCGATGAGTAAAAAGTCACATAGCTCTGCCAGGATGTCTCTGGGCAGTTCGATTAACTCTCTGATTACTTCCAACTGTAGTCGTTCCACTTCTGATGACGCCATCTTTGTGCAGTGTGGTTGTGAACCTGTGTTCAATGATACCTTTTCACCTTTGGAACATAGTAGCAGCTCTCCTGGTATGTAGCAATACCTCAGATGATCTGCCCTCTGCTCACTGATGATCAGGATACCACTGTATCTGGTTCCCCACGGTGCTCTCGATGACTAGGTTCATGTTGTTTTTAAAAGAGCTGTGTGACGGCAGGGGACTTCTGTAGCTGGAAGAAGTGGACCCACGCTGCACACATCCCGGACGAGCCCCCAAAATGTAGCGCCCCTGTAAACAGGGGCAAAGATGAATGAATGAATAGTGAATTCACACGACACGGTGCACTCTTCTCAAACACCGGAGTGTATCTGACAAGAAAACAGCGCCGTCCCCTCTACAGGAAGCACTGTGACAGACCAACATAATCGATCACCGATTCCCCAAAACACTCACTAGCCGATCCCAGAATGATGGATCAAGATTATGCTGTACAGTACTATAATCACATTTAAACTCTGCAAAACGAACCCACAATGTTACTTAAAATAAAGGAAATCACTTGAAATAGCTGGACCAAAATAAAGACATTTAAATAAAATACTTTTGACCAACAATAGCTTAATAGACCGTTTTTGTATAAATCAATAAATCAAATAATTTCAATCTATTACACGTGCACAGATTTGTTGTTGCGCTGGAGTAAGGAACTGCTGCTCTACATTTCTTACAGATCGCCTTCGTTTTGTCCAGCTTTCCATCTCTCTTATAGAATCCAAAATGCTTCCAAACAAAAGATTTAAGATGAGGTCCTGCACCGTAAATAGTTTCTTCTCTGTTTGTATCAGCCATGCTGCTCGCTGTGTTTGTTTTTCGCTCACTCGAGTCGCACACTAGTGAGCGTCATTCTGTCCTGCGCCGGAACTAGCAGATATACAAGTTTACTACCAATAGCGATACAATAACATGTGGGCTGTGTTTTTCCCGCAAGAAAGAGGCGGCGCTGAAGGCAGTCTTTTTTTTTCTCTCCCCCTCTCCTTGGCTTGCAGCCTTGCACTGTTTCACACAGTGTTCGCTCAATTTGGACGCTACAGTAAATAAATAAATTCTAATTTTAAAAGTGAGTTCACAGAGTTGCACAGCAGGTTTGTTTAATTCAAAAAAATCGGTGAACCGATAAATAGCTTTTGGACCGAAACAGCGGCCGATTCAGACGCAATTTTGGACCGGTCCAGTTATACGCGCATCGATGTAGTCGCATCGTTAATGTTAAAATCGATTACCGATTCACATCGATAATTTTCGACACCCCTAGTAGAAATACTATTTATTTATTGAAATTTATTGAAAATTTTCTGGCACAGGATGCAATCCTCTACGCCAGACTCAACACAATATAAATATTTCTTTTAAAATTGCGACATTCACAATTCACAATGTACTACCCTTCAAGTTTAGTGGTAGCAATTTTAGGGAATTCCCTCTCAACTCGTACCTATTGTCACAGAAGTGGACAACAGGCTCGGCTGTGAAGTCATATATCTGGTGAACAAGTTTATAGACCTCAATCATATCTCCTCTGTGTCTCCTATATACTAACGTTGGTAACTGTAAATGTCTTAACCTTTCTTCATATGCCATTTCTTTCAGACCTGGAATTAATTTAGTAGCCCTTCTCTGAACCTTCTCAATTTTCTCTATATATTTGATTTTGTAAGGACACCAGACTGAGCTTGCAAATTCCAGATGAGACCTCACCAAGGATTTGTATAATGGTATAAATAATTCTTTGCGTAAATTTAAAAAAGTTCTTCTGATTATCGCCAACATGGAATTAGCTTTTTTTACTTTTTCAGAGATGTGTGTTTGAAATTCTAATGAATTGTCAACGACAACTCCTATGTCCTTTTCTTCCTCTGTTTGATGAATCACCAACTCTCCAACTGTATAGGTGGCCAAGTTGGCACTTGTTTTCCCAATGTGTAATTGTTTACATTTGTCTGGATTTAATTTCAATAGCCACCTATCACACCAGTTGCTAGTACTCTGGAGATCTGCTTGAAGTTGAGTGTCAGTGTCCTTGGTAATAATTCTAAATATTTTCGTGTCATCCGCAAAAAGGTAGGCATCAGATTGTATCACACTTGGTAAATCATTTATGTAAATAACAAAAAGCACAGGGCCTAATACGGATCCCTGTGGGACTCCAGAGGTCACTGCCTTCCAATCTGAAATGGCTCCATTAACCACCACCTGCTGTTTCCTGTTACTAAGAAAATCTTGTATCCAACTGATAACTCTGTCATCTATGCAATAGGACCTTAATTTTGATATTAATCTCTTATGGGGAACTTTATCAAAAGCTTTTTGGAAGTCCATATATATGCAATCAACTGACTCTCCTCTATCTAAAGCTGCTGACCATTTATCAAGGACCGTGAGAAGTTGGAGTGTGGTCGATCTTCCAGATATAAAACCATACTGTTTGTTACTTAAGAGCTTATTGGACTTCATATGATCTACAATGTGTGCCCTAATTAATTTTTCCATTGTTTTACATAACACAGATGTCAGACTAACAGGTCTGTAATTCCCTGCTATTGCCTTACTTCCTTTTTTGAAAATTGCACTGATTTGTGCCTCTTTCCAACCACAAGGTACAGTTGCTTCCTCCAAAGTGTTATTAAATAGCATTGTTACTGGTTCAGCAATCACACTAGCTAGTTCCTTTACAATCCTAGGATGTATTGCATCAGGCCCTGGAGATTTGTAAATGTTCATGCTCTGTAGCAGTTTTTGTGTGTCCTCAGTGGTTATTATAAGACATTCTGTGTGCTGAACTTCCACTCTTGGCAGTTCAGGTATCACATGCCCTTCAGGTTCATTCACAAATACACTGCTAAAATAATCTGAGAGTATTTCAGCTTTTTCAGAGTCCTTCTCTGTTTTGGGAGAGTTCTTGTTTTCCTGGTTAACATATAGATCTCCTACTGCTGTTTTAATTTTTGTCCTTTTGTTAATGTAATCCCAAATAACTTTTGGTTTGTGTTTAGATTGTCTTGCTAAGTCTTCTTCATATAGATTTCTTAAATTCCGGGTTCTCGATCTCACACAATTTCTAATTCTCCGATATTCTTTTTGTACCTCTGGGTCTTTACTTTTTATAGCCTTTCTTGCCAGAGAGTTTTTTTCCTTAATTTTTGTTTTTGTAATACTGTCTAAGGGAAAGTTGTGCTTCCTATTTAATGGCCTGCTCTTGATATTTGGCACATATTTATCCTCTATTTCTTTCAACTTCAACTTTAATAATCTCCATTTGTTGTCTACATCATAGTCAGAGAAATACTTTTTCCAATCAAATATTTCCAATTCTCTAATTGCTGCCTCAAAATTCCCCTTATTGTAGTTTTTCCTTATTTTTTCGTTTTTCCTAATTTTTGTACAACATATGACCTTAAACAGCAAAACACAATGATCGCTTTTACCTAATGGGCCTAGATATTGAACATCCTCAACGAAATTTTCCTCATTTGTGAATATAAGATCCAACACATGTGGTGTGTCACAACCTCTCCACCTTGTTGGTTCCAGGACATGTTGAAACAACAATGCATTCTGAACACAGTCCAAAAACGCATTGTCTAGTGTAGCTCCATCTCCCTTTGCATCAAGCAAATTCCAATCTATATTTGGCAAATTAAAATCTCCCATAAATAATTCATGTAAATACTTCCTAGATGACACTTCCTCCATTAAAACCAAAAGATTTTCGTTATTAGTCTCTGTACCACTGTCAGAAGGTGACCTATAGATTAAACCCACAAGCATAGACTCTTTGTTGTTACATTTTATCTCCACAAAAATATTCTCTTGGAACTCTGTCACTAATGCAACTTCCTTGGCTTCTAATGACCTATGAATATAAAGCAGCAATCCTCTACCTACGTCATTGTCAATATTCTTGGAAAAAATATTATAACCTTCTACGTCATCCAAATTAAAATCCACTGGATTCATTCTGTGCTTAGATTTTTTTGGTTTAACTTCAGTAATACCAATAATATGAATAAGTGGGAGCACTTTCAAACGAGCAGTAAATTCATGCATTTTGTTATGTGACAAGTAAAAGTCCTGTAGCAATCATTGCTATCACAAGAGAAAAATATCACTTACCCTACCTTACAGTACAGTACTTGAGTAAATATACTTTGTTACTTTGTGGATTGTTGTAAATATACAGTACTAGTGGTCCAGAAGTAATACATAAATAAATAAATCATTTACAGTGGAACCCAGTGATATATGTGGACGTCGGTACGTCATTCCTCCTCTAGGTGGAGACAAACACCACTTCAACCCACATCAGTGACAGTTCACTCAGCTCACATTTAAACACATAATGTATGAATGTCTTATGACGTCATCACTGTCAGGTGGAAACCTTGTATGTCCAAAACCCTTACTTTTATGGAAATATAAAAAATAACCTGTGTTACATTTGACTTTGTGATGCGACATGTTGTGAGCTTGTAGATCTGCGGTTTTAGACCACACATGGGCAACATACGGCCCTCTGACCTTCTCTTTTTGATTGAATACTTTATTAGAAGTTTGCAGAAAAAAGCACATGAAAGTACAGTTACATTACATTACATTACAGTCATTTAGCAGACGCTTTTATCCAAAGCGACTTACAATAAGTGCATTCAACATAGGTAGGGAACGAAACTACTAATCACCAGAAGTCTTAAGTGCATTTCCTGCAAAAACAAGCAACCAAGAGTATACCAAGCGCTAAGGTAAAAGTGCAATATATCAGCTACCTACTTTCTTAAACAGATGAGACAAAATAGCAAAATCAAATGAGCACGAGCTAAAACAAATAAGTCGACTAAACAAGATCCAATAAAACATTACAAAAATAAAACAAGAGTTCGTACAACTAGTTAACAAGTAGGCCAGGCAAAGAGGAAGGGTAGTGTTTCCTGAAGAGGTGGGTTTTCAGCCTGCGGCGAAAGATGGGCAGTGACTCTGCTGTCCTGACATCAGTGGGAAGTTCATTCCACCACTGTGGGGCCAGAACAGAAAAAAGTCGTGACCGTGTCGATCGACCAGAAGGACCCTTGAGTGACGAGGCAATCAGTCGCCCCGAGGTGGCAGACCGAAGTGTCAGACCGAAGTCGGGCAGGGGTGTAGGCATCGACCATAGCCCGGAGGTAAGAAGGAGCTGTTCCTTTCACTGCCCTATAGGCTAGCACCAGGGTTTTAAACTGAATGCGAGCCGCTACGGGGAGCCAGTGCAGAGAACGGAGAAGGATAGTTGTGTGGGAGAACTTGGGGCGGTTGAACACCAGACGAGCCGCAGCTTTCTGAACAAGCTCCAGAGGTCTGATGGCTGATGCCGGAGCACCAGCGAGGAGGGAGTTGCAGTAGTCCAGGCGGGAGATGACAAGAGCCTGGATGAGCACCTGGGCTGCCTTCTCCGTGAGGAAGGGGCGAATCCTCCTGATGTTGTAGAGGAGGAATCTGCAGGACCGTGTCACTGATGCGATGTTAGCCGAGAACGACAGTTGATCGTCCAGGGTCACACCCAGATTCTTCGCAGTCCGAGTTGACATCACCACAGCATTATCAATGGTGATGGCCATGTCTCGGTGCGGACAGCCCTTCCCCGGGAGGAACATCAGCTCGGTCTTGTCCAGGTTGAGCTTCAGGTTCAATACAAGGTCAGCTAATAGGAATGAAAAAATAAAAACATGAAAGCCATTGGCTTGTTTCCATTGCGGTCCTTTGTACTCAATTCATAGTGACATTAAATGACAGACAGATATACACTACTATGCAGAACATCATAAAAACAGTTTAGGAAAAATAAAAACAAGAAATATATACAGTAAACAGTTCGAGGGTGGGGGGGGACTTTTACAGGGGCCAATTTGGAATTGCAGCCACCTGTAGACTCTCTTAGGGCCGTTTTGAAGGAGAGTAGGGTCCAATTAATAGTCATTAATATTTACCATTTGAGTACATACCTGCATTGCAGTATTCCATCTGTACTCAAATGTTAAATGTTTTTACTGTAGCCTTGAGGTCATATTTATCTGATGTATTTTATCAGTGACCTAAATAAGGCAAAGGCAATTTTATTTGTATAAAAGCACATTTCAACAACAAGGCAAAATTCATTTTGCTTTACACAGAACATCAAGCAAAGGAAAAAAAGATATACAATTATAAAATGACATTAGGATGCATGAAAGTAAATAAGTAAAAATGAATAGATACAGCTACAGTGCAGAGGAGAAAAGAAAAGCTTTATGATGGATGTCTCTTTGCTACACAGTGTTGTGTGTGTGATGGTTCCCCATACTGTCACCGTCCAGCAGAAACCTTGTATCTCCATATGTTAACTTTTGATCTGTTTTTGGTCAATTAATCCCATACTTCGTCCTACTACAGTGTCCACACAAAAGTAGCTAAAATAGCAGAACTGCAAGCTCAAAACGCATCGCGATGCGTTTTGAGCTTGCAGTTCTGCTATTCTTTTTTTTTACTATTCTATCTATCTAACAACATTCTATCTATTTTGACCCTTTTCTGCTATTGATCGGCTTCTTCCATGTTTGCAACTTTGCATGCACAGTTAATCCGTTAAAGTCCCAGACTTGTATGAATACTGCAGGGCAGAGACACATCTTGAGTCTCATTGTGGAGGCTGATGTTTTGGTTTGTCCACGACGTCCTTCAGATTTCTCATTTTTCAGAGGAAACCTGGTAACTTCCTCTGTGTTGGTCCTGAGCTTCTTACAGACTCAGGGATGGATGACAGGGAACCATAAGCAGAACTCTCAGAAGTTCTGGTGGAGATGGATGTCTGTGATCCAAATCCAGAAGATCTGGTGGAGATGGATGCCATAGATCCAAAACCTGAACTGGTTCCAGAGAGGGAAGATCTCAAAGACCATCTCTCTGCTAAGTCAGCTTCACTCACTGAAATATGATTCAAAATGAGATTTCATACAATGTGTTTTGACAGGTTTGGTAACATAGTAACAACTAGTCTGGAGACGATTTCGCTGTGAGGAAGGCAAAAAAAAAGCCATCTATATCCAGGATGCCATTAACAAATCCATAAGAAGTTTAACTACTTTTGTTCCCCTATCTTGTTTGCACACATCCTACAAACCACAATTACATTTATTCACTCATTTTGTTAACTAGTCTAATGTAAAAAATGAGAAACTAGAAAAAGTTTTTTTTTTTTTTTTTTTTGTGGCCCAGCGGCCCACTGGCCCACCAGCCCACCGGGCATTTGCCCGGTACGCCAAATGGCCAGTCCGCCGCTGGTAGAAACCTCTTATGTCCAAAACTGTTACTTTTCAGGATAAAAAAACAAGCTCAACACGCATCGCGATGGGCTTGTAGATCAGCTATATTTGCTACGTTTATGTGACGCTTTAGTGTGACAAAGTAGGCCGTTCATTTAAGTAGAAACATAGAAAGTTAAAACATGGAGATAGGAGGTTTGTGCCCGACACACTGCAGGGTGTCTCAGTAGATTAAACTGTTTAAGGATGTTTAATTTAAAGTGATAATGTTTACTGATGTGATTCAAGCTGTTGTTCTATTGCTGTCATTTTGACACCCAATGACTGGGTGGTAATGAGATATGTAACTGAAGGCTGATGTGAATCTACAGAGTGTTGTGTTGTGTCTGATGTTGAAGGTAGTGAGTTGTAACAGGGAACAGTAGATGCGTATGTGGTTCTTGGTCACTTCAATTATCCTATGAGTGAGTTTGATATTTCCTTTTAAAGGTCAAGCTAGAGGTTTTGGGTTTTGACGTAACAGCCATCATTTCAAAATGTTCATTTGGAATAGAAGAGTGATGTGGATCTACTGTTTTGTTGTGTTGTAGCTGATGTTGGTTCATGACTGACTTGGTGGCAAAAACCTGTTTCTATGTAGGTCTATTCCTCATGGATATTATTCATTAATTCTTCCTTTCTTTGCTGAGCTGCCTGTGTTGTATGCTGTGTGTACAAATGTAATTCAAGCTGTAGCTCTATTGCAGGGGTTTTCAACTGATTTTGACCCAGGGACCACCATCCTGACTAAGAGCAACCTGGGGACCACCACTATTGTGCGTGGTGGGTCCATCATAGACCCACCCCACTGTTTTCCCGATATCCGATATTCCGATATTGTCCAACTCCTAATTCCCTATACCGATATCAACCGATACCGATATATGCTTTTTCACCAAAAGTCAACTAATTGTCAGGAACATCACATATCTAATCAAATAAAATAGCTATAATATCAACATAATATCTAAAAAAAATACAGTGATTTTGTTTGTTTTCAATGAAGTGAGTCCTGTGACTCAATGGTGAGTCCCACTAATCTTAGATTATCTTATGTTGGCCTATTTGACAGTGCAGAAGGATAATTGCTTTTATGCCTTTAACATTAACGAGCGTCAGCTGGACACAGACACACACACCTGTCCTCTGCAGTGCTCTAATTTGAAAGTGACTGGGGTCTGTCTCTTTTCTCAGCAAAAGCCCTTGAATATGATGGAATATGATTACTGTGATTATGGAAAGCTCACATTTAATATCACTCACACCATACAGTGAGAACTCCTGAAACTTATTAAAAAGCAACAACAAAAAAAACGGACCACTGGTGGTCCACTGGCGGACCACCGGTTGAAAACCGCTGCTCTATTGCTGTCATATTGTGTTTTAATCTGATTGAGGCTGCATGTTGATCTATTGTCAGTCAGTGGGTGTGGCTCTGGACGTGAATGCTGATGTGAATCTACAGAATGTTGTTTTGTGTCTGATGTTGAAGGCAGTGAGTTGTGACAGAGAACAGTACATGTGTGTGTGTGTGTGTGTGTGTGTGTGTGTGTGTGTGTGTGTGTGTGTGTGTGTGTGTGTGTGTGTGTGTGTGTGTGTGTGTGTGTGTGTGTGTGTGTGTGTGTGTGTGTGTGTGACTGTGACTGTTGGTCACTTCAATTATCCTATGAGTGAGTTTGCTATTTCCTTTTAAGGTCATATGATCAGCTTAGCAACACCTCTGCCTATACAGGCCTTTTCATAAGACCTGTTGTACCGTGGTACTCCCTATCCAGGGCTGGAAGAAGACTCCCATTTGTTTTTAACTTGAGTAAAAGTAGCAAAACCACAATGTAGAAATTAGGGGTGTGCATCTGTCCACTCCAAGGCGATACGATGCGTATCCGATACATGGGCTTCGATTCGATTCAGAGATGATTAAATATTAAATACAAAACGATTCGATTCTATTGGGTGCAATTAGATGCGATTTCGATTTGTTTGGAATTTGATACGATTTGATACGATTCAATACGATTCGATACGATGCAGTGCGATCTGGTTGTTATCCGCTACAGGTTTAATGAAATTTCCCAACTTAATCTATAAAGTTAAAGTTGCATGGCTTGGCTGACCTTCAAATACTGGAAAAAGATGGATGGCAAGTAAATGTATCACACCATTGTGTTTATTATTCCAAATAGACACTGACATGTTGATACAAAATAGAAAATATTACTGTACTGGTACAACAAACACTGACATGGAATGAAAAAGTGTCTCAGACTCAGTCTCACACCTATTTCTAAGAGCTTACCTCTTACAGTTTCTCAGTTGGAGAATAACAAATTGATTGAACAAGAAACCTAAACTGTAAACTTACAAGCCAAAGGGAAAGGCTTATCCTCTCAGGCCTCAGTGCAATTCTTGCAATTTGCAAAGCTCCTAAATATATTAACAATGAAAACAAAACAAAATAAATGTACATCCATTAGACACCAATATCACAGTTCAGATAATAAACCAAATAAAACTAGAGAAGGAGCCTGAGCCTGTTAGCTGTTATATAAGTCAACAAAATAAAATAAATCAAGAGGTCCACTTTCTACCTCCACCCATGTCTTGTAATGGAACATCAAAGTAACAAGAGTACAGTAAGTGCAACATTTGAGTGCAAAAGTATACACACTATAGTGTATAATAGTATACAATTAAAGTGACAAACAGTAATTGAGCAAAACAAATACTTCAGCTACAGAACCCAGACAATAGAATGTTTTAAGAGCATCAGTACAGTATACTAGTACTGTACTGTTTTCATAAAGCTGAGTTAAACTGTAGTCTTCCTGAGGTTACTTACTTAGTCAAGAAAGGAGCTTGAGGTAACAGTGTTCCTATTAGAGTTCACACAACATCTGGCATAACATCATCATATTCTGATCAAAATACCACACCACATTTTCTCTTTTTTATATGGTCCTCCTGACAATGAAATAACTAGCATACAAATTCTAACTAGCTACAGAACCCAGACAATAGAATGTTTTATGAGCATCAGTACAGTAAACTAGTACTGTACTCTGTTTTCAATTTTCATAAAGCTGAGTTAAACTGTAGTCTTCCTGAGGTTACTTAATACTTAGTCAAGAAAGGAGCTTGAGGTAACAGTCTTCCTATTAATAGTTCACACAACATCTGGCATAACATCATATTCTGAAAATAGTACCCCACCACATTTTCTTTTCTTTATATGGTCCTGACAATGAAATAACTAGCATATATATTCTGACCTTTAGTGCCTTTGTATTTCCCTGATACAATCTGAATGCTGCATTAGCCTTTTTAGTTTTACCAATGTACAGTGCTGTAAGTGTAAAGCCACAACTAACACTGTATAATACAATCACATGAGCTGTGACTGTGGGATGTCATGAATAGGGTTAGGCTACTCCAGGCTTAGTTTTTTTCTTTTTGTTCTTCTTCTCAAGATTCTTCTTAAGGAAAATCAATTGGTCGATATGGTCATGGTGAAGTGCACTACGTTTGGCAGAAACAATATCTCCAGCAGTGCTGAAAACCCTTTCTGATTCCACACTGGTGGCTGGTATACAGAGGTATTTCTTTGCAAGAGATGACAGCAGAGGTAGGTCCACCTGTTTCATCCACCACTCTGTGGGTCCTCATGCAGGTACACAGGATACCGCTGTCTGTACCTTAAGAATCAAAAAGGTTCGTTATTCACTCATGCAGGTTCAAGCAGTAAGAATTAAGCAAGCACAGCAGTGCAATGTTACAGGCAGTGGTATGTTTCACAAGACTAACAATAACATATAAACACTTATACTGGATAATAGACTAGACCTAATCTTGGACTGAAATGAGTAATAATGACCACAATAGATTTATATTAGATGACGGTTAAAACTACCTTGTGACTTCCTCTGTAGCTTTCTCCCTTGAAGATGTTGGTGCTGCTGCTTCTCTCACTCGGAAGATTTCACCAAATAGCAGAGTCAGTGCCCCAGTTTTCTTCTTTTTGCGAGGAGGGTCATCATCTGAAATACAAAATATTAAATTACTGTAGTGTGTGTAATACTATTCATTAATTTTCTATGACATCAGTCTTGAGAGCTTTTCTTTCACATTACTATGAAATCCAATCTCAATAATATTACAGTGAATAAAAAAAGAAAACACTTTGAATATGTTTACAGTGAATAAAAAAGGGGGAAAAACACCATCTCAATATGCTTACAGTGAATAAAGAACCTCACCTTTTGGCTCATCCTGGATCTGGGCACTGCCTCCAGGAGTAGGGTCAGCGTCAGCGCTAGGGTCAGGGTCTCTCTGAGCTGGATCTGTCTCCACTGGATGGCTCTGAACTGGATGTCCTGGACTGTTTGTAGCCTCTGCTTCCTGATGACAATGAATGATGATGTATAAAGTCACAGGTGATTAACAATCAGACAAATGTTTACAACTAATAACAAATGTATTCATTTAACTGGTAACAGTCTTTGATTGATTGATGTAGTTTATTTAGTAAGACATGAGAACAGTACATGACAGTACATAACAGTACATGGAAGTACAAATTCACAATACAAGGTCTACTAAACTGGAAACTCTCATTAAGCACTAAGCTTGTTTAAGATGAGAACCCCATGCACACAAATCATGATGAAATATAAGAGGCAGACAGATATACACACTACTATACAGAATGTCATACAATCAGCTTTCAGGTTACTGGTATGACGAGAGAAAATAAAAATATATATATATATACAAAAGAGGAAAAGGAAGGAGGGGGGGGGGGGTAGGTTAAGACTTAGACAGGGGCCATTTTCTAATTGCAGCCTCCTGAAGGTGTATCTTTAGGGCAGTTTTGAAAGTGAGTAGGGTTTTACACTCCTTTACTCCTTTTGGTAGGGCATTCCACATTTTTGATGAATAGCATGAGAACGAGTTCATACCCTTAGTTGAGCCAAATCTGGGTTGAACATGATCAGTGGAGCTGTCTCTGGTGTTATGATCATGGACTTCATTAACATTTTTGAAGTATTTTGACAAATACAGGGGGATCCCAATGTTGTGGTGTATCTTGAAGACCAGGCCCATAGCAAGTTGCTGTACTCTGTCCTCAACCCTAAGCCATCCAATCCTAGCAAAATGAGCAGGGGTTAGATGGGTTCTGTGATTGAGGCCAAGAAGTAGCCTTACAAGTTTGTTTTGGGATGTTTGGAGCCTTGTTTTTAAGGCCTTGGAGGTGTTGTGATACCATGAAGTGCATGCATAATCATAATGACCTTGAATGAGGGCCCCTGCAAGAATCTTCAGAGTATTCTTACTGACTAGGCGATCAATCCTCCACAAATAGCGTGTTGTTCGGTTGACATTTTTGATCACTTTTTCGGCGTTTTTGTTACCAGAGAGGTTTGCCTCCAAGATGGAGCCCAGGTAGGTAATTTCATCCTTTCTTTTGATGACATCATCACCCACTTTGATCGTGAAACTCTCTGCCTTGCTAAGGTTAGGACTGGACCCAAAGAGGATGGATTCAGTTTTACCCAGGTGTAATGAAAGTTTGTTGTCAGAGAGCCAGATGCAGATCTTGTTGAGTTCGGAGCTGAGAGTTTTCTCAACCTGCAGCCTGTCCCTGTCCGAGACTAGCAGGGCCGAGTCATCTGCGAACAGGAACAGCTTGCAGTCGCAGGCCGATGACATGTCATTCACATATATCAGGAACAGTAAAGGTCCTAGTATACTTCCTTGTGGGACACCACAAGTCACAGGGAGGGGGGGGGACTGGGTGCCGTTTACTTCCACCACTTGCTCCCTCCCTTCCAGGTAGGATCTCATCCAGTTCACTGACGTATCATCAAAACCTATTGCTTTGAGCTTATTGATCATAATTGGGTGATTGACGGTGTCAAAGGCCTTCTGGAGGTCCAGCATGACCATGCCGCAATATTTGCCCTTGTCGACATCTTGTTTGATAGAGTCGTTCAAATAGAGAAGGCATGTGTCAGTGGAGTGGTTTGTTCTGAAACCAGATTGGAATTTATAGATTAGATTTTTTTCGGCAAGATACTTATCGACCTGTTCATAGACTATTTTTTCCATGACTTTCGAGATGGAGCTAAGAATAGAAATAGGGCGGTAGTTGCCAGGGTCTAATTTGTTTCCTTTTTTGTACAGAGGGGTCACCCTTGCTTTTTTGAAATCGTTAGGGACCCGTCCCTGTATGATGGAGAGGTTTATTATGTGGGTAATGATTGGAGCAATGGAGGCGGCCGAGTCTTTTAGAAATTTGGCTGGGATATTGTCGAGGCCTGTGGCTTTGTGTTGATGAAGAGCACTCAATTTTTTAAACACCTCTTCTGTTTTCACAGGGGAGAGTTTAAAATCATCTTTCCGTACACCCTGTTTTTTGTAAAATGAGTCAACATGCTCTTCACCATAGCACCCAGAGTGAGGGGGTAGTTTTTCAACCAAATCTGAGGTTATGGTCGTGAAGAATATGTTGAGGATTTTACTCACTTCATGTTTGGATGTGATGAGAGTGTCATTCACCTTGAGGCTTATGTTTGTAAACCTGGTTTTCAATTTCTTGCTGCAGCCTAGTAGGTTGTTGAATAGCTTCCAAAGCTCTCGTGGTTTGCTTTTATTTTCCTCAATTTTGTCATCGAGGAAGCTTTTTTCTGCTAATTCGAGCATGCCATTAACCTTGTTTCTTAGCTTGTTTCTTTCTTTTACAAGTTTAGCTACGTGGGATTCGAGACCTTTGTTAAAACACCTGGCGAGTTTGATCCTACCTTTATGAAGCTCAGAACACTTTTTGTTTCTGACCTTCATGGCAGTAAGGATGTCCGAATTCATCCATGGTACCGGGCGGGTTTTGACCCTGATGGTTTTCATGGGAGCCACACTGTCCAAAATTTGAATGAATTTGGTTTTGAAACCAAGCCAAGATTCGTCTACCTGTGTGCTGTTTAGTACGTCGGACCAGTCCAGTTCCTCTAGCCTGTGATCTAAGTCCTCACTCTTATAGTTTTTGAGGTCTCTGATCGTGACTGATTTGTGGTAACCGTTCTTAGGTTTACGTTTCTTTCTGGTGCAGAAGATCATGTTATGATCAGATATGCCACAGGTAGAAACACCACTATTGAGGATTTTGTCCTTGTCCGTTGCTAGAATGAGATCTATGGTAGTTTGAGTGGAAACACACAGCCTTGTGGGCTGGGTGATTAGCTGGTGGAGTGAGTGCCGATGACAAAACCCCTTGAATGACTTATACACTGACGCTTCCTTACGGAGCATGTCTGTGTTAAAGTCACCAAGAAGTATCGTCTCCGCACACTCCACCTTAGCTAAACACTCCTCAAGTCTTTCATAGAAATCAGTCTGGTTAGGAGGTCTGTATATGGTACCGACTAGCACAGGCTTGGCATTTTTAAAAATGATCTCGACCCACACAGCTTCAATGGCTGCCATGCCAGCAATAAAAGAAAATACAAAATAGATGCACTGTAAATATAATAATGTATGTGAATGAGTGTGTTTGTTAGGGGGGTTACCTTGACCTGGGCAGCCGCTTCAGTTGTCAGATTGAGGAAGATCCTCTCAGCCTCATGGCTACTCAGGAATGGCAACATCTTAAAGCGAGGGTCTAGGGCGGCTGCAGTGCAGAGGACATCATGGAGGTCTGTGTAACGCGTCTGAAAGTTATCCCTGAACGCCTCCTTCATGTCAGCAATGAGGGATGTGTCATCATCACATGCCTCAAAGTCTGCTGCCAGTTTAGCTTGCATAGGGGCAATCATTGAGATAGTGGGCTGATCATCCTCACACATAGCAGTGGTCATGATTTTAACATTTTTCATCACTTTGACTATGTCTTCAGCATCCACAAGTTCTTCCCGAGTAAGGGCGTCCTTGTTCTCCCCTTTTCTGATCTCCCTTGAAGAGAGTGTGGCAGTGACTGCAGGTTCCAGCTCTAAGAAGCGCTCTAACATATCAAGTGAACTGTTCCATCGGGTTTTAACATCTTGGATGAGCGTTTTGGTCTTGGATTTAGGATCCAGTAGATGTTGTTTCTCCCGTAGGATTTCAGCTGCTCTTATGTTGCGATGCAGAAAGCCAACCATCTTTCTCACTTTGCTAAGCAATGTGTCAGCAGCCTCCACATTGAAGGCTTTCTGTGAAGCTAGATGTATTGTGTGAGCAAAGCATCCGATGTGTGGAGATAGACCTGCCTCTCTTCCAGCTACAAGCATGTTTCCTGCATTGTCAGTCACCAGGGCAGGTTCCTTATCAGCAATTTTCCATTCAACACATGCTTCTTTCAGTAAGGCACCTATGTTTTTCCCTGTGTGGGATTCACTAAAACTCTTGTCTGTAAGACGTGACTTTTTAATTCCCATTTCGGAGAGATGTGGTGCGCTGTGATTGTCACATAAGAATTAGTTGCACACGACGTCCATGCGTCAGTGGTTAGGGCCACTCGCTCTGCATTTTCCAATTCTTGTTCAACTTCGCTCCTGACTTTATTGTACAACGTTGGCACACATTTGTCGGTGATATGTTGTCTACTTGGTATCGTGAATCTCGGCTCTAAAGTGTTACACATGAAACGAAAGCCCTCATTCTCAACCACACTATACGGTCTCATGTCCATTGCAATGAACTGGGCGACAGATGCGGTACATGCCTTTCCCCTCGGTGAGTTGGCTGGAATAGGTCCCTGGAAAAAATGAGCAGCACTTGTTTCGGCTTGCACGTTACTGGAACTGCTGGCAACAACTGACTTCTCTTCTTCAGTAATCTTGTGATGTCTGGACAAATGCGTGCACAGATTTGTTGTTGCGCTGGAGTAAGGAACTGCTGCTCTACATTTCTTACAGATCGCCTTCGTTTTGTCCAGCTTTCCATCTCTCTTATAGAATCCAAAATGCTTCCAAACAAAAGATTTAAGATAGTCAGGGCTGTTAACAAAAAAAGGGGGACACGGCTGACAAAAGCGCCAAATTTTTTCTACATGCTCTCCATCACCATAAGTTTCATTTTGGACGGGGAGCCACGTCATCAAGATGGCAGAAGGCGGCCATCTTGGATTTCAAAGATGGCCACCATGTAATATCTATAAGTGCCAATATTTCGGCTTCAAAGCCACTTAGAAGGTCAATCTTGGTGTCAAAATATACATTTTCTGGGTCAAGGAATGCAATAAAGCTATTGAGAATTCCACTAGATGTTTATTTGTGCCACGATCAAATAAATATGGTCATTCTAGCAACATATTTACATAATTTTCAACTCGGTTAGCAGTCAGACACAGAAAATGGAGCATGAAGTGAATTGACATTCAAATGATCTGTCACATTGACAACTGCAAAGCTCTGTGCAATTCCAGTGTGCCTTCTTGCATGAGCACCTTGCACCACAACCACGTTTACAACCGCACTTGACCAGTTCATTGCAGGCTTTTGACGCCATCGGTAGAATGCTCCACACAGGAAGCCAGACCTGGTTGTTGTCTTCCAATGTCCATCCCCATCCTTCTGGACTGGGTGTCGGCTGCTGGGCCAGTTCAGACGTGGACCAGATCCCAGACTGGTAGGCAACTCGCTTCACGTGCTGCAACAGTGAATCTTGCGTTGGTGGAATGTGTTCCATCGTTTTGTTCTTCTGGCAGAACAACTCTCGCCGTGCTTCATTGACAGATTCCAAATCACTTGTCTTATCATACATGATGACTGTGAAACGCTCAAGAAGCTGAAAGTGTTGGGCATCTATGGTCACTGAAGTGTATGGATTTTCTGCCATGTAGTTGAAGGCCTGGGTGACCTCAGGGTAGGACTTCCATGCCACCCATGCTGACTTCTTTCCTTTCCTGCAGAATGCTGATGTTGTGTCACAGCCTGTGTAACAGTGGAAGATGGGAAGTGCTGTGGACTTGTCTTTGCCCAGAGCATGGCAGATGGTGTTTATATGAACATAGGTGTAGTTCTTGCCATTGCCAAAAGCAACCCAGATGTCTGCAGCTGGATACTTGGTGAGCAGGGCATGGAACTTGCCGATGAGGATAACGACAACATCCGTATCCACAGTGCGTATCAAGCAGGTAGAACAGCCATGTTCCAGGGCATCAAGCAGGTGAATCAATATCCTGGTGTCGGCCTCTTCGTGGTTACATGGCAGCATGGAGTGGCTGGTGTCTGTGCCGACCACTGTGATGCCAGATGTGATGAAGACCAGCTTGCCCTCTGGCCAGGCGGTGGATGCAATCTTCCCAGAGAGAAAGGTAAAGAGTTCCTGCTTGTTTATAGGATCACGCAGGAAATCTGGCCAATTCCCCGGCAGCTTGTTCTGACCAGCCACCTTCCGTCGTATCTCTTTGCCTCGCTTCTCCCTTGTTGACTCTTTTATGCTGCTGGTGATGTAAGTATCCCAGACCACATCAACTCTTTTGGAGATCTACAAAGCCCAATCCATTGTGTGCAAGAGACGAGATTGGCAAGGGGCAGGCAAAAATCTAAACTGTAAGGCAAGTGGTCGAAAACCAAAGGGGCAGTCAGAGAAGGCAGAGGTACCGGCAAGGGCTGGGCAAAAACGTAGTATAGAAAACAGAACAGAGATCAGTTAGGTCAAAAAACTTGATTTTGAACAATGCTTGAGAGCTTGGGTAAACACAAGGCAATCTGGCAAGAGACTGGAGAGAGACTGAGGCTTAAGTACTGTAGGCATGATTGCAGGTGAGTGAATGCAGGTGGTCACACTGGCGGGAACCAGATCCAGACACACCCACACCCTAGGGACTAACAGGACACAGGTGGAGATAACTAATAATCACAGGGAGGAGAGACAAGGCAGGTAAACAGTAACTATAGGCAGACAGGAAACAATAGGAACGATACTACAAAATAGATAGGAAAAATAGGAAATAACAAGAGTCAGATCTGTCAAAGTTTAATACACACACACACACACACACACACACACACACACACACACACACACACACACACACACACACTGAGATGTTGTGCATAATCTAGACAAAGCATGCATAATTGTGTACATATATTGCCAGAATTTACCAAATTATCTAATATTGGCTGAATTAGTCACTTATTGATATTCCCTATAGTTTTATTGCATTCCTTGTCCCAGAAAATGTATATTTTGACACCAAGATTGACCTTCTAAGTGGCTTGGAAGCCGAGATATTGGCTTTTATAGATATTGCATGGTGGCCATCTTTGTAATCCAAGATGGCCGCCTTCTGCCATCTTGATGGTGTGGCTCCCCGTCCAAAATGAAACTTATGGTGATGGAGAACACGTAAAAAAAATGTGGCGCTTTTGTCAGCCGTGTCCCCCTTTTTCAAAAATCTGGTCTTAAGCAACCGGGCTAAGATGAGGTCCTGCACCGTAAATAGTTTCTTCTCTGTTTGTATCAGCCATGCTGCTCGCTGTGTTTGTTTTTCGCTCACTCGAGTCGCACACTAGTGAGCGTCATTCTGTCCTGCGCCGGAACTAGCAGATATACAAGTTTACTACCAATAGCGATACAATAACACGTGGGCTGTGTTTTTCCCGCAAGAAAGAGGCGGCGCTGAAGGCAGTCTTTTTTTTTCTCTCCCCCTCTCCTTGGCTTGCAGCCTTGCACTGTTTCACACAGTGTTCGCTCAATTTGGACGCTACAGTAAATAAATAAATTCTAATTTTAAAAGTGAGTTCACAGAGTTGCACAGCAGGTTTGTTTAATTCAAAAAAATCGGTGAACCGATAAATAGCTTTTGGACCGAAACAGCGGCCGATTCAGACGCAATTTTGGACCGGTCCAGTTATACGCGCATCGATGTAGTCGCATCGTTAATGTTAAAATCGATTACCGATTCACATCGATAATTTTCGACACCCCTAGTAGAAATACTATTTATTTATTGAAATGTATTGAAAATTTTCTGGCACAGGATGCAATCCTCTACGCCAGACTCAACACAATATAAATATTTCTTTTAAAATTGCGACATTCACAATTCACAATGTACTACCCTTCAACCCACCCCACCCCACCCCACATACAGTCCCCCACTATATATACGGTACACACATAATTTCATTTTCACATAAAAAAAAAAAAAAAAAAATCTGTTGGTTAACCAGTCTATGAGTTACAAGCCAGCCCTATAATTGTACAGAAAGTCTTTTGATGACCAGAATTTGTCAAGTCTATTCTTGAAGGTATTAACGGAAGGAGCCTGGACCACTTCCTCTGGAAGTTTGTTCCATGTTCTTACAGCTCGAATTGTAAAGAAATTCTTTCTCTTTTCAGAGTTACAGTTTAGTGGTAGCAATTTTAGGGAATTCCCTCTCAACTCGTACCTATTGTCACAGAAGTGGACAACAGGCTCGGCTGTGAAGTCATATATCTGGTGAACAAGTTTATAGACCTCAATCATATCTCCTCTGTGTCTCCTATATACTAACGTTGGTAACTGTAAATGTCTTAACCTTCCTTCATATGCCATTTCTTTCAGACCTGGAATTAATTTAGTAGCCCTTCTCTGAACCTTCTCAATTTTCTCTATATATTTGATTTTGTAAGGACACCAGACTGAGCTTGCAAATTCCAGATGAGACCTCACCAAGGATTTGTATAATGGTATAAATAATTCTTTGCGTAAATTTAAAAAAGTTCTTCTGATTATCGCCAACATGGAATTAGCTTTTTTTTACTTTTTCAGAGATGTGTGTTTGAAATTCTAATGAATTGTCAACGACAACTCCTATGTCCTTTTCTTCCTCTGTTTGATGAATCACCAACTCTCCAACTGTATAGGTGGCCAAGTTGGCACTTGTTTTCCCAATGTGTAATTGTTTACATTTGTCTGGATTTAATTTCAATAGCCACCTATCACACCAGTTGCTAGTACTCTGGAGATCTGCTTGAAGTTGAGCTATGTCAGTGTCCTTGGTAATAATTCTAAATATTTTCGTGTCATCCGCAAAAAGGTAGGCATCAGATTGTATCACACTTGGTAAATCATTTATGTAAATAACAAAAAGCACAGGGCCTAATACGGATCCCTGTGGGACTCCAGAGGTCACTGCCTTCCAATCTGAAATGGCTCCATTAACCACCACCTGCTGTTTCCTGTTACTAAGAAAATCTTGTATCCAACTGATAACTCTGTCATCTATGCAATAGGACCTTAATTTTGATATTAATCTCTTATGGGGAACTTTATCAAAAGCTTTTTGGAAGTCCATATATATGCAATCAACTGACTCTCCTCTATCTAAAGCTGCTGACCATTTATCAAGGACCGTGAGAAGTTGGAGTGTGGTCGATCTTCCAGATATAAAACCATACTGTTTGTTACTTAAGAGCTTATTGGACTTCATATGATCTACAATGTCTGCCCTAATTAATTTTTCCATTGTTTTACATAACACAGATGTCAGACTAACAGGTCTGTAATTCCCTGCTATTGCCTTACTTCCTTTTTTGAAAATTGCACTGATTTGTGCCTCTTTCCAACCACAAGGTACAGTTGCTTCCTCCAAAGTGTTATTAAATAGCATCGTTACTGGTTCAGCAATCACACTAGCTAGTTCCTTTACAATCCTAGGATGTATTGCATCAGGCCCTGGAGATTTGTAAATGTTCATGCTCTGTAGCAGTTTTTGTGTGTCCTCAGTGGTTATTATAAGACATTCTGTGTGCTGAACTTCCACTCTTGGCAGTTCAGGTATCACATGCCCTTCAGGTTCATTCACAAATACACTGCTAAAATAATCTGAGAGTATTTCAGCTTTTTCAGAGTCCTTCTCTGTTTTGGGAGAGTTCTTGTTTTCCTGGTTAACATATAGATCTCCTACTGCTGTTTTAATTTTTGTCCTTTTGTTAATGTAATCCCAAATAACTTTTGGTTTGTGTTTAGATTGTCTTGCTAAGTCTTCTTCATATAGATTTCTTAAATTCCGGGTTCTCGATCTCACACAATTTCTAATTCTCCGATATTCTTTTTGTACCTCTGGGTCTTTACTTTTTATAGCCTTTCTTGCCAGAGAGTTTTTTTCCTTAATTTTTGTTTTTGTAATACTGTCTAAGGGAAAGTTGTGCTTCCTATTTAATGGCCTGCTCTTGATATTTGGCACATATTTATCCTCTATTTCTTTCAACTTCAACTTTAATAATCTCCATTTGTTGTCTACATCATAGTCAGAGAAATACTTTTTCCAATCAAATATTTCCAATTCTCTAATTGCTGCCTCAAAATTCCCCTTATTGTAGTTTTTCCTTATTTTTTCGTTTTTCCTAATTTTTGTACAACATATGACCTTAAACAGCAAAACACAATGATCGCTTTTACCTAATGGGCCTAGATATTGAACATCCTCAACGAAATTTTCCTCATTTGTGAATATAAGATCCAACAACAATGTGGTGTGTCACAACCTCTCCACCTTGTTGGTTCCAGGACATGTTGAAACAACAATGCATTCTGAACACAGTCCAAAAACGCATTGTCTAGTGTAGCTCCATCTCCCTTTGCATCAAGCAAATTCCAATCTATATTTGGCAAATTAAAATCTCCCATAAATAATTCATGTAAATACTTCCTAGATGACACTTCCTCCATTAAAACCAAAAGATTTTCGTTATTAGTCTCTGTACCACTGTCAGAAGGTGACCTATAGATTAAACCCACAAGCATAGACTCTTTGTTGTTACATTTTATCTCCACAAAAATATTCTCTTGGAACTCTGTCACTAATGCAACTTCCTTGGCTTCTAATGACCTATGAATATAAAGCAGCAATCCTCTACCTACGTCATTGTCAATATTCTTGGAAAAAATATTATAACCTTCTACGTCATCCAAATTAAAATCCACTGGATTCATTCTGTGCTTAGATTTTTTTGGTTTAACTTCAGTAATACCAATAATATGAATAAGTGGGAGCACTTTCAAACGAGCAGTAAATTCATGCATTTTGTTATGTGACAAGTAAAAGTCCTGTAGCAATCATTGCTATCACAAGAGAAAAATATCACTTACCCTACCTTACAGTACAGTACTTGAGTAAATATACTTTGTTACTTTGTGGATTGTTGTAAATATACAGTACTAGTGGTCCAGAAGTAATAAATAAATAAATCATTTACAGTGGAACCCAGTGATATATGTGGACGTCGGTACGTCATTCCTCCTCTAGGTGGAGACAAACACCACTTCAACCCACATCAGTGACAGTTCACTCAGCTCACATTTAAACACATAATGTATGAATGTCTTATGACGTCATCACTGTCAGGTGGAAACCTTGTATGTCCAAAACCCTTACTTTTATGGAAATATAAAAAATAACCTGTGTTACATTTGACTTTGTGATGCGACATGTTGTGAGCTTGTAGATCTGCGGTTTTAGACCACACATGGGCAACATACGGCCCTCTGACCTTCTCTTTTTGATTGAATACTTTATTAGAAGTTTGCAGAAAAAAGCACATGAAAGTACAGTTACATTACATTACATTACAGTCATTTAGCAGACGCTTTTATCCAAAGCGACTTACAATAAGTGCATTCAACATAGGTAGGGAACGAAACTACTAATCACCAGAAGTCTTAAGTGCATTTCCTGCAAAAACAAGCAACCAAGAGTATACCAAGCGCTAAGGTAAAAGTGCAATATATCAGCTACCTACTTTCTTAAACAGATGAGACAAAATAGCAAAATCAAATGAGCACTAGCTAAAACAAATAAGTCGACTAAACAAGATCCAATAAAACATTACAAAAATAAAACAAGAGTTCGTACAACTAGTTAACAACAAGTAGGCCAGGCAAAGAGGGAGGGTAGTGTTTCCTGAAGAGGTGGGTTTTCAGCCTGCGGCGAAAGATGGGCAGTGACTCTGCTGTCCTGACATCAGTGGGAAGTTCATTCCACCACTGTGGGGCCAGAACAGAAAAAAGTCGTGACCGTGTCGATCGACCAGAAGGACCCTTGAGTGACGAGGCAATCAGTCGCCCCGAGGTGGCAGACCGAAGTGTCAGACCGAAGTCGGGCAGGGGTGTAGGCATCGACCATAGCCCGGAGGTAAGAAGGAGCTGTTCCTTTCACTGCCCTATAGGCTAGCACCAGGGTTTTAAACTGAATGCGAGCCGCTACGGGGAGCCAGTGCAGAGAACGGAGAAGGATAGTTGTGTGGGAGAACTTGGGGCGGTTGAACACCAGACGAGCCGCAGCTTTCTGAACAAGCTCCAGAGGTCTGATGGCTGATGCCGGAGCACCAGCAAGGAGGGAGTTGCAGTAGTCCAGGCGGGAGATGACGAGAGCCTGGATGAGCACCTGGGCTGCCTTCTCCGTGAGGAAGGGGCGAATCCTCCTGATGTTGTAGAGGAGGAATCTGCACGACCGTGTCACTGATGCGATGTTAGCCGAGAACGACAGTTGATCGTCCAGGGTCACACCCAGATTCTTCGCAGTCCGAGTTGAGGTCACCACAGCATTATCAATGGTGATGGCCAGGTCTCGGTGCGGACAGCCCTTCCCCCGGGAGGAACATCAGCTCGGTCTTGTCCAGGTTGAGCTTCAGGTTCAATACAAGGTCAGCTAATAGGAATAAAAAAATAAAAACATGAAAGCCATTGGCTTGTTTCCATTGGGGTCCTTTGTACTCAATTCATAGTGACATTAAGTGACAGACAGATATACACTACTATGCAGAACATCATAAAAACAGTTTAGGAAAAATAAAAACAAGAAATATATACAGTAAACAGTTCGAGGGTGGGGGGGGGACTTTTACAGGGGCCAATTTGGAATTGCAGCCACCTGTAGACTCTCTTAGGGCCGTTTTGAAGGAGAGTAGGGTCCAATTAATAGTCATTAATATTTACCATTTGAGTACATACCTGCATTGCAGTATTCCATCTGTACTCAAATGTTAAATGTTTATACTGTAGCCTTGAGGTCATATTTATCTGATGTATTTTATCAGTGACCTAAATAAGGCAAAGGCAATTTTATTTGTATAAAAGCACATTTCAACAACAAGGCAAAATTCATTTTGCTTTACACAGAACATCAAGCAAAGGACAAAAAGATATACAACTAGAAAATGACATTAGGATGCATGAAAGTAAATAAGTAAAAATGAATAGATACAGCTACAGTGCAGAGGAGAAAAGAAAAGCTTTATGATGGATGTCTCTTTGTTACACAGTGTTGGGTGTGTGATGGTTCCCCCATACTGTCACCGTCCAGCAGAAACCTTGTATCTCCATATGTTAACTTTTGATCTGTTTTTGGTCAATTAATCCCATACTTCGTCCTACTACAATGTCCACACAAAAGTAGCTAAAATAGCAGAACTGCAAGCTCAAAACGCATCTTTTTACTATTCTATCTATCTAACAACATTCTATCTATTTTGACCCTTTTCTGCTATTGATCGGCTTCTTCCATGTTTGCAACTTTGCGTGCACAGTTAATCCGTTAAAGTCCCAGACTTGTATGAATACTGCAGGGCAGAGACACATCTTGAGTCTCATTGTGGAGGCTGATGTTTTGGTTTGTCCATGACGTCCTTCAGATTTCTCATTTTTCAGAGGAAACCTGGTAACTTAATTCCTCTGTGTTGGTCCTGAGCTTCTTACAGACTCAGGGATGGATGACAGGGAACCATAAGCAGAACTCTCAGAAGTTCTGGTGGAGATGGATGTCTGTGATCCAAATCCAGAAGATCTGGTGGAGATGGATGCCATAGATCCAAAACCTGAACTGGTTCCAGAGAGGGAAGATCTCAAAGACCATCTCTCTGCTAAGTCAGCTTCACTCACTGAAATATGATTCAAAATGAGATTTCATACAATGTGTTTTGACAGGTTTGGTAACATAGTAACAACTAGTCTGGAGAACAATTTTGCTGTGAGGAAGGCAAAAAAAAAGCCATCTATATCCAGGATGCCATTAACAAATCCATAAGAAGTTTAACTACTTTTGTTCCCCTATCTAGTTTGCACACATCCTATACAAACCACAATTACATTTATTCACTCATTTTGTTAACTAGTCTAATGTAAAAAATAAGAAACAAATAGAACTAGAAAAAGTGCTCCTCGGAGCACAGGTCTCCGCCAGGTCAGGTAGGTTATTGTTGGCCAACAATGTTCGGAATTCGCCAATCAGGATGGAATATGAAAAAGCGGACAGAACCATCGTGATCACTTGACTATAGAGATAATGGGTACCGATGATGATTGGACAACATTTGTAGGAGTAATACAAAAAAGAAAAGTGTTGAAAAGACCGGCCTCCTGGTGGCGCTATAATAGGGCAATGTTAAAGGGTGGCATTTCTTCCTCGGCCTAGTGGGAATGTGTTTGTGAAATTTCACGGAAATCGCAAGCTGCGTTCATGATTTGAGGCATTTTGTTCAAAACGGACCCATCCTGCAAATTTTGGAAGCCAACCGTAGCCAATGAGGATGTAATATGGGAAATCGGACAGATCCGTGTTGATCACATGACTATAGAGATACTGTGTACCGATTTGCATGACGTTTGGATAAAATCTGTAGGAGTAATATAAAAAAATGGGTTTTGCACAAATCGGCCTCCTGGTGGCGCTATAACAGGCCCATGTGAAAAATTTGAGGCAGAGGTTCTGAATTTCGCAGCGACCGGGCCACCGGTGCCGGAGATTAGCTGGTAACAGACGGACAGGACACACACACACACACACACACACACACGGACGGACGGACGGACGGACGGACGGAGGGTAAAACATACTCTCTCGCCACGCCTTTCGGCCTGGCGGAGACAATAATAAAAGTAAAACAAGAGTTGAGAAAGGGTAGGCGAAATAAGCTATGGCTTCAGCCTATACCTTTTTGGTCAGAAATGTGGTTATTTTCACAATTAGTTTTTTGTATTACCTATGAAATGTAAACTACCACAAAAAAAACTACCACAAAATTGACTGAAATAAAATGAAATAAACTAGATCAGAGCTGGGCTGGCCAATCAGGTGCCGCAATTCACCCTGACGGCCATGCTCATTGAGCAAAATATTTCAGATTTATTTAGTAGTTTATCTCAGGGCTTCAACTCAGTTTATGTAAATGTATTTAAATACAAACAACTCGGTATAATAATAACTCTAATAACAATATTATTACTGAGTGTCTCCTCAATACCAGAGATTAACACCTGGTTGCAAGTGGTAAATAAATGGTAAATGGTGCATTTATATAGAGACTTTATCCAAGGCACTTTACATTGTGCATCACACACACACACACACACACACACACACACACACACACACACACACACACACACACACACACACACACACACACACACACACACACACACACGGCACCAACCTGCTCATTGGGAGCAATTAGGGGTTCAGTGTCTTGCTCAAGGACACTTTTCCGCCCCATCTCCTAGCCCTCATTCCATCGGGCTTGGACCAAAACTCACAGGCTCAACACACAACGTCATGACCACTAAACATGTGGTTTGCACACCCCACATTAACAATATTAGCACCATCATCACAAGTAGACCACACAAGCCGCTGTTACTATTAAATAGAAGGTCACACCTGGAAAATCTATGTTCATTGACCCACACGCACGCCATCTCTACATCTTTGGAACGCCCCCCACAACCACGGCCCGATACCATACCAGTTAAATTTGCCCTATTCAATGCCCAGTCATTAAGGAGTAAGACATTTATTTTAAATAATAATTTTGTAACTCGCCAACTTGATTTTTTATTTTTGACCGAAACATGGCTACATACTGGTGAACTCTCTCCACTTGGGGGCCTCTGCCCTCCCCATTGTAGCGTTTTTAATTAATGGTCTATTACCAACTGATAGTTTTTTAGCCTTTGAAGTACAGCTGCTTAAAATAAATTTCACCACCCCTATTTTATGCGCCCTTGTTTACAGACCACCAAAGTCAAATGGCAATTTTATAGAAGAATTCTCTGACCTGCTCTCTTTTATGGCGTCTCGCTCAGAATATCTGTTGATCGTAGGTGATCTAAATGTACACGTCTGCTGCCCAGATAAACCTATGGTAAAGGACTTTTTTCACATTATGGACTCTTTTAATCTGGTACAATCTGTGTCTGGGCCTACACATGATAAGGGCCACACATTGGACCTAGTCTTATCAACTGGTCTGCACATTTCCAACACTGACATTTTTAAGATTGGTGTCTCTGACCACTGTATGATTGTGTTTGAATCCATGTTGCCATGTCCTCCCTTTCCTCCCTCTCCGTCACACTATCTCGCCCGCTCTATCAACCCAACCACAGCCACAAAATTCTCCAACTCACTCATGCGCTCCCACTCATCTCTTATCTCCGAGACCCTTATTTCACCTATTAACACAGAGAACCTAGTTTCATTTTTCCATTCAATCACTTCAAACACACTGGACATTGTAGCTCCTTTAAAATCTGTTAGACGCAAGCCTGATGCGGTTGGTACACCGTGGCTAAATGAGACCACTCGCACTTTAAGACAGGCCTGTAGGCAGGCTGAAAGAAAATGGAAGAAAGATAAACTGCAGATCTCCTATGAAATCCTCAACAAATGCCTAAAGACCTATCAAACCTCAGTAAAGACAGCCAAGTCTGAATATTATGCTGACCTAATAAACACATACTCCAATCGACCCCAAATACTCTTCAAAACCATAAACACCATTTTAAACCCTGCTGCCTCCGTTGCCATTACTCCCGCTCCCGATCTTAACACATGTGAGAAGTTTCGAAACTTTTTTACAGATAAAATAAATAATATCAGAGCTTACCTCCAGCATCATATCACGCTGTAATCCATCTCTCATCAAGCCACTTTCGGGACTTCCTACCTGTGTCCTCCTCCTTCCTGTCTGAGGTGGTCTCCCACTTAAAACCCACCTCCTGCCCCTCTGACAGTATTCCCTCTCGCCTCTTCAAGGAGGTTTTCATCACCATCTGTCCCCTCATTATGGCCATCATCACCAGCAGTCTGGAAACGGGAATCGTCCCCTCCAGTTTTAAGCATGCCACCATTCAGCCATTACTCAAAAAAACAGGCCTTGACCCCAATGATAACAATAACTACAGACCCATCTCTAAGCTGCCATTTCTCTCCAAAATTTTAGAAGAAGTTGTTTTCGCACAGGTCTCATCATACCTCAACTCTGTCTCTATCTTGGACAAATTCCAATCTGGTTTCAGAAACCAACATAGCACAGAATCTGCACTGCTAAAAGTTTATAATGACATTGTTTTAACAGTTGAAGGATCCTGTGCCATTTTAATCCTCCTTGACCTTAGTGCAGCTTTTGATACGATTGATCACGTTACTCTTTTAAAACGCTTGGAGGATGAGGTTGGTTTTAACGGTACAGTTTTAAAATGGTTCGCCTCTTATTTACAGGACAGGTCTTTTAATGTACAAATTGGTAACTGCCCCTCATCCTCAGCACCCATTACATGTGGCATCCCTCAAGGATCAATTTTAGGACCTCTTCTGTTCTCTCTGTACATGCTCCCCATTGGCGCCATCTTCCATAAGTACAATATTAATTATCATTGTTATGCTGACGACACACAATTTTATGTACCAGCCACACCCGAAAACACCAGCTCACTCACCAATCTTTTTAACTGCCTGGAGTACATAAAAAGCTGGATGGCAGCTAATTACCTCCAGCTAAATGAGAGCAAGACGGAGGTAATCGTTTTTGGCCCTCCAACCTCAACCGCTCGTCTCTCTCAAGCACTTGGCCCCCTTAAGGCAATTTCAAACAGCCCTATAAAAAACTTAGGTGTCTTCTTTGACCCAGCCCTTAATTTTAATAAACAGGTTAGTAGTGTTGTCAAGGGCAGTTTTTACCAGCTCAGAACCAGCCAAACTAAAACCCATTTTAACACACACCGACCTAGTCACAATAACCCATGCCTTCATCACCTCTCGTTTGGACTACTGTAATTCCCTATATCTGGGGTTACCCCAGTCCACCATCTCCCGGCTACAATTGGTTCAAAATTCAGCTGCTAGACTGAATGCTTTCAGTTCCCTCAACAAACCTCATTACCAAAGGTGACCGGGCTTTCTCCGTGGCTGCACCTATAGAGCGTCGCAGTCCGGTGCCGGAAGTAAATGTCACGTTCATTTCCAGCATAGGGGATTTCATTATCAGCCATAATGTCGTAGAAATGCAATGTACACTTACCACTAGGATGCTGGTTGTAAAATGGTTCTATATGCTCCTGTAGAAACCCCCAGTATGTGTGCTATCACTCTAGTTTTAGGAAAAACATGTTTTATTTGCGGTATCACAGAGAAGTACTGCATTACCCACAATGCTATACAATAACATCCGGTGACGTCGACGTCTGTGATTGGTGGAGGCTGCGGTTACAGCGGAAATAGTTACTGCCCCCTGTCTGCCTGGCAGAGTACTGCACTTGCCTTCAGTCGAACTAGCTGTGTGAATGAAAAATGATTTATTTTTCTAATTTGATGCGCTATTTTAAAGATGAAGAGAAGAGTGTCCGCAGAGGTGAAAATCACTATGTGTCAGGCCATATCCTGGCATGTACAGTTTCTCAAGGCCAGCTTATGGGGTCTGTCAGAGCTAGTATGAAAAACAAGACTTACAGAGTTGTGGTGAGTTTCCAAGTTTCTCTCTACATGAATGAATTTGACTCAAACATGTCATAATGGGAATGACGAATGAATGAATGAATGAATGAATGAATAAATAAATAAATACACACACACACACACCTGCAGTGATGGAAAAGTTTTATACTAAAAGTATCAATACTGCAATGTACTGTAGAAATACTCTGTTACAAGTAAAAGTCTTGAGAAAGAGTACAAAAGCATTGGTATCAAAATGTACTTAAAGTACCAAAAGTAGAAAGTACTCATTATGCAGAATGTCCCATTTCACAAGTTTTCAAATGTATACAAATCTTTTGAAAATATCAGATCTACAAGCTCACAATGCGTCGCGATGAGCTTGTAGATCGGCTATTTTCAAATGTATGTTTTGTAATAATAATCAAAATCTACAAAGTAACTAGTAACTAAAGTTTTCAAATAATTGTAGTGGAGTAAAAGTACAATATTTGCCTGTGAGATGTAGTGAAGTAGAAGTAAAAGTATTGAAAATTGGAAATTGAATAAGTACAGTACTTGAGTATACACCACCGCACACCTGTATATTCTAATGGTGTAATATAAACATTATAGGTAATTTAGGAAGCACAGTATGCCTCATCATCACACTACATACACAAACAACATTTTGTTAAGTTGTTCTTACAACCATGAGACAACTTTGGATATATAAAATGTATTGATTATGTAATGATTAATTTAAGAGCATATGCTATCCATTACATTGAAGCTGTGATTGTGATTTTGTTTTCAAGTATCAAATCTACTCTACCTTCTGTACAGATTTCCACTGGTGACTCTGGAGTTATTACTCATACCTCCTGTGACTGTCCCCGTGGTGAGCACAAGTGCAGCCACGCTGCTGCATTGATGATCTGGGCCATCCACAACCTCAGCTCCACGGATGTAGAGTGCCAGTGGAAGCAACCAAATGTGCCAACTGAGGTCAAGGCAGTGGAGGATCTTTTTCCAGAGAAGAAGAAGACGAAGAAGAAGACGTGCACACCTCTGCTCCGTGATGCAACCCTGGATGACCACAAGTGGCTGCTCAGTGGATTCAATGGCCGGTTCTACGGGATTTCCTGGGCGCTCACGGCAGAGCCTGAAACCGTGCAGGAACCTCTGCTGGACCTCACCACCAAGTGCATCATAGCCACCCACAAACACCTGGGCAGTGATGACATCCTTGCAGCAATGCATCTGTCAATGGAGCAGGTAATGGCCATCCAGACAGCGACAGTAGGGCAGAAAGACAACGACCTCTGGCATGCTCTCAGAAAGGGTCGGCTGACATCTAGCAATTTTGGCAGTGTGCTCTCTGCGAAGCGTGTGACCCCGTCCCTCATTTCAAAGCTGTGTGAAAGCAAGAACCTGGATCGAGTTCTGTCTATTCAGTGGGGGATAGCCAATGAGCAAGAGGGAATCAAGGTATTCGAAAAAGCCACAGGCATGAAGGTGATTGATGATTTCAGTTTTTATTGACAAAATTGCATATACATGAACACATGTGTAGATTACTGACAAAAGCATAGAAGCCAAAAAAGCTTGAGTGCTTATTTCCATTGTGTCCTTTCAATTTCATTAGGTGAGAGGGTCCGGTTTGTGGCTGACCGACTCTGGCATCCTGGGTGCCTCCCCTGATGGTCTGGTAGGAGAGACAGACATCATCGAGGTGAAGTGCCCATACCGCTGGAGGGATTCCAGTCTTGAGGAAGCAACGAAGGATAAGTCCTTCTACCTTAAACAGGTAAGGTAGAAGTTTTAAAGTCCAATAGTATCTCCAGAAATGCCCCCCACCCCCAAATGTTTACTGTACATATTTTTCTTTCTTTACTACTCTTTTATGAGGTTTTTGTATATTTTGTATATTGTTTGCCTTTAAATGTTTCGATGAATTGAATACACAGGACTCCAATGGAAACAAGCCATAGTGCTTTGTTGGGTTTATCCTTTTGTATGAAACTGTACCTGTGCTTTTTTTTTTTGCAAAGTGTTAATAAAGTATTCAATCAATCAGGTGGAAGATGGCACCTACCGGCTGAAGGAGACTCACCAATACTGGCACCAAGTGCAGGGTCAGCTTCACATTGCTAAGAAGACCACCTGCTTCTTCACCACCTGGACCCTGAAGCACTGTGTCATAATACCCATCGCTCGTGATGATTCCTGGCAGGCTAAATTGGGACTCTTGGAGACCTTCTACAAGGACCACATGCTTCCACAGCTGCAATAGATCTGTCAGCTGTATTGCTTGTATATAGTTAATTTATGTTGTTGACAGGTTGATTTTGAATCTACAAGGCAGACTTCTGTCTGTTCTGTTGCACTTTATGTGACCCTGTTGCGTTCTGTTGCACTTTACATGTGACCCTGTTACCGTATGTTGCTAAAAAAATCATTTTGATTTCAGCACTTTAATTTTCTGACTTAAGTTCACTTTTTTTATTTTCTTTGGTATGACTTTCATGACTCCACATCCTGCATGCCCTTTATAAAGATTGTGGGATTTCTAAATGTATTCTGCCATCAGAATAATCATTCCTTTGTTTTTGCTGATATGATTTAGAGTCAACAGTGAGATGGTTAGAGTTCAATGCTAACTATGAAGTTCTGCAGCAATACAGTTCAATCTGAGGCATCCATTTAGGTCAGTGTTTGAAGTGAACCCAGTGGATTCTGTTTTCACAGTAACCATGTTACGTTCTGTTGCACTTTACATGTGACCCTGTTACAGTATGTTGTTGCTTAAGTGTTTGTTGTGCTAAGAGTGTTTGAAGTGGACCCAGTGGATTCCATTTTCACAATTAAAGTACAGCTGAAACTCGATCCAGACTTCCTTCCTCATCTGAAATGAGAGATCTCTTCAAACACTGAACATTCCACTTTTGTCAAAATGTGGTTGCATATTTTTTACAATTCTCACAACATTGATTTTGGGGGGGGAAAAGTCAACCATTTAACTTCTTTTTTTATTTCTGGTATGAAAAAAAAAACAATCCTCTGAGGTTCAACAACCTACAGGACTAACATACAGTAGGTTGTGAGTTTGGTGGTGCCCACAAACTGTCACAGTGAAGATTCAGTACTGGACCAGCAACAATGAATTACAATTTATTAAGGCAATGACAAGTGAGTTGTCCAGAATACAAATGCATTTCTTGAAAAACAAATCAGATGACTAAACACATTTAGGTACAACAGATACATTTACCCATCACTGAACTCCATAAAACACTGTCCCTGTACCATCACCAGCACAACCTCAAGTTCCCCAAATCAGCTTAACAATCCACACCACAGCATGAAATACTGGAATACCATTTCCTTATAATGCATGAATGTGCAATGAGATACAATACATGTAGTGCATTGGGTAAAACAAACAAGACATGCAAAAAAATGTAATACATTAGTCCTACTTAGTCCAATTTAGAACTTGTTTACTTAATTTTACAAAAAAGCAAAGTTAGCAGCATGTTTGTTTTACAAAATAAAGTCTAATTAACCCATTAAATAACAGGAAAGCATCAGTGTCATTTTAGATTTTTGCATTGGTTAAAAATCTAATCTTGGAAATTCACAACTCTGTAAGTCTTGTTCTTCATACTAGCTCTGACAGACCCCATAAGCTGGCCTTGAGAAACTGTACATGCCAGGATATGGCCTGACAAGTAGTGATTTTCACCTCTGCGAACACACTTCATCTTTAAAATAGCGCATCATATTAGAAAAATAAATAATTTCTCGTTCACACACACGGAAAATGGCAGATCTACAAGCTCACAGTGTGTCACTTCGTGCCGTGCTGAGAGCTTGTACATCTGCTATTTCTGAACATTTTGGAAAACGGGGTCACACGCTTCGCAGAGAGCACACTGCCAAACTTGCTTGATGTCAGCCGACCCTTTCTGAGAGCATGCCAGAGGTCGTTGTCTTTCTGCCCTACTGTCGCTGTCTGGATGGCCATTACCTGCTCCATTGACAGATGCATTGCTGCAAGGATGTCATCACTGCCCAGGTGTTTGTGGGTGGCTATGATGCACTTGGTGGTGAGGTCCAGCAGAGGTTCCTGCACGGTTTCAGGCTCTGGCGTGAGCGCCCAGGAAATCCCTGCGAACCGGCCATTGAATTGACTGAGCAGCCACTTGAGGTCATCCAGGGTTGCTACAGGAGTCAGAGGCGTGTACTACTTCTTCTCTGAAAAAAGTTCCTCCACTGCCTTGAATTTGTTGGCAAATTTTAAAGTGTGAGAACTATTTATTTAGATGCATTTGTAGAATCTACCTCAGGTCTAAATGGGTTTTAAACAACTAAAAAAATAAAAACAAGTGTGCTCCCATTGGGGGGGGGGGGGAAGCTGTGCTCACTCACTCTGTGCCCCTTAGTCCCATTCAGTAGAGATGATTATAGTCAACAGAAAAAAAAGTTTAAATAGAATTAATTATGCAATCACATGTTGAAGATCAAATAAAAAACAAGTAACAAACACCTGCATGTTAACCCATTAAGAACTTTTTTCGTAATTTCAAATTATTCAACATTTGTCAAACACTTTCAAGTATCACTTTCAATTTGGCAGTGTGCCGTCTGCGAAGCATGTCACCCCGTTTTCCCAAATATAAAAAATAGCAGATGTACAAGCTTGCAGCACGGCACGAATGTGAGCTTGTACTGTACATGTGCTATTTTTGAATAGCCAGCACAAAAATCTAAAATGACAGATGCTTTCCCGGTTGTTAACCTTTAAAGGGTTAAACAAGGGCCACCAAACATAGAATATAATCAAATCAAATAAACTCTGTTGCACTGTGGAGGGCTCTGCAAACTCACATTTACTCGCCCAAATTAACGGCAACTTCTTTGATCAAGGGATTTTGGAGATTCACCAAAGCACAACAGAGTTGCACTACCGCATCAGCGTGGCTTCGCAAGGTGTGAGGAATGTTATGCAAGATTCTAAATTCTTTCAAACGAGCATTTGCCCTTTCAACATGGATCCTGCACCTTGCGATGTCTTTAGTAAGTTTAATCTCACTCTTTGTCATCTTGCCATGATTCAAAAATGGTGGGATATTCACACTGACTCCTTCTGGCACAATATCTCGGATTAGAAACCCTTTATCTGCTAGTATAAGATCGCCTGACTTGAAGACATTCAGGATCCCACTGTTGGCCACGATGGCCTTGTCAGAGACTGACCCAGGATACAATTTGCTGCAGTATGTTATCACAGCATTCGGTGCCACACCTAGCAGGATTTTAAATGAATGCATCCCTCTGTATGAGGAGTAGGTGTGCTTCTTGAGGGCCATGGAGCCTGGAGAGGCTATTTCAACATCTGTGCAATCGATGACCATTCTGCAGTTGGGATACATCTTGAATGACGCGGGTAAACTTGTAAGATTCTTCTCACGACTTGGCACATTGGTCATGATGTCAGTGAACCACAACTTGTGTAGAACATAGATGAATGTAAGTACCACATTTCTCACAGAAGTGGAGCTACACTGGAAGAGCTGAGCAAGATGCAAGTTGGTGTAGTTTTGACCGAGCTTCATGAGAGTCATTAATATCTGGTCTTCAAATGACAGGCATGTGACCTTCCAGCCAAATGATAAACAATGGACTCTTTAAATCTCTTTGTGTAGCCAACGAACAAGTTGAACATGCTTCTGTCTGGGAGGCCAGTTTCCATTCTAAGGACTTTTTCCTTAAGGGTTGATGCAGAGTACGTGAAACGTTCACGTTTTGGATCATAGTCACCATGCAAACCTTCTTCTACAGGCAGTCTCTCTTCCACAGGTTGACTGCCCTCCATGGCCAGACTCTTTTCCACGGGTGGACTGCCCTAAGAGAGAAGATAATATAAGATCTTTATTCAGTTAAAGACAGCACAGAAGTTAAAAACAGGTAACAGGGGAAAAACGTACTGTAGATAAATGTACAACTTTATGGAAAGACATCAGTCAAAAAGAGAATGTACAAATAAGATGTGCAACATACAATATACGGGTGCTGCTCCACGTCCAGGCTCTTTTCCATGGGTGGACTGCCCTCCAAGGACGGATGCTGCTCCATGGCCAGACTCTCTTCCACAGGTGGACAGCCCTAAGAGAGAAGATAATATAACATCTTTATTGAACCCGCTGGGGAAATTCAGTCAAAGACAGCACAGCAGTTAAAAACAGGTAACAGGGGAAAAACATATAGTAGGGGAGTTTCGAGGCTCCGTGAGCACCCCAAAAACACATCTCTTAAACCTGTTTTTTTAGGACCCTAAAAGGTGTCTAGTTATGATTTCTGCTTGTTGCCCATGTCAACTAATGTCCCATGGGGTTTATTTTTAACCCTTTCTGACACCTACCCCCAAACCAAACCATAACATGGAGATAACATAGAATACCATAACTCTTGAAGTAAACAACATACAGCAACAAATGAACACATTTTCTATATCATTTTGACCCAAGGAATTCATTAAAGTAGTTTTTATTAAGATTCAAACACATATTGACTCTATTTCAGGGCAGAAACAGCCAAAAACTAGCAGAGAATGTTGAAATCATAATGATCACGTCTATATTTCTCTTTGTACTAAACGTTTACAGTGTATTCTTTTTTACCATATGTTTTTTAGGACCTTTATGGTGTCTAGTTAAGATTCATTCTTGTTGCCCAGGTCAAATAATGTCCCATGGGGTTTATTTTAACCCTTTCTGACACCTATTCCCAATCAAACCATAAAATGGAGATAACAGAAAATACCATAACTCTTGAAGTAAACAACCTACAGAGACAAATTAATACATTTTCTATATCATTTGGACCCAAGGAATTCATTGAAGTGGTTAATATTAAGATTCAAGCACATTTTGACTCCATTTCAGGACAGAAACAGCAAAAAAAATGCAGAATATTTTTTAAATCACATTTATATTTCTCTTTGTAGGGCGCGCTCCCACCAAGAGTTGGCTGGCCGCTGTTAAACGCAGGTTGTGCGCGGCCACAGTTTTTTGCAGCCAGCGGATTCTAAAAAACGGGAGTGTCGCGCCTGTCACTCACTTTCAGGAGCCTCCCCGTAGCCCGCACCGCCTGTGCCTGCTGCCTTGAGCACCATGTTGCTTCCTGAGTCTTGAGACGGTCCGCCTTCGACTCACCCGATTGGACAGAGGGAGAAAATCAGCGCCTGCCTCCAGCAGTTTTATGCTTAGTCGCGGAGAGCAGATAAACGCAAGGTCTGCGCGACTAGCGGAAAAATCTGCTCTTGCGTGAATCAACGCATTTGCATTGACAATGCATTGGCAGATTCTGCAAACAGCGGCCAGCCAACTCTTGGTGGGAGCGTGCCCGTACTACATTTTTAAGGTGTATTCTTTTCTACCATATGTCTTTTAGGACCCTAAAAGGTGTCTAGTTAAGTTTTAATCTTGTTGCCCTGGTCAAATAAGGTCCCATGGGGTTTATTTTAACCCTTTGTTGCACCTATTCCCAACCCATACAATGGAGACAATAGAAAATACCCTAACTCTTGTACAGAGACAAATTAACAAATTTCTACATATAATTTTGACCCAAGGAATTCATTAAAGTGGTTATTATTAAGATTCAAGCAGGTCTTGACTCTATTTCAGGACAGAAACTGCAAAAAACTAACAGAAAATGTTCAAATCACATCTATATTAATCCTTGTATTAAATACTTAAGGTGTATTCTACTTTACCCCATGTTTTTAGGACCCTTATGGTGTCTAGTTAAGATTTCTTCTTGTTGCCCAGGTCAACTAATGTCCCATGGGGTTCATTTGGTGACCATTTTAAATCGATGTC
The DNA here is from genome assembly GCF_963280865.1 of Gymnoscopelus braueri. Lineage (NCBI taxonomy): Eukaryota > Metazoa > Chordata > Actinopteri > Myctophiformes > Myctophidae > Gymnoscopelus > Gymnoscopelus braueri. The sequence continues at coordinate 1,813,201 of NC_137621.1, read as the reverse complement.
CACAGGAGTGGCGTTTTCATATCTGAACCAGACAACGTACAAAGACAAATAAACCCACTTTTTCATAGAATGTTTACACCAGGAATCTAATGGAAAGGTCACTGACATGGTACAACCATTCTTTATTGGTGAAAAACACACAAATATCAAATTCTGACTTATATTAAAACACAATTTCACTGATCAGTATCATCCATCTCATCATCAAACTCCACCTCATCCTCTTCCCTCTTATCATCATCATCACTGATGACACCAGCAGTCAACAGGTCAATGAGAGATAGGGGCAGAATTGGCCCACAAGACCAGACAGGCTCCAAAATCCCTCCTTCTGTCTTCTGCCACCCCTGACCATCATCATAGGATTTAGGCCTCCAAAAGATTGGCTCAGCTGCTCGCTTGTAACAGGTCACTCTATAGTTCACCCACTGGATGTGGGGGATGAGTGTGTCCTGGCATGGGGGCAAGCGAGCTGGTCCACGCCTCAGCCTCTACTGCGCCTTGATGGAATCAAGACCACTCTTGATTCCATCAAGGGCGCAGTAGAGGCTGAGGCGTGGACTTTCGGAGAAATTCATAGTGCAAGGTCCAGCCACCAGGAAACCCCAGTTCTTTCTGGGCAATGCGGAAAATAAGCGACAGCTCTGCCAGTTGATGCTCAAGGTCTGGGGGAGTAAGGAGGCAGCATCCCGGCTGGCAAAATGTGAAACAGCTGCTCTCATCGTGGAAGGAACAGCTCATAAACTTGTGGCATTAGATTGAGAAGTGAGTTGATTGATCAATACCTATATAACTTTGGTGAGTTCTTCTGTTAGCAGATTTGCCAAGAATGATTGTTGATGTTGATGACGACATCAACCTGCTCATCTACCTTGACACTGGCACAGGCAGGCACCGTCAGCTGGTAAATGTCACGGAGCTAGCAACCTCTCTTGGGCAGCCATACTGAAGCACCCTGCTTGGGTACCATGTATTCAGTGATCAGGGCTGTACTAGTTCCTTCAAGGGCAAGGCGGCACCACTCAAAAAAAGTTATATTATGCCTAAATATAAGCCAGAATTTGATATTTGTGTGTTTTTCACCAATAAAGAATGGTACCATATCAGTGACCTTTCCATTAGATTCCTGGTGTAAACATTCTATGAAAAAGTGGGTTTATTTGTCTTTGTACGTTGTCTGGTTCAGATATGAAAACGCCACTCCTGTGGACATCGATTTAAAATGGTCACCAAATGAACCCCATGGGACATTAGTTGACCTGGGCAACAAGAAGAAATCTTAACTAGACACCATAAGGGTCCTAAAAACATGGGGTAAAGTAGAATACACCTTAAGTATTTAATACAAGGATTAATATAGATGTGATTTGAACATTTTCTGTTATTTTTTTACAGTTTCTGTCCTGAAATAGAGTCGAGACCTGCTTGAATCTTAATAATAACCACTTTAATGAATTCCTTGGGTCAAAATTATATATAGAAATGTGTTAATTTGTCTCTGTATGTTTACTTCAAGAGTTAGGGTATTTTCTATTGTCTCCATTGTATGGTTCGGGTTGGGAATAGGTGCAACAAAGGGTTAAAATAAACCCCATGGGACCTTATTTGACCAGGGCAACAAGATTAAAACTTAACTAGACACCTTTAGGGTCCTAAAAGACATATGGTAGAAAAGAATACACCTTAAAAATGTAGTACAAAGAGAAATATAAATGTGATTTAAAAAAATTCTGCTATTTTTTTGCTGTTTCTGTCCTGAAATAGTCAAAATGTGCTTGAATCTTAATATTAACCACTTCAATGAATTCCTTGGGTCCAAATGATATAGAAAATGTATTAATTTGTCTCTGTAGGTTGTTTACTTCAAGAGTTATGGTATTTTCTGTTATCTCCATTTTATGGTTTGATTGGGAATAGGTGTCAGAAAGGGTTAAAATAAACCCCATGGGACATTATTTGACCTGGGCAACAAGAATGAATCTTAACTAGACACCATAAAGGTCCTAAAAAACATATGGTAAAAAATAATACACGGTAAACGTTTAATACAAAGAGAAATATAGACGTGATCATTATGATTTCAACATTTTCTGCTAGTTTTTGGCTGTTTCTGCCCTGAAATAGAGTCAATGTGTGTTTGAATCTTAATAAAAAACACTTTAATGAATTCCTTGGGTCAAAATGATGTAGAAAAATGTGTTCATTTGTTGCTGTATGTTGTTTACTTCAAGAGTTATGGTATTCTCTGTTATCTCCATGTTATGGTTTGGGTTGGGGGTAGGTGTCAGAAAGGGTTAAAAATAAACCCCATGGGACATTAGTTGACATGGGCAACAAGCAGAAATCATAACTAGACACCTTTAGGGTCCTAAAAAAAACAGGTTTAAGAGATGTGTTTTTGGGGTGCTCATGGAGCCTCGAAACTCCCCTACTAATACTGTAGATACATTTACAACGTTATGGAAAGACATCACAGTCAAAAAGAAAATGTACAAATAAGATGTGCAACATACAATATACGGGTGCTGCTCCACGTCCTGGCTCTTTTCCACGGGTGGACTGCCCTCCAAGGGCGGATGCTGCTCCACCATACTCTGTTCCACGGGTGGACTGCCCTAAGAGAGAAGATAAGATCTTTACTGAAAGGAAATTCAGTCACCAAAGACAGCACAGCAGTTAAAAATAGATTACAGGGCAAGGGGGAAAAACGTACTGTAGATACATTTACAACACTATGGAAAGACATCAGTCAAAAAAATAATGTACAAATAAGATGTGCAACATACAATATACGGGTGCTGCTCCACGTCCACGGCCAGGCTCCCTTCCACAGGCAGTCTTTTCACACGCCCAGGCAGTCTTTTCACACGCCCAGGCAGTCTTTTCACACGCCCAGGCAGTCTTTTCACACGCGCAGGGAACCACACAGGCAGTCTTTTCACACGCCCAGGGAACCACACAGGCAGTCTTTTCACACGCGCAGGGAACCACACAGGCAGTCTTTTCACACGCCCAGGGAACCACGTTGGACCATTCTTAATTCCCTGTGTAAAGTGGCAGCTGCACACCCTTGCATACAGATTGGGAGCCTTGTCTGCACGCCTGAAATAAAATAAATACAATCTTAGTTATCTTACAGGGTGTAGGCATGATAATAAAAATAAAAAGTGATCATATATACAGTAATATAATATATCAAATAACCAATCTAGCTACCAAGTTAATAAATACTGATAAAAATAAGACTTAGAATTTTGAGAGCTGTTAGAGCTGTAAGGCAAAGCAGGGGAAATGTATTTTGTATAACACATAACAAGGCAATTAAAATTACTTTACATAAAACAAGCATTAAGATATAAAGATAGCACAATACATGTTATTTGAAATGTATACTGAATGAGCTGTAGATATTTAAATATGTTAGTAGTATCTATTGCGGCTGATAGCAACTCCCAATAATAAATTGATCAGCCGGCAGGCTAAGCATGGGAGATAAAAACTGTATGACATGCATATAAAAAGACTCGCGTCCAAACAATAGCTCAAGTTTTAAATGTTTTACTTTCAGTGTCACCAATTATTACAATTTACAAGTTCAATAAATATGCAATAAATATGTGCCAAGAAATAAGTTAAACAGTGAGCATTACAAAATGCGGTCAGCAAAGATAGTGTAGCTCTCCCAGCTCACCCTACCTCTATGGTCAAACCAGACATAAAGGTGAGCAGGTGAGTGCCATTATTTATAACCGCTGGAGGCCACCCACACTATCAATCTCCAATAATCCAATCTAGTGCACAATACAAATATAAACCCTAATTTGGCTCCTACAGTATCCTTATGTGGGTGAAGTTATAGGAATAAATTGAATGAATATGTAATTGGCTAAATTAAAACCTTCATGCAGTGTTCAGGTCAAATCTGACTGATTTTCAACTTTCCTGAATCATAAATAGTGTGTTTTTCATCTGATTGCCTCAAGACCTCATGATTTCCTCCTCACTAGGCATGTGAACATATACAAATGCTGATCACCATTTTCACTGAATTTTAAGTTGTTTATTCAACTTTGTTACACCCTAGTGTTCTTGGTCAAAAATTTAATGGAAATGAATGGCCCGGAAAAGACTATATCATGTTCATCCAGGACACACACACACACACACACACACACACACACACACACACACACACACGTGCATGTTGATCTGTATACATATTATGGTCTCCACTTTTAATTTGTATTCACAATCATACTTTTCTGTTCTTTGAATAGAATCACTCGCGAGACTCATGTTGACCCAGACCCAGTGACCACTGGTTGGAAGAAATTATTATTTTACGAGTTGTGTTACTTTAAGAGCAGTTAACACTGAAATAAGTGACTGTAACAGTTGCCCGTTTACATGGGACGTTACACTCACAATAAAGTTACTAGTAACCTATCTAGCTGCTGATCCTATGCAGCTGTGATAGTTCACACAATATTAACATAATGTTAATACATAATAATACATAATACATAACGTAAATGTAAGTAACTAGATCACAAAGTGACATCGTATGAACCTACCGTATAAGTTTCCTCTTGTTTACTCGCCGTCTTGTTGTTCTTTGGGAATCTGTGGAAACGGCAACTATGAACGACTGACCGGTGATTGCAGTCGGGAACAAAGCACTGCACCATTCTGAACTACGTTCCACGACAAAAAAAAACACTTTAAAACAACATAAAACACAGTACACACGGGAGGCAAACTAGAGCGTAAACGATAAATAGAAAAACAATGCACTTTGCAATGGTTTATGGGATACGTAGTTCCCTCATTCCAGGAAGTAAATGTAATTCGCAAGGATTTATGGGAGTGTAGTTTCCGCATTTTTGACACAAAATATGTACACAGTGTTGTACCCTGCCCTTTTTTTCTGCTTTATAATTATTCGTTTCACGCAAAAAATATTGTTTATTGTCATGAGTATCAGGCGTCAGGGATGGCTTTGTACCAGGCTTAAAAGTCTTTAAATAAATACTTTCTGAAACGTCTATGGATTAAATGGGTGGTAAAAACACTTCCGGCACCTGCGTCGTTTTAAAAGGGGGCGGGAACTGCGATGCTCTATACTCTGGAATAATCTCCCGTTTCACATTAAGATAAGTCCCACTATTGAGATTTTTAAATTAAAACTGAAGACCCACTTTTTTACTCTTGCTTTTAATGTAGATTGAGGTTCTCTGTCTGCTGTTTCTTTGTCCCTGCCGTGTTTTTATTTGTTTTGTTCTGTTTTGTTATTGTCTCTACTGCACTTTGTCTCTTTATGCCTTTTACTCTGCTTTGTAAATAGACTAAGGTCTATCCGTTCTTTGTTTGGAAAGCACTTTGGGTCAGCTGATGTTGTTTTTAAATGTGCTATACAAATAAACTTGACTTGACTTGACTTTGACACTAAGGGGGAGCCCGGATCGAATTACCTCCGTTCTACCTTCTGAGCCACTGCCGCCCTCAAGTGAACAAATATTCAATGTGTGTAATGTGTTTTAAAAAGTTGATAAACTGCAGCATCTAGAATAATTGTTGCTGAATGATGTTTGTACTGAGATTTGTGCATTATAGATACATTCAGATTCAGAAGTACCAACATGAGTGTATCATACATTTGATGTAGATTTTAACCTACCATATCTGTTCAACATGTTCATGGTAGTATTGTTATCATGTTTACATGATTTGTTTTCAATGAAAGACCAACAGTACTTACTGTCTGGTGGAAAGTCTTTACTTCTGGACTTCCTCAGTGGCAGTATTGGCGTTGTCAGACTTTCTGTTTCATATAATGACCTCCATTTCCTGCCACCATCTCCTCTATCTTCAACAACAGCTCTGTGTGATTGTTGGATCTCTGAGTTGGGGCGGCCATAGCTGAGTGGTTAGTGAGCCCGCCTAGGGAGCCAGAGGCCCTGGTTGCCCCAGGTACGATTCCAGGCCACGCCAGCATATGTGTCGATGAAATGAAATTTGTCCCTGAGCAAGACTCTAAACCCCTAATTGCTCACAGGCCCTCATTGGAAACAAGCCCGCAAGGACTTTCATGAACGTCCTGTTAAAAGGAATTATCCTTATCCTATAACTCTCGGTTAGACACCGTTGTACTGGAGAAGCATAACTCTCGGTTAGACACCGTTGTACTGAAGATGTATAACTCTCGGTTAGACACCGTTGTGTGGAGAAGTATAACTCTCGGTTAGACACCGTTGTACTGGAGAAGCATAACTCTCGGTTAGACACCGTTGTACTGGAGAAGTATAACTCTCGGTTAGACACGGTTGTGTGGAGAAGTATAACTCTCGGTTAGACACCGTTGTACTGGAGAAGCATAACTCTCGGTTAGACACCGTTGTACTGAAGAAGTATAACTCTCGGTTAGACACCTTTGTGCACTATACTGGAGAAGTGTAACTCTTGTACTGTCTAACCGAGAGTTATACTTCTCCACACAACGGTGTCTAACCGAGAGTTATGCTTCTTCAGTACAACGGCCATACTTATTAGTATAACTCGAACGCGCACTGCTCGGTATGGGTTAAATACATTAATATACAACAAAAAAAGGATTCCACTCCATTGATAAATGAGGGCCACTATGTGGTTGCTTAGGGCCACATATCCTCAATATTATTAGTTTTTTACCTAAATAATGTTGTTTATATTTTTTTATTATATTGTGTATCGCTATCTCAAGACTAGCATTATTGATTTAATATGGAATGAAATGACAATATTTCATAACCTGTAAGAAGGACTTTATAATCAACATGAATGACTACATGCTAGTTACCCTGAACTCCCTTCTCATAAAGTTCTATGACAAACGTATTAAACAGGATCTTCTGCTATGCAAACTTATATGCAAACAGTTTGCATATAAGTTTGCATATAGGGCCAGGCACTGTGTACAAGCCACTACTGCCACCTTTTATTCAAACACCAGGGGTGAAAGAAGTACTCTTTGTTACTTAAGTAAAAGTAACAATACCACAATGTACTGTAGATCACTTTACAATTTTACTTGAGTAAAAGTACAAAGGTAGTGGCATCAAAACGTATTTAATACCAAACATAAAAGTTCTCATACACACATTTTGAAGATATTTCAAAATTCTTCAGAAAATAGCAACACATTGTGAGCTTGTAGATCGGCTATTTTCAAATAGCTGCAGTAGAGCATATGGGTTTTGTAATATTTATCAAAATCTGCAAAGTAACTAGTAACTAAAGCTGTCAAAAAAGTATAAAGTACAATATTTGCCTCTGAGATGTAGTGGAGTAGAAGTGTAAATGATTGAAAAATTGAAATACTCAAGTAAGTACAGTAATTAGTTACTTCCCACCACTGTCAAACACTCATGTTAAGCTGTCTGTCTGTCTGTCTGTCTGTCTGTCTGTCTGTCTGTCTGTTCATGTGTGTTGTTTACATTCAGTACATTTGTTTGAAGCCATGCACTGACGCACATGTTATTTCCAGTGCGTATGGCATCAAAAGCAACTGAAAAATATTTGGGCCCTTGTAATGTATTTTACAAAGATGAGTTTGCACATGATGTGTTTTAGGGCCACAAACAAAATCATGTTTAGTGTCACCAAAATCCTGCTGTCACTATGTGTCTGCAGCACGGTCAGGATCCATCTGAGGATCTTTACTTAGCCTAGAAGACTCTGTTGCTACTGTTTTTGCCAGATGAAGTTCACATTAAAAGTCCCTTGGCTTTTGAACTTCCTTTGGCAGACAATAGTAGTGTGAAAAAGGCTACGTGTCTCCTTTGCTGTGACATCATAACCCCCTAAAAGATTGCTTGTGTTATCAGCACTATGTGAGGGAGAGAAAGCATGTCTGAATCAGACAGACTTTAGCCTTCATCAATCTAGCAGGCAAAAAGGAATGCTGGGTTTGTGTTATATTTTGTAGTATTCTTATTTGAAACAAAGTCACTTCAAATATGTGTTTTGCTATTAACACTGGCTACTGACAGTACAATGTTTATCACACACTAGTTTGTGTGATTTGTATAAACACGCATTAGGTCAGTGAGGCAATCTCTATGACACATACTGTATGTAGTAGAAGCTATGGACTTGTGTTCAGGCGACTGGATACAGTATAGTGTCAGTAATCATCAGCCTCGCTGTATTTTTATGCTTTCCTGTTTTGGTAGACGGGGACGTATTTGGGGCATGACCTTGTGAGAGCTTCCAGCCAATAACAGCGCAAGAGTGTGTTCAAAGGGACTCTATTATAAACTTGCGTGTGAATGTTTGTTAATGGAAATGCAAGCAAGCACCAGGGTGCCCCTCCCCCCGAGGGGGAGTGGGGTCAAGTTTGAATCCTCGTTTACTAACAGAAAACCAGAGACGTTGCATTGTAGTGGCTCACCACGGTATGGCTCAGTAACTGACGACAAGTGGTAACTTGTCTACATGCTGTGGCACACAGGACTTGATACAGCACCTGTCCATAATAGGAAACAGAGATGAGATTTTGATTAGAACACCAGTCAGGTGTGGTGGGAGCATCCAGGTAATACAGATGACACAACCTGGCACAAAAAAAGTAGTGGTAAGTCAAAATAAGTTAGACAACATGAATGCAATCCACTTGAGTTGAATGTTGTCGCTGTCGGGTGGAAACCTTGTATGTCCAAAACCGTTGCGTTTTAGGAACTGGAAAAAATAACCCTTGTTCCAATGGATCCAATGTAGTTATTATTTAGTCCCAACAAGCCCTAAAAAGCTTTAAATAAAACCCGCTGACAGACTTAACCACTTTCTTTTATAATAGCAAAAATAGCCGACCTACAAGCTCACAACGCATCACAATGTAACACGTTATGAGCTTGTAGATTGGCTATGTTTGCTTCTTTCACGCATCACTTTTGTACGACGAAATAGGGCATTCGATTTACCCCCAAAAAACGTTGAAATATGCTGCCAGACAGCAGCGATATACATTCATATTATAGCTTTATGAGCCAGGCTTTCAACAGAGTCTGGCCAAAGCCTTTTACTGTACATGTCAGGGCAGGTATAAACAAAGGTGGCAACCTTTTTATTTTCTCAACCTGTGTGCGGTGCTCCTAATGTGGTGAGGGTTTTGAAAGACACATTGTGCAACATTGTGTAATTCATACACAGTTTTACAGTTTTCAAAAACAGTTTTCAGCTGGACAGTTCTCAAAAATAATCATCCCTCCAAAATGCATACAGTATGTATGTTATATGAGCGTCAATGCGGGGCTTTAAACAAACTGCAATACTTATGATTAGTTACTCATTGCTGAATCACTGAGAATGAGATCTTCAAATTGCAGACAACTTCAATAACCATGGAAAGTTTGAATGGGAACATGTAACTATCAAAAATGTGGTAAAGTGTTGAATATGGTTCTACCTATGGAATAATGGTTCTATTTCCTCTGCAGACTGTTAGACAGTAGCTGCTGTGATGAAGATGTTGGTGTCCTTGTGGCTCAATGACTTTGGGTCCTATGCTGGTGGAGGTTGATCCTGACAGGTTTAACTACACCGGATTGGTCACATGAGAGTAAACTAGTCTAATTATGCTGATTTCGGCATCCACATCTCAGACCTCATGTGATCAGTGTGTGACATTAATATGACCCGATCAGAGCCCTGTTGACTTCCATCATTAAATTAATGTTAAATATTTAAAAAACTATACATAATTATATACACTAGTTCATACCCGTGGGGGGATATGCACACATGATCTGCCAACCCGGGAGCCATTCATCCCATAGCTCGTGGGGCCATCCCACTACGTTGGTCGAAGCACGTTCTGTGTGTGCAACAGTGTAACGCAGTGGGGCTGTACATTCGACGCATGCGCAGTTTGATCATTCGTCCCATAGCTCCCGGGGCCATCCCACTGCTGGGCAGCCGTAACCATGGCGAATTTGTTTGACACAAAAACGCTAATAAACAGCTGAGATTTGGTGAAAGCGAAAAACAGGCTTTGCAGTTCCGTGCAGATGGTATAATGGTCAATGGCTGTGTGCAAATTCTGATCAATTGCTCTCCAGCCACTGAGGAGAACCGGGCAGACAGTTTTGGCCTCACCACCGTCGACCGACCACAGAGGTTTCTCAAATTATAGGAGGATAGACAGAAAGCCCAGATTTTGGATTATACGTCATGTTTTTTATACAGGCTTGCGGGCTCTGCAGAGGACCGTGATATTGAGGACAGGAGATGTTTTAGCAGCTAAACTAGTTTTTTGTTTGGCAAACAGTTCTGTGTTCTATTACTGTACACTGAATGCTATGTTGATGATAACGTCTTGGAGCATTACCGTGGTTACTTGAGTTATGACAATGAACTTTGAGAGTCAAAACACATACTTAGATGACAGTGATGATGATAGATAGAGATGATGATAGATAGATGACAATGCAGTTTGATGCTGTATCCTTATCCTGACGAGTCACTTATTATTCAGGAGAGACGGTCAGAGAATCTCTGGTGCTTTGATTGTTGACTTGTGTCATTCTTTTCCCCTTTTTAAAATACAAGACAGCCCAGTAACACCTAATTACTGCGTACGCAGCCAGTCAACAGAGAGGGGGGGTGGAGAGAGAGGCAGAATAGGTAATGACATAGTAGCCAGTGTTTCTCAGTAGATACTGGCCAGTTCTACGCTTTCCTATTTCCTCTTCTAATGATGGATCTCTGGAAACAACAAAACAATGGAGCTTACACATAAACACATTTCACCCACTGGTTTGCATCTGTAAACCTGTGATGTGACAATAAAGTTGTCTTTATTGTCTGATTTTGTCTAATTGTTTGGCGGGCACTGCCCACACAGTTAGCTGTGTTGCTCATTCCACGAATGCACCATCCTTACCAGTTATACCTCGTTGTCAAGGTGACTAATTTGGCCTTCCCACGATATAAAATACAATACTGTTTGGTTTTATTGAAGGGGAGAAATAATTTACCTAAATAAAGTTTCATGAGTTTATAGACAATGAAGGAACAATTCTTACTTCTGCTTTCTACTTACCCTTTCCCACTCTCTTCTTGTCTCTCACCTGCACACACACACACACACACACACACACACACACACACACACACACACACACACACACACACACACACACACACACAGTACATTTTAATGAAGATGTCTAAAAAGACATATAAAAGACATAATTTGATCATTCTACTATATAATGTACAGTAACAGTCATACAGTTTTATTGTACAATGTAACACAATAAAATGTGTGTTTGTTCTGCTGATAGTGTCCTTTATTGTCACTGGTTCAGTCTGTCCGTTGTCCTCACCTGCACACATTGACTCTATGTTCTGGTAGTTGAACTGTGGCCACACAGCGTCATGATACTTGATAATTAAAGTATTTACGTCAGAGCTGTTAAACACATCATTTGGGTCATGATTCAACTTCATGGGAGCCAACACAGCTGGCTCTGTGCACGCTCATGCACATAGCCATAGGCTCCGTGCACGTGTTAACCCCCCCTTCTGGAAATCTCATTTGCATTTGATTTCAGGATCACTGGATCATTCTACCAGTTCATTTATTGGATTACCACCAGGTGATGTCTTCTCTCTTTGTCAGTTAGACAGACAGGCAGACAGACAGACAGACAGACAGACAGACAGAGCTCACGGGAGGTCAAAATATGATCTCTCTCTCTCTCTCTCTCTCTCTCTCTCTCTCTCTCTCTCTCTCTCTCTCTCTCTCTCTCTCTCTCTCTCTCTCTCTCTCTCTCTCTCTCTCTCTCTCTCTCACAGCTGTGTGTGTGTGTGTGTTCTGACTTTATTATTATTATTTTTTAACTTTTTACCTGTAATGACATGCCCAAAATAGATTAATACATTTATTGATTATCAATATTTTTTGGGGTAATAGATTAAATCAAAACTGCTGCACCCCCTAGTCAAAAATAAAATCATATTTGAGTGGTTGCGTTTGTGGTCCTGTTTGTGGTGCGATTCCAATTTGGCCTTGATTGGCTGTTGTCTCCATGATACAGTGTTTTTATGTAAGAAACACAGTCATTGTCAAATGAGTTGCAAGGCTATTTTTGCCTAATTTGTTTTGAAATATGTTTTGGCAACAAACAGTGACATTTGTAGCGTTTGTGGCGCCCCCATATATGTTTGGAAGGGAAATCACTTTTGACTCTGCCTTGTTTAGAGGCCCTTCGATGTGTGATTAAAATGTGGTCCAGATTGGGGGCGCTGCATTCACGATTTGTAATTTATACATTTTTGCAAAAGAGGGAACAATACAGGATTATGAACTAGATGAAAAGGAGATCTTTGACCCTAAAAAATATTCCCCCCTTTTTTACATTATACAGAGTGTGCTACATCTACTGCTGCTATTCTTTCACATTCTTTTCTATGATGTTGTGACTTGTGTAGGCATGATCAGTTGTTCTCTATGTGGGTAAGAATCCAGTTTGACAACTCTCTCTCTCTCTCTCTCTCTCTCTCTCTCTCTCTCTCTCTCTCTCTCTCTCTTTCTCTCCCCCCCCAGGCAATAAAGCCCTTTTATCAAGTACATCTTTTATCTGATGCCCACTTGCATTTCCATTGACCAACATTCACACGGGAGTTTGAAATAGAATCCCTGTGAACACAGTTGTTGGCTGGAAGCTCAAAAGGTGTTTCTACAGGTAAACGCCACCAAAGGAAACAAATTAGACCCTGGCAACTACCGCCCTATTTCTATTCTTAGCTCCATCTCGAAAGTCATGGAAAAAATAGTCTATGAACAGGTCGATAAGTATCTTGCCGAGAAAAATCTAATCTACAAATTCCAATCTGGTTTCAGAACAAACCACTCCACTGACACATGCCTTCTCTATTTGAACGACTCTATCAAACAAGATGTCGACAAGGGCAAATATTGCGGCATGGTCATGCTGGACCTCCAGAAGGCCTTTGACACCGTTAATCACCCAATTATGATCAATAAGCTCAAAGCAATAGGTTTTGATGATACGTCAGTGAACTGGATGAGATCCTACCTGGAAGGGAGGGAGCAAGTGGTGGAAGTAAACGGCACCCAGTCCCCCCCCCCTCCCTATGACTTGTGGTGTCCCACAAGGAAGTGTACTAGGACCTTTACTGTTCCTGATATATGTGAATGACACGTCTTCAGCCTGCGACTGCAAACTGTTCCTGTTCGTAGATGACTCAGCCCTGCTAGTCTCGGACAGGGACAGGTTGAGAAAACTCTCAGCTCCGAACTCAACAAGATCTGCATCTGGCTCTCTGACAACAAACTTTCATTACACCTGGGTAAAACTGAATCCATCCTCTTTGGGTCCAGTCCTAACCTTAGCAAGGCAGAGAGTTTCACGATCAAAGTGGGTAATGATGTCATCAAAAGAAAGGATTAAATTACCTACCTGGGCTCCATCTTGGAGGCAAACCTCTCTGGTAACAAAAACGCCAAAAAAGTGATCAAAAATGTCAACCAAACAACACGCTATTTGTGGAGGATTGATCGTCTAGTCAGTAAGAATACTCTGAAGATTCTTGCAGGGGCCCTCATTCAAGGTCATTATGATTATGCATGCACTTCATGGTATCACAACACCTCCAAGGCCTTAAAAACAAGGCTCCAAACATCCCAAAACAAACTTGTAAGGCTACTTCTTGGCCTCAATCACAAAACCCATCTAACCCCTGCTCATTGTCTCCGCCAGGCCGAAAGGCATGGCGAGAGTATGTTTTCGCCCCTATCCGTCCGTCCGTGTGTCCGTGTGTGTGTCCGTGTGTCCGTCCGTCATTCTGTCATTTTGTGTACAGCTAATCTCCGGCACCGTTGACCCGGTCGCTGCGAAACTGTGCACACCCACTCCCTGGATGCCAATTCAGAACCTCTGCCCCACATTTTTCACATGGGCCTGTCATAGCGCCACCTGGAGGCCGATGTGTGCAAAACACATTTTTTCCCATTACTCCTACAGCTTTTAATTAAACGTCATGCAAATCGGTACACAGTATCTCTATAGTCATGTGATCAACCCGGATCTGTTCAATTTCCCATATTCCATCCTCATTGGCTAAGGTTGGCTTCCAAAGTTTGCAGGATTGGTTAGTTTTGAACAAACTGCCTCAAATCATGAACGCAGCTTGCCATTTCCATAAAATTGCACACACACATTCCCACTAGGCCGAGGAAGAAATGCCACTTAAAACTTTTCAAATCAGCCTCATGGTGGCGCTATAACGGGCCAATTTGCATTTTTAACTATAACTGCACCGATCTGCGTGAAACTTTGCACGCATACTCCCTAGAGGCCAAGGAAAAACATCTGCACTGCATTTTTCACATCTGCTTTTTACAGCGCCACCAGGAGGCCGACTTATGTCAATAACATTTTTGGATATTAATCCTTCAGATTTTATCCAAACATCACGCAAATCGGTACACAGTATCTCTATAGTCATGTGATCAAGACGCATCTGTCCGATATTTCATATTCCATCCTGATTGGCTAAGGTTGGCTTCCAAAATTTGCAGGATTGGTCAGTTTTGAACAAAATGTCTCAAATCATGAAAGCAGCTTGCGATTTCCGTGAAAATTTGCACGCACATTCCCACTAGGCCGCGGAAGAAATGCCACCCTTTTCACATTGGCCTATTATAGCGCCACCAGGAGGCCACAATAACTTACCTGACCTGCTCCGAGGAGCACTTTTTCTAGTTTTGTGTATATATTTATTTTTACCCCCGTTTTGTTTTTCTTTATGTTCAGTCCTGTCTGTTCATGTTGTGTCATGAGAAAGAAAACATTGATAAAAATATATCATATATATTTCTGTACCACTCAACTCATGTCTCACCAATGAAAATACAATGATAATAATTGGGCATCGTCTAAGACGTTATTAGCCAATAAGGTTCCAGAGATGTCTAGTTTTATAGAAGATGCCAAGTGTGCAAATAACTCCTGTTTATTCTCTGTTCTTACTAGAGGAAGTAACATACAACATACTCCAGATTAAACCTACTTCCTGCTACCAGTCATACTCAACAGGATGTGGTTTCTCTCATGAGACAAACCACATCCTGTTGAGTATGACTGGTAGCAGATGCTGCAGTTCTGCACATTATGACACTTCATTAATCAGATCTAATGTACTCTAATGTTATCTCTTGCACTTTACTGTGATGATGATGATGATGATGATGATGATGAAACAAGCACTTTATGCCGGAACTTTATAATTCCTTTTTTATCTCTTGTGATGATGATGATGATGATGATGATGAAACAAGCACTTTATGCCGGCACTTTATAATTCATTTTTTATCTCTTGCACTAGATGCGCCCAGACCTATGTTTTTATGCTATGGTGTTTCATGTCTGCTGTTGTAAACCCAATTGCCCTTCTGGGACATTAATAAACTTGAACCTTGAACCTTGATCAACTAGTTAAAGTAATCAATATGACATTTTAATTAACATGAACCAGTGAATATTTTGACAGTGAAGATATCCAGAGCCCTTGCAAGCGATCCTCAAAGATACAGTAAATGCTGTTATGCCCTTTATCCCCCTTTTGGCTAACTGGTAGTTGTTATGTCTGAATGGTACATTGCAGTCCCCTCTGGTAGTTGTTATGTCTGAATGGTACTGTATATTGCAGTCCCCTCTGGTAGTTGTTATGTCTGAATGGTACTGTATATTGCAGTCCCCTCTGGTAGTTGCCCTTGTTGTTCTGTCAACACTTTCCCTTCGCTCTATGAACTGTTTTAGTGGTGGAGGGGCGAGCCCATTTAAAACCTTAAAAATGAGACAAGCATCTGACAAATGTTTAAAGCTATCAAAATTAAATAAATTGTACTTTTGAACTATATGGCAATGGTGGTAACGGTTGGGCTTTTGGTCAAGTGTTTTAATGTCTGTAAAATGATTCTATGGGTTTGAGAGTGGTTAGATTTGTCTGTGACCAGGTTGTGAAGCAGTATGTGATGTGTGAGAAGATCATAGGATGCATGAAGAGTTTAGCTGCGTCTGTTGTTAGATCTGGTCATATGTGCCTGAAATTAGACAGATTGAATTTCATTGTGTTGGCAACATTTTTAACATGATTCTTTTTAAGTCAAGTTTGAGTCTAGTGTGATTCCAAGATATAAAAATTCTAATACTATCTTTTTTTTTTACAAAATTTTTATCCCACGATTTTGTAACCCTATTTTTTACACCCAGTGCCAATTGTCTATGTAATCCTGGGCACTACCTTCCCTCTGCCAACTAGGGAGGCCAGGGCCGAGCTCATGCCTCCTTCAATGCATGAGAGCCAACTGACCTTCTTGTCACCTGACAGGGGAGTTTTTCCCTGGTTGGACGTAGCGCGTGGAAGGAACACGTTATTCCAACCAGTTCCCTTCCCCTCCATCAGGCGCCCCGGCTGGCCAGGGGGAGGCAGTATAGTGACCAGGATTACTACATGTTTTTGTGAGGGTACCTACCCTAGGAGACACGGGGAGAACATGCAAACTCCACACAGAAAGGCCCTTTCGCCAACCCCACCTTGGGTATGGGCACTGATGACGCGGAGGAGAGAACACGCCCCCAGCGCCCACAGCGTCCCCTGCGGGAATTGAACCCAGGACCTTCTAGCTGTGAGGCGACAGCACTACCGACTGTGCCACAGTGCCCCCATTCTGATACTATCTTAATACTGTTTCTCTGACATAGATGTCAGGATGGACAGTGTCTGTGGAGTTGCGTGAGAAAAACATACAAACAGTTTTGTTTGTATTCAGGTGTAAACATCAGTTCCTCAATCAGATACATGGACCATGGCTGCAGTTAATTTGTCTGCTGCTAGTTGTTTGTTTTAAGCATGTATATAAAGAACTGTGTCATCAATATGCATTTGTGTGGACACAGTTGGACAGACAGAAGGCAGATCATTTATATATAAACTAAAGAAAATACGGCCTAAATAAGAAAGTGTTCTTAACTCGTCTATAAAAATAAAATCAGGTGGATAAAAAAAAAAAAAAAGGTTTACAAAGCAAATAACGTGCATGCATGGATACGTACTGGAAGCTGACCAGTACAACCACAGTCTGATACTGTTGTACTGGGAGCTGACCGGTACAACCACAGTCTAATACTGTTGTACTGGGAGCTGACCAGTACAACCACAGTCTGATACTGTTGTACTGGGAGCTGACCAGTACAACCACAGTCTGATACTGTTGTACTGGGAGCTGACCAGTACAACCACAGTCTGTGTTGGCCACTGAGCAGCTCCACTGGAGCAGTCCGGGGGTTCAGTGCCTTGCTCAAGGGTGCTTCAGCGGTGTTGGGGGAGGGGTGAGTGGTGGACACACAGTAAGTAGATTACAAATATAGCACTTAATAAATAGACAAACAAAATGAATTCATACTTAAACAGGCAGTATGAACGTTGCTCAGTGATTCTGGTGTAACTCGGAACTTGAACCGGACCCAAGACTCCTTTTGAAGCTACTGTCTCTTGGAGACTGTCTCCATAACACATACACATCTGACATCAACAATATAAATGGCTTAAACGGCACATGCTCATGAATCTAATAGTATTAGTGATTCACCAATCACCAGGCCAAAGTAACCATGTCAATACATCAGCATCACTGAGGATGTTTAACTTTTATTTGTTTTATATGATGTGTACCTTTATTGTTACGATTAATGTCGTTAGTATTATTGCCATCACCTGGGCCATGGCGATCGTGTCATTTTCCCGACTGTCTGTTCAACAACACAGCTACAGCCTTGCAGTTTCAGTGCAGATGTCAGCTTGGGGAAATTGGTGAAAAATGCCACTTGCTGTTGCAGGTCACCCAGCACCATTGCGTTATTGGAGTATTCCTATTCTTGCTATTAATGTTGCAAAGTATTGTGAGTGTGCGGGCGATTTAACATCTACAGCTATGATACTGTACTGTATGTCAGTGGTTCTCAACCTGTGGGTCCATGTGATTTTGGGGGGGTCCGCCGATGACAGTGAAGTAACAATTTAAGGACTTTTAAGACCTTTTTAATACTGTACCTGAAAAAGACCATTACTGCTTCAAAAGTAATCAACAAACTATACTATCAGAACTGGTCAAACATTGGCCAAATAATATAAGAAAGGCAAACATTGTGAAAATAGCAGATCTACAAGAAAACATACAAAAACAAACAACAAAATAGTCATCCAAGATACACACAATGTACAACCAATACACATAACCAAAAACCTTCCGCTAGGCTAATAAACCTCCGGACAGGTGCAGTTGTTTGTGAATAAAACTAAGGTGATTCTTTTGAAGCTTCTCAAGGGAATTAGAGCAGCCAGTTTGAGTTTAGTCTGGAGATCATTCCACAACCAAGGGCCTAAGAAAGAAAGAAAGAAAGAAAGACATTTTTTACCTCCCTCAGATGAAAATGAAGGTACTTCACAGCGTAACCAAGCATTTGATCTGAGATTTAAGCCATTTCTAACCAATTTGAATTTGGAGGTAATGTAGTAGGGGAGCTCACCAAGAATAGCTTTATAAATGAAATTATACCAATGTTGCAACCTGCGCGTAGTCAAAGAGGACCAATCAACTGCAGCATACAACGTGCATGGTGAGTTCTAAAAGGAGAATTCGTTATGAATCTCAGTGCAGCATGATACAGGGGATCCAGCTTGGTCAATGTGGAGGCACAAGCAAACCTATAAATATTGTCCCCATAATCCAGCTGGGACAAAAACAGACCAGTGACCAATTTTTTGCGAGCAGTGCAGGCAAAACAAGCCTTCAGTCTGTAGAAAAAACTTAGAGTAAATTTCAGCTTCTTACTCAAGGCATCAATATGGAATTTAAAATGTAGATGTTTGTCCAACCAGAACCCAAGGTATTTATAGCGATCGACCCACTCAATTGGGGTGCTATCTAAAGTGGGGATCCTTAAGAGGATTGGACAAACTCGTGGAGTGAACATCATTGCCTTAGTTTTGTTACCATTTAACATCAATTTGCTTTTTTTCAATTCCTGCTACAATGAAATGAAATCAAAAGACACATTTGTTACAGCCATGTCTAGCGTGGGCGTGCAGGAGTACAGAACCGTGTCATCCGCGTACATATGGTACCTAGAGTACTTTGACTGACTGCAGATGTTATTCACATATAAAAGAAAAAGTAAAGGACCTAATATAGAACCCTGGGGGACTCCCTTCTCCATGGCTACTTGATCGGACACTATGTCACCCAGTTTCACACATTGTGTGCGGCCGATCAAATAGCTGGTGAACCAGCTAATCACATTTGGGCCCATGCCTATATTGGAAAGAATCTTTAACAGTATCGGGAGATCAACAGTGTCAAAAGCCTTGGATAAATCAATAAACAGGGCAGCGCATACATGTGACTTTTCCCAGGCAGCCTTAATGTCATCCAAGACAGTAAGGCAAGCTGTGACAGTACTGTGTTTGGATCTGAACCCAGATTGCATGGTAATTAAGATTTGATGTCGATCAAGAAATTGGTTTACTTGGGCTGATACCTGGGCTTCTAGGATCTTTGCTAAGGCAGAAAGATTAGATATTGGCCTATAGTTATTTACATCCATAGGATCACCAGCCTTAAGGAGGGGAGAAACATAAGCTTGCTTCCACACCGAAGGAATGTTCTGAGAAGTTAGCGACAGATTGAAAATATCAGTTATAGGTTGTGCTATAACTGACGCAGCTAATCTCAGCAGATAAGGATCAAGACCATCTGGGCCAGGGGACTTTTTTGGGTCCAGAGAGGACAACGAACTGAGAACATCAGAGGCCAGGATAGAGAAGAAGTCAAAATTTAAACGAGCGTTTACATCGCCATTTGCTGGTAAGAATGCCACCTCCTGAGACCCTTGTTGAGAGGAGGAGGCATTTTGTGCATCAAAAATATGCCCAGCCCTTTTGAAATGGTCATTAAAAACATTTGACATACATTTTTGTCACTAATGAAAGAATCCCCAACTCGCAACTTTGGCGGGGGACCAGCAGCTCCCCTCTGCTGGAGGGATTTAACTGCTTTCCATAAATGTGCATGATTGCTGGATGTATCGGAAGTTAAAGATAAATAATACTGTGACTTCAGCTTTCTGAGGAGAGCAGTACATTTATTTCTGAGGATATGAAAGAGAAGGCAATCATTTGGGGACTGTGTCCTTCTGGCAAGTGCCCATTTCCTATTTCTATCATGGATCAAATCAGCTAGATCCCTTGAGAGCCAAGGATTTGACCTATTCTTAATTCTGACCTTCTTTAGAGGAGCGTGTTTGTTTACCAAAGAAAAGAAATTATCATGAAAGAAACGGAAAGCCTCGTCCGCAGACGGTATGAGGGAAGTACGAAACCAATCGACTAATGCCACATCATGCAAGAAAGCTTGCTCCGAAAAATGTTTGAAACAACGTCTGGTTACAGTCAGCCCATTTACTTTGGGCAATTCTGCTCCTAATACATGCAATTGCACAATGGTCACGCAAATCATTAGCAAAAACACCAACAGAGACATATTTATGAACAGCATTTGTCAAAATGATGTCAATCAGAGTGTCACTGTCTGGTCTAGTGGAGCTGTGAATAATCTGGGTTAAATTAAGGGAGTCACATTGCTGTTTAAAACAAGAGGATTTCTCACTTTTCCAGTCCCAATTTAGATCTCCCAAAATTAAAAGTTCCGTATTTGTATACTTAGAGATTAAGTCAATAAGGTTTCCCAGAGTTTCTGTTATAGCTGAAGGAGGCCTATAACAGCAGATAATTGTGAGCGGCGTATTTGCCACCATTATCTGCACAGCTAAGAACTCAAACTGTCATGGAACTGAGACAGCTTTTAAGACAGACCCTTGAAATCAATTGGAGATATAAAGGGCAACCCCTCCGCATCTACCTTTACGATCCGCTCTAAATAAATTAAAGCCAGGAAACTGTAGATTATCTGGGGTGGTAGGTTTTAACCATGTTTCAGAAATAGCAACCACGTCAGGATTGGCTATCTTAAACCAAGTACTAAGAATATCATGTTTGGGTACCAAGCTCCTAGCATTAAAGTGCAGGAAACCCAGACCGTTTCTACAGCTGAAATCATGAGGAGTGGACAAGATCGATAAGTTATCTGGGGTTGTAACCTGGCCAGGATTTAATTTAACATTGCCTGAAATAAACAACATCAATAGAATAAAAACCCTTTTGTAAGACAATTTTGACCCATGGGTTTTAGAGGAGGAAAAGGAGATGTCCATGAATCCGTTACACTGGGCACCTTGCCTATATCCAAAAGCCATGATGTCCAAAATTATTAGGGCACCCGGGAGAACTTGTTTCAAATGATCAAGTTCTTTTGGTCCCTGAGGCTGAAAATCTGTCAAGTGACCAGACGTAGCACGACCAAATGATTCAAAGTAATACATATTTGGCCTCTTTAATGGCACTTCGCCTTTGAGAGGTTGCGTACAAGATAAGACAAAGATTAGTAGCAAAATAATACATGTCACCCTGGACGTCATGATTTAACAGTGGTGTTCAAGGCAAACAATGCCAAAAATAGAAAAGAACAAGAAGAGAATTAATAAAAATGATATTAAACTAAAATAACAAATACCAGTTAATCAGCCGGCTAGCACACCGAGTGCCACAGCCGAGGAGGCGGGGAGAGGAAACGGAGAACGGGCCGAATCCGAGGTACAGAAACTGTTCAATCCGTGGATGAGAAGCAGGGCAGAGGCTGGAGGCCTCGGTATTGCAGTTCGTCACAACAGGCGATGTAGCAACAAGATTAGCGTGCCATCTGAACTAGCATGCCCGCACGAGGACGCCGGCAACAACAACAGTACTCGCCGTCGCAGAAGCCAGAGAGAGATGGGAGACGAGACCGCCGCGCAAGTCAACCTGGAGGCGCCGTTTATATCCACGCATCCAGCGCAATCCTTCTTCACAAAGGCCGAGGAGAGGCAGGACGCAGAGCCACCGGATCAGCAGGACAGGCGAGCCATCCGAGCAGCGGCAGCAGCAGAGCAGATCCGGCGCAGAACCACCGTTGGTCGCCAGATCACAGCCGCCGAGTAGGCGCAAGGAGAGACGCTGTAGTTGTACTAGCGTTTTTACCACAGCCAGCGGTGGTATAAACACTGTGTCTAGCGAGCAGCACAAGCTACGATGAGCTAGATTGCCACCCAGGGTGATCCCAGCACTCAAGGCCAACCGGACAGGAACGGAGCAGACCGTCCGGGGGACACCCTGGCCTCACAGACACAGACCCCTCGGATGAGATGTAGCGTCGTACACCGGGTAAAGCCGGCAGAGACACCAGGCGGATTGAGGGACAGGCTTCTCAGAGGTAGACAATCCACTATTTCATAAACTTTAGCTAAAATAAATCCCAGAATATCACGATAACAACGAACTGTGTTTAAAATATCACTAAAAAGGAGCAACAATAAAATTCGCGAAGCAAAGATGACTTAGAAACATAAAAACATAAAACCTAGCAGAGCGTGTAACATTCATGCCGCCATCTTGGATCCTCGGCGAAAAGAGCTTGTAGATCTGCTATTTTTTTTATTTATCTGTGTAACCGAGTCAAAGTAAATGTAATGCCTCGACTATTACATTCCAAGTGCTTGTCAGGGTGGGGGGGGGGGGGTCCCAATTCAAACATAATTATTTTGGGGGTCCCCAGTTCAAATATGATAAAGGGTCCTCAGTTCAAATATGTTTATATTTTTTTGGGGGGGGGGTCCCCAGTTCAAATATGATTATTTTGGGTTGAGAACCGTCGCTGTATGTGACTGGAGCGTGCCAGGCCTATACACGAATCCAAGGAGCGCTGCCCTGCGCGCAGCCATTGCTGCGGTGTCAACGCTCCGCGGACGCGACACCGCAGCAATGGCCGCCTACAGGCAGCTACAGGCAGCGCGTCTGTGGATTCGTCTATAGAGGGTATGCGCATGCTTAAAGTGAACGGCACGTCGAGTGGCAAAGCGAGTGGCAAAGCAACACGCAAAGTGAGTTTAACATTGTTTAATGTTGTTTAATGCAATCAGATAGGACTTTTCTGTTTGGATGCATGGGCTGTCAAGGCCAGAAAGTATTTTTTTGACACTCAGTAGGCATTCCTGCATAACTTCCCGGTTTGATGATGATGTCACACGCATATCCTCTATATGCCAGATGGCAACGGAGGTAAAGATTGGACAATTGCTATTGGGGGGTGGGGCTTAGTGAAGGGTGAACAACTCCATTGGCTTTTCACTCGACCAATTCCACCTCAGCTCCAGTCTGTTTCCTCATAGATATAGAAACCTAGATACCTCATTGGCCTCTGCAGTTCATTGTAACGACTGGTCTCTCAATACAAGGCTCTTCCGGGGGCTGTTTGACTACTGACCAATAACATCACGTTAACTACTGGCCAATCACAGCGCGTCTAACTGACTAGTTGCTGCGCGGCTGCCTTTTAAGAAAAGACCCACCCCACCTGCCTCTGATTGGCCCACCGAACGCCCCCTTCTGTGACGCACACGGAAGTTTCCAGCTTCCCCCCGGAAGCATAGAGGAAGCGGAAGTGCGTCCGAGATGCCGACGCTTCAGAGCCAGAGGAGGCGTCTACCTTTATATGTCTATGTGTTTCCTCTTCTCATCTGCTCTGTGGCGACCCCCCCCGTTGCACACCTGTCTCCACTTCCCCATTAAGCCTTCCCTAGTGACATTGTCATTGTATCCTGTAGTGTTGAGTTATTTGTTTGGCTAGAAGCAGTGTTGGCTGGTGGGGTTTTCCCCAGGTGGTGCTACTCCAAAAATTAAGCCAACAATAACATGTACTATATTGTTATCGCACTAGTTTATTTTGATAGGCCCTGCCCTAGTAGTAGCTGGACATTAATTTGTGAAAGAGCAACATTTTTGATTAAGTACTAGACCTTTTGTACTTTTTTGGCTAATAATAAAATACTGCTGTATTATATGATTCATATCCATCAGTGTTGTAAAGTAACTAAGTACATGTACTCAAGTACTGTACTTAACTACAATTATTTTTTTTACTTTACTGGAGTATTTTCAATTGTCAGTACTTTTACTTCTACTCCACTACATCTCAGAGGCAACTTTTACTCCACTACAATTATTTGAAGACTTTAGTTATTAGTTACTTTGTAGATTTTTATTATTATTACAAAACATACATTAACCACTTCAGCCCTATATACATTTCGGCCATTTGAAAGTAGCGATCTACAAGCTCACAATGTGTTGCGATGCGACGCATTTTGAGCTTGTAGATCTGCCATTCTCAATATGCATTTGAAAACTTGTGAAATGGGACATTCTGCATATTGAGTACTTTTACTTTTGGTACTTTAAGTGCAGTTTGATACCAACTCAGCAAGCACAATGCCGGCATGATGACGGTATGATGACGTCCTCCTGTGACGTTCAGGACTAGGCCAAATCACAGCCCATATGGGGATGATCTTTACGTCGTTTCCAGGACGTCATCACCAGGACAAAATGATGGCCTTTTTCTGTTTGACAGCCATTTTGGGTGATGAGAAATCCGTTTAGATGACGTTCCACTCAACACATGATCATGATGTCTTTCAGTGATGTTCACGACTAGGCCAGATCACAGCCCATGTGGGGATGATTTGGACGTCATCACCAGAACATCTTATGGACGGCTTTGTGGTGACCTTAAACAGCTGCTATTACGGCCAGTGTGGGTGATGAGAGAGACGCTTAGATGACGTCCTGGAAATTACGTCAAAATCATCCCATATCGGCTGTGATCTGGCCTTGTCCTGAACGTCACAGAACAACGTCATCATGACATCATCATGAAGTTCAGGACTAGGTCAGATCATTCATGGCCGATATGGGGATGATTTGAACGTCATCACCAGGACATCGTATGGACAGCTTTTTAGTGACCTAAAACAGACGGCCAGTTTGGGTGATAAGCGACCCCATATCGGCTGTGATCTGGCCTAGTTCTGAACGTCACTGACAGCCGTCACCTCAACATTATCTGGCTTTGTGTCTCCTATTTTGGGCCCATTTAAACAAGTTGTCATTTACATTTATACAAGACACTGGCTTGAAGATTTGATTGCGTGCAGCAAAGTGTCAAAGAGCAATGTATTGTTAAGGTCTGAGGTCTGGTTGGCCATAAGGGCCATGACAGCTCTCTATTGGCTCAACCAACAGCAACACGCCCATTCCAATACATACTATTTATAAGAATGTGGAAAGGGGAGAGGGAGTGACCAAATGAACAGACATTTAAACTCATGGTTTTACTAACTAAATTTACATTAAAAAAACATAAATCACCAAATAACACCACAACAAAACACTGAACACAATGACCCATAACATAACCCCAATACTCATTCCCATATTCAAATAATTACACAAATAAGAACAATACAGTCCTTGGTGCCCCAGTGCATGCTGGGAAATGGAAGGACGTCATTATAACATCATCATTACGTCATCATGGCGTCATCATGACGTCTTGATTTTGACATCATTTCCAAGACGTCATCTAAACAACTTTATAATCACCCAAACTGGCCGTATATCAAGCTGTTTTAGGTCACTAAAAAGCCGTCCATACGATGTCCTAGTGATGAAGTCAAGATCATCCCCATATCGGCCATGATTTGGCCTAGTCCTGAGCATCACTGTTTACAAGTCACAGGAGAACGTCATCAAAACGGTATTGGTGGGCAAGTACACATACACTTCCTTGTCATAAAGAGTTTTCTGTTTTCAAAAGCCACCAAAAAGCATTAGCCTAAACCCAAAGTATTATGTCAGTGTGTAAAATATTTCAGGTTTAAAATACAGTATTCCATATAAAGTGCATTTACTCCAAAATGCAACCAAATTAAGCAGTTGAATTGATCTGGCACATAGCTCTCCAAAGCGAAACAAATAATATTGAACAGGGATTTGGCCACCTACAGATATTATGCTGCGGTGGTCCTCACAATATCAGAATGGGTCGATTTGTTTTATGCGTCCACAAAATCTTCCAATGAAATCAGCTTGTTGCCTACATCTGTGCAAATGATTCTACTGTGTCACACAAAAGCTTGCAAATAATCCGACTTTGAATAAGAACAGGCCAGGATTTTAAAATACGTTATTTGACCATTAACAATTTAGTTATCCTCTGTCGAGGAGATTTCAGTGGAAAATGTTCTCTATTTACGTATGTTAGTTGAAATAAGGTGATATTCTGGGCCAGATCTAACCAGACATGATAGGACTTGATCAACCCCAATCCATTGGCTCACTGGTCTAGGTTCGTCCATGTTTTGTTGGGAAAGACTCATTCCATTTTGCCCCCTTAACTTTGAAAAGTTAATCTATGCAAGGACACATTGTTATGTCTGTCCGTAACAGCTAATCTCCGGCACCGTTGGACTGATCGGCATGAAACTGTATGCACACTGTCAGTAGGCCAAGGAAGAACCTCTGCACCAGTTCTTTCAAATCGGCCTCATGGTGGCTCTATAACAGCCTGCTTCACGCTTTGGCCTATACTGTAACTCTTAATACATTTTTTATAATAATAATAATAATACATTTTATTTGTAATGCACTTTACATTTGACACAAATCTCAAAGTGCTACATGGCATCCCCAGTACACAACTAATAAAAAGTTTTAAGTTTAAAAACACACAAAGGCATCAATTACTCTTGAACAGTAGGCCATCAAAATCTACGGATGCCTTGGATCATGATGCAACTCCATTTAGTCATTTTTGCCAGGCTAGATTTTCCCCATTTCACGTTTTCTTCCAAATACACTTTTGCCAGTCCTCCTTTCAAATATTGTTCAAAAGTCACACAAATTCTCTGGATCGGAGTCATGTGATGAAAATGTATCACTCAGTTAGCAGATTTCATTCCAATTGGCTATGACTGTTATCCAAATTTTGAGGACCCTAGGCTAGGCAACCCGGCCTGGCGGGGATCTGCGCTCCGAGGAGCACACTTGTTTAGGTTACTCTGTGCTACCAGTAGATTTTTTCCCCTGACTGACTGAACTGCAGTGATTTAACGTAGCCTTGATGGCCACTGGCCAAGCTGTGGGAATAGAAGAGAGGATCGCATTTTCCTCCCGGACTCACGGGCCGCGAGTTGTAATTTTACTCCTGCTATGAACCCCGATTAAGAACATGTACAATTAAAGCCATAATCCTGGCTTTAATGGAACACATTCTTAATTGAAACTAATATTATTTGGTTTAGCTATTTTATTTATTATTATAGCAGCACAAACGTGTTCAGTGCACAAACACGTTGATCAGTGTGCATGCATGTATGTTGTTAGTGATCCAGCAATACGTTAGGGTAGTTACATATTCAGATACATTAAATATTTTTATAATAAACAGGCCCCTTTTGATACGAAAGTAACCCACGGGAAAAGTGAAGGTAGGCTACTGTATGCCACTGTACCTATGCAGACACCAGATACAATGTTGTCCTCGTGATTTCAGAATGTTGTTTTATGCCTATGACAACAGCTTGTAAATCAACGCAATGAGTTGATAGTAAGGCTACTAGGCTAGTAAGACTGTCAAATAATCACATTTTCAATAATAACAGACCAGGATTGAAAAATATGTGATTTGACGAATATTGCAACTATTTCATTATCTTCGAGTAGTTTTCAGTGGCAAAATATTCTGTCTGTGGGATTTATGTTTGTTGAAATAAGGTTATATTCTGGGCCAGATCTGACTAGTTATGATTTGACTTGATCTGGCCTCGATTGGACTCTCTCTGATTCATCCAGGACGTCCTTTTTCGTGGTCAGGAATTATTTTGGTTTAGATCAGGTGATATTCTGGGCCAGATCTGACTAGTCTTGGTTTGACTGGATCTAGCCCCAATCGAGACGTCACTGATTAGTCCGGGTCCTGACTGTGCTTGCTGGGAATACTTTTGTACTTTTACTCAAGTAAATTTTGAATTCCAGACTTTTACAGAGTATTTCTACATAGCAGTATTGATACTTTTGATCACTACTTTTGGTCAGCTCCCAGCAGTATAGTACTACTGATATCCATTCACTGCAATAACAACAGACAAAAAGCTGTTTTGTTTTATAAGTTAGGCTATACTATATTATATACTGTATTACAATCTATGTAAGCATTTTGGTATGAAAGCCAGCATTCTTAATCCTGTATCATACAAACCAAACTGTGTGTGAATCGGTTGAGAACTCAGCAAGTTGTGGTGCTTTTCATGCCTCAATAAGCTTGGTTTATACTTCGACACACGACGGTATCGTGCATCGGGGAAAAAAAGAGCAGCAGCAGTCAGTACAGTTCTATGTGAGGTGGGGGGAGGGGGGAGGGGGGAGGGGGGCGGCAGTGGCTCAGGGGTAGAGCGGCCGGATGGGAACTGTGAGGTTCCCAGTTCGATCCCGGGCTCCCCCAGAGTTAGTGTGGAAGTGTCCTTGAGCAAGACTCTGAACCCCTAATTGCTCCTGGTGAGCAGGTTGGTGCTTTGCATGGTTTCCTCCTCCGTGTGTGTGTGTGTGTGTGTGTGTGTGTGTGTGTGTGTGTGTGTGTGTGTGTGTGTGTGTGTGTGTGTGTGTGTGTGTGTGTGTGTGTGTGTGTGTGTGTGTGTGTGTGTGTGTGTGAGAGAGAATGTGTGAATGTAATGCACAATCTATATAAAGCGCTTTGGATAAAAGTGCTATATAAATGCACCCTTTACATTTATATAGCAATTAATCCAGAGCGATTTACAGTAAGCAGGGACACAAGATAATACATCATAATACATCAAATGCATAGAAATAGTAATCTAATGATAAAGTAATACATAGTAAACCAATAATCTAATAATAACTAATACATATGTAAACCAATAATCTAATAATAATTAATACATATGTAAACCAATAACCTATCATCAGCCTGTACATTGAAACTATAAACACTATAGGATACCAGGTCAACAATGACCTGACATCTGTCTACATAACATGCTATCTATAACTATATAACTATAACTATAACTATATAACTATATGAATATAACTATAACTACAACTATAACTATATAAACTATAAACACTATAGGATACCAGGTCAACAATGACCTGACATCTGTCTACATAACATGCTATCTATTACTATATAACTATATGAATATAACTATAACTACAACTATAACTATATACACTATAAACACTATAGGATGTCAGGTCAACAATGACCTGGTATCTGTCTACATAACATGCTATCTATAACTATATAACTATAACTATATAACTATAACTATAACTATATAACTATATAACTATAACTATAACTATATAACTATAACTATATAAACTATAAACACTATAGGATGGCAGGTCAACAATGACCTGGTATCTGTCTACATAACATGTTATCTAAGTTACATTTTAGCCTTTGCATAATCCTGCTATGTTGTCGTTTTGTATCTACATGTTATGGTAGATTATACATTTCACTCTTATATTATAATACATTTTTTAAAGTAATATTTATTCAAGGAAGATCTAGGTTTAGGAGAGGTGGTGTGGCGCACTAGCGCCCTCTATTGATGGGCCACGGCTGGCTAGAAGCCTGTGGCTTATCTGTTTGTAGAGAGAGAGAGAGAGAGAGAGAGAGAGAGAGAGAGAGAGAGAGAGAGAGAGAGAGAGAGAGACTAACATGAACCCTACAGTTGTTGTTATTGTTCTTATGCTTTTTTAATGTTATTAAACGTAATGAATTATATTTTTTTACATTATAATTAAAAAGGACATTCAGTGGGGCAGTTCAGTGATGTTGTTGTTTTTAATATAATGTAAAAGGACAGTCAGTGAGACAGGTCAGAGGTCAGTGATGTCCCAGATGTATTTGACAGGAAAGTCTTTCATCTTCTCCTCATAAACTCTGTCAAAGCGTTCGCTCTGAGACACTGTCAGGTGGTTCTTCCAGTCTCCAATGGTTCCTAAAGGAACACACACACAACACGGGGTTAAAACATGTCCCCCCCCCCCCCCCCCCCCTGGTTATCAGGGGTCATCTACATGTCCGTGCACAGACAACCTGTCCGTGGTAAAAGTTTGTAATTATCATGTAAAAACATGTATCTATCCTAAATATATACAATCTAATCTTTTAACCCATTAAGACCGGGAATGCATACTGTGGCATTCTAGATTTGTAGCTATAACCATTATTTTATACTTTGGGCTATTCAAAAATAGCAGATCTGCAAGCTCCTAACTTGAACATTTGTGCAAATCTTTGAATATATATATTTTTTTTAAACAAGATTTTTAACTCAAATCTTTGCTTCTGCGGGTCCATGGAACAACGTATATTGATGGGGGTGGGCGGCCAAAAACATATCATTTTGGGGGGTCCTTGACATGAAAAAGTTTGAGAACCCCTGATATAACAACACATAGTTTTTCACAAAAAAAAAGACATTTGTTGAGAGACATTTGACAGTTAAAAATGAACAAATGATTTGCACACATTTTCACTAAAAATGACAAAATAGCAGATCTACAAGCTCGTAGCGCGGCACTCAGTGCTGCGCTACGAGCTTGTAGATCTGCTATTTTTGAATAGCCAAAGAAATCTTAAAATAACAGAGATGCGTTTTTAAGCTAAACGCATTAAGACCGTTCCCGGTCTCAATGGGTTTAGCTTTTGTTTGAATGATTTGGGTTAGTGGTAAAGTGTCAGGATGACAAGGCAAGGTCCTTTTATTAGTGTAGCACAGGGGCGTAGCCACGGGTGGGCATAGGTAGGCCTGGGCCCACCCACCTGGCCGTTGTGCCCACCCCAATTTATTTTTCTTTCTTTTTTTTAAATATATTCAGTCATTTTTATAAGTGCATATATATAAAAAAGTTTTTTTATTAATCAATATAATTACATAGTGTGCCCATTTAAAGAATAACTCTTATGTTGTTATGCTCATCTGAAAACGGAATTCTTCCTAATGGATTAACAGTTAATATATACATAAATAATATAATTAATATATAATAATTCAATGTAATTAATATAAATAATAGATTTTTTAATTTAGATTTCATAGATGCATTTCAGGAGTTTGGGGGGCTGGCCCCCCCAAACTAATTAAATAACCCTAACCCTAAAACCGAATTAAAGTATCAAAAAACTCCGGCAAAAAAAGAATTAAATAACCCTAACAACCCTAACCCTAAAACCGAAATAAAGTATCAAAAAAACTCCGTGCGGGCGCGCGCGCATGGCACTCAAATGCCCAGGCCCAGCTGCTGCCAGCGTTCTGGCTACGCCCCTGGTGTAGCACATTTCAACAAAGAGAGAGAGAGAGAGAGAGAGAGAGAGAGAGAGAGAGAGAGAGAGAGAGAGAGAGAGAGAGAGAGAGAGAGAGAGAGAGAGAGAGAGAGAGAGAGAGAGAGAGAGAGAGAGAGAGAGAGAGAGAGAGAGAGAGAGAGAGAGAGAGAGAGAGAGAGAGAGAGAGAGAGATCACGCTTTGATCTCGCCGCGAAGTGGGATGTTGCCTCCTGTAGTTCCAAACATTGGAACTTCCTCATTGAGACAGAAAGAGAACTTCCACATTCCATTCTTACATTCAGTCTATGCTTGTGACACAGCTCTCTCTCTATATATATATATATATATAATGCTGGTCAGGCCTCTATAGGGGTAATCATGGCAGATAGCTGCAGTAAAACCCTCTGTGTTGACTGTATGGATGGACTTTAATTTGTACAGGTGGAAGCATCTAGGACAGCTAGTGAAGCGTGTGTGTGTGTGTGTGTGTGTGCGTGTGTGTGCGTGTGTGTGTGTGTGTGTGTGAGTGTGGCAAAGTTCTTTGTCTTCTATTATGAATTAAGTCACATTTATTGTGCTCATGTAATAACCTTATATACATGTCCATGTTATGTATATTATTTAATATAAGTGAGCGAGTGAGTATCTATACATATATCTTTGACTCAAGTAATGGGGTTGAGTACTTGGTCCACCACTGGTCACTGAGCACAAGTATTTCATGGTATTATAATATATGATATTATTGTTGTTTGTGTAGGTGCAGGGTGTTTACCTTTCCTGAGGAACTTGCCCTTGCTCTTGTCCTTGACGTCCTCAGGTAGGAACTCGTAGTTGGCTTTCTGGTCGTTCTTCATGTTGTTGAAGGTGGCTCTCTTCACGATGTCGTCTATCACTGCGTCTGACACCTTCTTCCCGACAAACTCACACACACGCACCACCACCGACCTCAAGTCCTACACACACATACACACACACACACACACACACACACACACACACACACACACACACACACACACACACACACACACTATAAATTACACTCCAAATCTGTGTGTGTGTGTGTGTGTGTGTGTGTGTGTGTGTGTGTGTGTGTGTGTGTGTGTGTGTGTGTGTGTGTGTGTGTGTGTGTGTGTGTGTGTGTGTGTGTGTGTGTGTGTGTGTGTGTGTGTGTGTGTGTGTGTGTGCGCGATCACCTTGATCATCTCCTCGTAGGTGAGGAAGAGGATGTTGAACTTGTCGTGGTTTTTGTACCATTCTCTGACATGATCGAACCAGCATCCACCAATCACTGCACAGGAACACACAGGGCATAATATCAGAAATTGCACAAGCAGAAAAATGCAAGTGTGGTAAGGTCCACCATGCAAAATTAAATAAATTATTTATTTATTGTCATTATTGATAAATAAAGCCGACAGGGTGATTGTCCGGTTCGAAGGAGTGAAAAAGCTACTCTTAATATAGAACAGTTGCCATTACTATGTACCTACACTGTAGTAGATCCGCCAGGTCAGGTAGGTTATTGTGGCCTCCTGGTGGCGCTATAATAGGCCAATGTGAAAAGGGTGCCATTTCTTCTTAGGCCTTGCACAGCAATCGGACGCTGCATCATGATTTGAGGCATTTTGTTAAAAATAATTGTTAATTGTTTTGCTAAATAAGACCTGCTGGTGGCGCTATAACAGGCCAATGTTAAAAGGGTAGCATTTGTTCCTCAACAGTGTGAATGTGTGTGCAAAGTTTGACCACAATCGGACACTGCGTTCATGATTTGCAGCATTTTGTTCAAAACAAGCCAGTACTGCAAACTTTAGATGTGAATCTTAGCCAATCAGGATGGAATATGAAAAATGAAACAGATCTGTCTTGATCACATGACTATAGAGATCATGTGTAAAATCGGAAGGAGTAATATAAAGAAATATGTTTTACATCAGTCGGCCTCTTGGTGGCGCTATAAAAGGCAGATGTGAAAAATGCAGGGCAAAGGTTTTTCCTTGACCACTAGGGAGTGCATATACAAAGTTTTACACAGATCAGTGCAGTTATAGGTAAAAACACGAATCGGCCTGTTATAGCGCCACCATGAGGCTGATTAGAACATTTTCAAGTGGCATTTCTTCCTCGGCCTAGTGGGAATGTGCGTGCAAAGTTTCACGGAAATTTCATGCTGTGTGCATAATTTGAGGCATTTTGTTCAAAACGGAGCAGTCCTGCAAACTTTGGTAGCCATTTTTAGCCAATCAGGATGGAATATGAAAAATCTGAAAGACCAGTTTCGTTTAATGACTATAGAGATACTGTATACCGATTTGCGTGATGTTTGGACAAAATCTGTAGGAGTACTGTGAAAAAATGTGTTTTGCAAAAGGCGGCCTCCTGGTGGCGCTATAACAGGCCCATGTGAAAGAATTGGGGCAGAGGTTCTGAATTGGCATCCAGGGAGTATGTGTGCACAGTTTCGCTGCGATCAAGCCAACGGTGCGGGAGATTAGCTGTTCACAGACGGACGGACGGACACACACACACACACACACACACACACGGACGGACGGACAGGGGGTAAAACATACTCTCTCGCCATGCCTTTCGGCCTGGCGGAGACAATAAGAACCACATAGAATGAAAGTCACAGTACGTGTTTGGTTTGCTTGTTTTAGAAGAGAATGCACTTAAGACTTCTGGTGATTAGTGGTTTCCTTGCCTACCTATGTTGAACGCACTTATTATAAGTCTCTTTGGATAAAAGCGTCCGCTAAATGACTGTAATGTAATGTAATGATTAGGGGTGATTGCCTAATAATAACCGGCGACCCGTCAATTATCCCGCTTATTACACGGCTACTCAATAAATAGATTAATACATAGACCCAAAAGTAACAAAAAAACTAAGTATTTCCTTGCTTATGGCAATGAAAGTATTCCATAAGTGTTGCGCTGGCGTACGGTCGCCTCGGAAAACAACACGTCTATTTCTCACCTCAAATGTTTTCAAAAACATTGTTGAGAGCAACGTTTAGTTGTAAATGACATGGTGTGTTTGTTTACATGACTGTCATGTTGGATACAGCATAATGACATGGTGTGTTTGTTTACATGGCTGACATGTTGGATACAGCATAGTGACATGGTGTGTTTGTTTACATGACTGACATGTTGGATACAGCATAATGACATGGTGTGTTTGTTTACATGACTGACATGTTGGATACAGCATAATGACATGGTGTGTTTGTTTACATGACTGACATGTTGGATACAGCACAGGTTGATATGAGCAGGTGTTCTGAGTCTTTGCTTAGACCAGTGGTTCTCAACCTTTTCAGGCCGCGACCCCCCAAAATAATCACATTTGAACTGGGGACCCCCCAAAATAATCATATTTTAACTGGGGACCCCCCAAAATAATCATATTTTAACTGGGGACCCCCCAAAATAATCATATTTGAGCTGGGGACCCCCCACCCTGACAAGCACTTGGAATTATGGGAGTTGAGGCATTACATCTTGTTCGACTCGGTTCCACAGATAAATATTGTGAAAATAGCGTTGGCAGGCGCTATGAGCTTGTAGATCGAGTATTTTCTAAATGTGTGCTTCTTTCTTATAGAATTTTACAATTTGGCCAATGTTTTTACAGTATAGTATAGTTTGTTGATTACTTTTGTTGCAGTAATGGTCTTTTCTTTCTTTCTTTTTTTTAGGTATTAAAAAGGTCACATTACTGAGCCAATAATCCAATATTAATTGTAGTTAATAGGAGACCAATCTTAACAAGAGTTTTGGAATTTATATTATTCTTTTATATAGTTCTGCATTGCCTTACACCCCTGCCCGACCACTTCGGTCTGCCGCCTCGGGGCGACTGATTGCCTCGTCGCTCAGTGGTCCTTCTGGCCGATTTACACGGTCACAGCTTTTTTCCTGTTCTGGCCCCACAGTGGTGGAATGAACTCCCCACTGATGTCAGGACAGCAGAGTCACTGATGTCAGGACAGCAGAGTCACTGATGTCAGGACAGCAGAGTCACTGATGTCAGGACAGCAGAGTCACTGATGTCAGGACAGCAGAGTCACTGATGTCAGGACAGCAGAGTCACTGATGTCAGGACAGCAGAGTCACTGATGTCAGGACAGCAGAGTCACTGATGTCAGGACAGCAGAGACACTGATGTCAGGACAGCAGAGTCACTGATGTCAGGACAGCAGAGACACTGATGTCAGGACAGCAGAGTCACTGATGTCAGGACAGCAGAGTCACTGATGTCAGGACAGCAGAGACACTGATGTCAGGACAGCAGAGTCACTGATGTCAGGACAGCAGAGTCACTGCCCATCTTTCACCGCAAGCTGAAAACCCACCTCTTCAGGAAACACTACCCTGATCCTTCCTCTTAGCCTTGCCTACTTGTTGTCACTGTCAATTTGTATGAGCTCTTGTTTTATTGGATCTTGTTTATTTGAGACACTTATTTGTTTTAGCTCTTGCTCATTTGAATTTCCTATGTGTCTCATCTGTTTAAGAAAGTAGGTAGCTGATATATTGCACTTTTACCTTAGCACTAGGTATACTCTTGCTTGTTTTAGAAGAGAATGCACTAAGACTTCTGGTGATTAGTAGTTTTCTTGCCTACCTATGTTGAATGCACTTATTGTAAGTCACTTTGGATAAAAGCGTCTGCTAAATGACTGTAATGTAATGTAAGGTCTCCTACAGCGGGCGGACACTAACATAAACAAAAAAATCAAGGCTTCATGGGATGATTAATTCATGATTAATTGATAGGGAAAAAGAAAAAGAAAAAATAGCTGATCGGTAGATTGACTATTTTCTCTTTTTTTATGAATTTGCTTTAATGATGAAATCCCCCATTTAGGGATGCTCCTGATTATAAACCTGATTATAATGGAAACATGTGACTCACTCCATCCGGTGAAGAACTTCTCCATCATCTCGTCCCAGTGAGCAGGACTCTCCAGCTTCCTCATGAACTGAGAGAAGTGCATGTAGGAGACCAGGACATCCTTAGGGTTCCTGCTCACGTAGATCACCTGAAATTATACCCTCCTGTTAGTGGTTGATGCATGCATTTGGTGCATGCAATGGGTGCATGTGTTGGTGCATGTGTTGTTGGTGCATGTGTTGGTACATGTGTTGGTGCATGTGTTGTTGGTGCATGCATGAGAGTGCATTCATTTGGGTCCAGCCTGTACTGGGTGCATGCATTTGGGTGCAGCATGCGTTTGGGTGCATGTGTGGGTGCATGCATGCATGAGGGTGAATGCATTTGGGTGCAGCATGCACTGGGTGCATGCATTTGGGTGCATGTGTGGGTGCATGTGTGGGCATGCATTGGTGCAGTTGTGGTTGCATGTGCAGATCCATGCGTCAGTGCTTGTTGTTTTATATGTGTATTTTGCAGACCGACCTTGGCCTTCTTGTTGCTCAGGCCTGTGGGCATGTGGTGCTGGTGCAGGTGACTACAGAAGAGGCGAGGGGAGCGCTGGGAGTTGTAGTCCAGTCCTTTGTACTGGTACTCCAACCAGGGCATCCACTGGAACGTGGTCCTGTCCTTCATCTCTGGGAAGTCTTCCTCAAAGATCAGCGTGATGATGCGCTGTGTCCACACCGTTCCTGTATGGAGACACAACTCACTGATGTTACTGTGTCTCTATGATGTTACTGTGTCTCTATGATGTTACTGTGTCTCTATGGAGACACAACTCACTGATGTTACTGTGTCTCTATGGAGACACAACTCACTGATGTTACTGTGTCTCTATGGAGACACAACTCACTGATGTTACTGTGTCTCTATGGAGACACAACTCACTGATGTTACTGTGTCTCTATGGAGACACAACTCACTGATGTTACTGTGTCTCTATGGAGACACAACTCACTGATGTTACTGTGTCTCTATGGAGACACAACTCACTGATGTTACTGTGTCTCTATGATGTTACTGTGTCTCTATGATGTTACTGTGTCTCTATGATGTTACTGTGTCTCTATGGAGACACAACTCACTGAGGTTACTGTGTCTCTATGGAGACACAACTCACTGAGGTTAGGATGGTTTTGTAATTCTCATTCGTTTGAGCTTTTTATTAGTTTGTTTGCTTTTTATTTTACATTTCAGTTGAGTTTTCATTAGTTTTATAAAGTCACCAACATTTATTTTATGAAAAGGCTTAGTTTTAGTTTTTTTTCTCCTTTCTTTTATTGTGATATGGATTAGTCAGGGGCAACATTCAACAAGCTCAGAATAGTTTTTAAGAAATAGCAGATCTACAAAAAATCCACAAAACCTACAAAAAAAAGGGAAAAAAAGACTAATTGATCCATATGTAATTTTTTTTGTATAAGTGGGTCCAAAGGAGATACAAAATAATAGTTTTGGGTCTGGAGAGAACAGGTTTGTGAACCCATGTGCTCCGGACACAGCAAGCAACAACCAAGATAAAACTGAATGGCCTGGTTTTGCCAGACTGATCCCTCACACATTCACCCACCGTACTGTGATATCGTGGGTGAATGTGTGGCAATGCCAGGCAAGCCTTTTCAGTCTAACGAAACAAGACAACATTAATTGAAATATTCCAAAAGCCACTAATGAGCCACCTTTTTAGACTTATGCTTATGTTTCAAAAGATAAAAACAAAAAAAAGGATTTCATTTTTTTTTGTAAATAAAGAATACATAAATTCATACATAGTTCAATAGCTGATCTACAGGTAAATACTCATTTTATAAAACATACTGCTCTGTATGTTTGACTTGGTGAGAATACTACTTTCACAAAATCCACCTGATGGAGTTAGAAATATATATGTTTTGTGGACCAGATTGATATGATCTAGAACTATCGATCTAACCAGTCAAATTCATATAGTGATGTCTTTTTGGGCCTGTACTTTCCCTACCAAGGCCATGTAGCTGGCTCCATATTTGCTATCTGGTGCCAAATCACCAAACCCAGTACAAGGAAGTTGACATTTTTATTAAAAAAACAAACAGTACTGGGTTTGGTGATGTTATATATTGTCTGAATCAGCTATGTTTGGGTTCATTTATGTGCTAAAAGAGTGACTTTGAGAGCTGTTTTACCGTACATACAATGTAAGTCAATGAGGAGCATATTTTGAATTATCAATTTCTAATCAATGGAGCAATTATTTTTGATTTCTTGCCCACCTTTGGAGTTACATCATGGCAAGGTAACTACACAACCCAAACCTCTACCAAAGTGGTCTTACCCTTTAACATGTTGGAAGGAACACAAGAGAGTGTGTGTGTGTGTGTGTGTGGGGGGGGGTCTCAGTTGTATCAGAATGGGGGCTTCAAGGAATAAAAGGTTGGACCCCGGCTTTAGCCCGTATAGCATTTAAAGGAACATAACACACCTTTTGGCACAAAAATGGGGGTCCGTGGCCAAATACATATAATTTTGGGTGGTCCTTGACACAAACAAGTTTGAGAACTACTGATTTAGAAGGCATTATTTTTTAGAATGGGGCCTCAGGTAAAACAAAAAGAGCTTCATTTGACATACTAAACCCATACAGTGACGGTGCTCACCTGACTTGGGGAAAGTGATCAGGTAAACGTCGTCATCTCTCACTTCAAAGTGCTTCAGATTGTCGATGATTTCCGGTGTCAAGTCCAGATTCTCGTCGATCAGGAAAACGCTCCCTTTGTAGGTGAACAGAGTGTCGCCCAGAAGTTTATATTCCTGTTGAGCCATAACTTTATAACACAAATTATGATCAAAATGCAATAAAAAACAACAACTAAACGAGGCGGCTATAGGGATATGAAGAAACCGTACGAAAAGGTCCCTGCACTGCGGTGAGACGCTGTGTTATTTCATAACATGTCAGGTGAGGACAGGTTGTGGTTTATCTGCTAGTTTGACCTTTGGTGCTACGGGTTTAATAATCTGCAGTCACTGGTTCTTTCACAAGCAGCTGGACCTCAGCCTGTTATAACATGCTGGTTGTTCCAGGTCAAGCAGACATGTCTTTGTAGTCCAGGGTTTTGTCAAAGTGGGTGCAGTGGGTGGGCAGCCTGGGGGTCCCCAGATGACAAGCTTAATGTGCAACATTGTTTTCTCACTCAACAGTAAACAAACCAATTGATAGCTTTTTCTTCCCTAGTAAATACTGGTCCATCTATCGGTCAGATATAATTCCTTTTAACAGGTCGTTCATGAAAGTCCTTGCGGTCTTGTTTCCAATGAGAACCTGTGAGCAATTAGCAATTAATTACGTCAATAAATGGAGGAAACTTCTCATTATAATAGGATTTGGGTTTATTCCAGAGAACAGATCTTACAAGCGCCGGAAAAGCATGGTTTCATATATATATATGTATTCTTCTGAAGTTTTAAACAGAGAATACATAGTTCTATACACATAAGGTGGGGTTACGCCTTTCGTCATCACGTCAGCCGTAAGTTGGGTCCCAGCTTGCTCCGTTTCCCGGGCAACCAGGATTGTGGTGACGTTTATGCACAATGTTTATAAGAACAAATCTGTGAGGCGACAAGGTTAACCTGCTAGTTCAACCCAATGGTCACACAGGAGGCTGGCTGGCAGCAAATATGAACAAACATACAAATGACATATATCTTTATCAGATTGATAAATACATATTTATAAAAAGATATAAGTGTATACAGGGTATCTGCACATGTACTGTATAACGTTACAATTTAATGACCAATTTCAAGACCTTTTTAATACCAAATTGGCCAAATTGTCAAATATTACGTGATGCGACACTTTGTGAGCTTGTAGATCTGCAAATTCCCCTTTTGGGTCTCGAGCTAAAAGGTTTGGGAAGCAGTGGTCCTAGCTGACCTTGAGGAAGGGGAGGTCCTTCAGACCGCTGTGTCGCTCAGCCCGTCCCGCTTGTCTCTGATTCGCTGGCTCTTGTCTTCCTCCTCCTAGTTCAGTGACATCATCAGGGTCCGCCTCCTCGTCGCGCAGGAACTGGTGCGTCTTCTCAAACTCCTCCCTCGCCACGCGTGTCATGTGCTCTGATTGGCTCTGAGGGCGAGTGTTGGGTTAGTGTTGGGTTAGGACACAGCAATGGTTCTAACAGTGGGGTTAGGACACAGCAGTGGTTCTAACAGTGGGGTTAGGACACAGCAGTGGTTCTAACAGTGGGGTTAGGACACAGCAGTGGTTCTAACAGTGGGGTTAGGACACAGCAGTGGTTCTAACAGTGGGGTTAGGACACAGCAGTGGTTCTAACAGTGGGGTTAGGACACAGACAGACATATATCCATGTTATGCCTATATGGAGATTTCTGTATCTTTCTGTCTGTTTCCCATTTATGCCCATATATGGAGATCTCTGTATCTGTCATGCCTATTCCCCCTTTTTTTTATCCCACAATTTTGCAACCCCAATTTATTTTCACCCAGTGCCAATTGTCTAAGTGATCCTGGGCGCTACACTCCCTCTGCCAGCCTAGGGAGAGCCCAGAGCCGAGCTCATGCCTCCTTCAATACATGAGAGCCAACTGACCTTCTTGTCACCCGACAGGAGGGAGTTTCCCCGGTAGGACGTAGCGCGTGGAAGGAACACATTAATCCAACCAGTTCCTTTCCCCTCCATCAGCTGACCAGGGGGAGGCAGTATAGAGACCAGGATTACTGCATGTCTTTTGTGAGGGTATCTACCCTAGGTCTAGGAGACACGGGGAGAACATCCAAACTCCACACAGAAAGGCCCTTTCACCAACCCCACCTAGGGTATGGGCCTATCCCCCTTTTATCCCCATATATGGAGATTTCTGTATCTGTCTGTCTGTGTCCCATTTTATGACCATTTATGGAGATCTCTGTATCTGTCTTGATGAGAGAGAGAGAGAGAGGGAGAGAGGGAGAGAGGGAGAAAGGGAGAAAGGGGAGGGAGCGTATTTCACCCACACAATATCCTAGCCAATGCTGGATACCGAAACCTGAACTCGCCGATCGATCGACCCGTCGTGAAGCAACGTGTTGTCAACGTAATATAAAAAAAAACATGTCATGCACTTTAACAAATATGGACGTCCTCCACTGCCGTGACCAAATATGGATATGTATGACATCATCCATGATGTCACCAAATATAAACATCATGACATCAGAGACAGTATAGGACACACAGTCTCAACGTCACTCGACAAGGTGTGACGGGAGGAAGCCACAGCGTCGGTACAAACGGTTCAAACATCTTTGACGATGCCTCTGTTCTTCACCAGCAAGGACTCCAGAAAACGACTAGAACATCAGCTGTGTGCGTCTAAAGTGGCGGGAGCCGATGACATCCTGGACATCTCAGCCTGTGAGCTCTCGGAGGTGCCGTCCAGCGCCCTCTCTGTCTGCCACGTTGTTCGGAAGAAGGTTCTTATCCTCCACGGCAACAAACTGAAGTCCCTGTTGCCCAAAAGATGTGATATCAGCACTCTGGCTACTATAAAGGTACTCGATCTGCATAACAATAGGCTGACGTCCCTCCCGGATGACATCGGGAACCTGGCGTCACTGCAGGTTCTGAACGTGGCCAAAAACCAGCTCAAGTCCCTGCCGGACTCCATCGGTGACCTGCATCTCCTGCAGACGCTCGACGTCAAGGCGAACCGCCTCGGCGAACTGCCGTCCTCGGTGGGCCGCTTGGGCAGCCTGCGCATCCTGGACGTGAGCGACAACGCCGTTCGCCGTCTTCCCAAATCTCTTGGCCGCGTTCGCACGCTGGAGATCCTCGCACTCGACGCCGGCGAGATGTCGTATCCGGCGGCCAGCGTGTGCGCGGGCGGCACCGAGGACATCCAGAGGTTCCTGTGCGCCGAGCTGGGAGAGGAGTACCATCCTCCGTCTCTGTATCTCCTGCCGGCGCTGGAGAGCAGCAGTAGCGGCGGCGACTGCAGAAAACAGCCGCGGCAGAACGACTCTGACGGCGTTGGCAGTCCGGAGCAGGCGTGGCAGAGCAACTTCGACGAGTACGAGGAGAGGAAGGAGCGGAAGCACAAGGAGATGTTGGCCGCGGAGCGCCGCCTGGCGGAGGAGACGCGGAAGGCGCAGGCTCAGCTCCTCCTGGTGAGCAGCGCCCGCAAGGAGGACCTCTTCCACTCAGTGAGGTTGGAGCAGGAGCGTGTGGAGCAGGGCGTCTCCCAGCAGCAGAAGGTCCAGGAGGCCGACAGGCTGTCCCTGCTGGAGACGGTCCGTCGGGCCGAGGACGGCTTTAGCGACAGGCTAACGGACGTCGACCAACAGAAGAGGAATGCCGAGACCTTTCGGGCTTTGGAAGAAGATCGGATCCGCGTGGAACGGCTGACCGCCGTCACGCAAGAGGAAGCCAGTTCCCTGAGGAAGAGGGAGGTTGCGGCGGCAATGCAACAAATGCTGTCGGACGGACGCGCCATGAACCTCCTCCAGGAGGCCAACGACCGCCGCAGACGGAGCGTGGTTTCCGAGGCTTGCAGGAGTGCTCAGAGTTTGGACCGGACACTCGATTGGGCCCTTTCTCTCCAGCGACTGGACAAGTCCAAGGCCATCGGCCGCATCTTGGAAGAGGAGGAGATGCAGAAGGTCGCCTTCCAGGCCCTGCAGCTGCAAAAGGACGGCGTGCACGGATACATCCGCCAGCAGATCGGGCTCATAGAGGCCCGGTTAATGCAGCTGAGTAAGCTGGAGCTGAAGAGATGCGACCTGGACGCGGAGAACCTGCGGGAGGCTCTGGAGAAGCAGCGCCCAGCTCTCAGTCACTCGTTACAGCAGCTGCTGAAGCAGAAGGACGAGAGGGAGACGGAGCTGAAGCAGGTTCTGGTCGAGATGGAGCGAACGTCGGCCTCCAGCCGGCAGAACTACTGGATGATCCAGTACCAGAGGCTGCTGGAGTCCAAGCCGCCGGCACTGCGCGTGCAGGAGGCCGGTGTGGACCCGGCGCTAGTCGCCCTGTTGTCTGAACTGTCGGCTCAACGCTACCTGCCCGTCCTGGCTCACCATCACGTGACCGGCGGAGAAGTCCTGCGCCGCATGAACGCCTCTGACCTCGGCAAGCTGGGCGTCAGTGAGGCGGGTGTCCAGAAAGCACTGCTGGACTGGGCCAGGCAGCAGCGCCGTCTCTCTGCAACACACAGCGACGATAAGCAGCGGGCAGGGGAAGAAGAGGCTGCTTCTTCCTGGGCTCAATCTCCTTCTGCACCGCCTGTGGAGGGACCGGGTGAGTCTGTGGAGGGACTGAGTGGTTCTGGTGAGTGTGTCGTCTGCATGGACGCCGCGCCTCAGGTCATCTTCCTGCCGTGTGGTCACATCTGCTGCTGTCGGCTGTGCGCCGACGCTCTGCACGACGCTCTGCACGACTGTCCTCTGTGTCGTAACAACATCTCCCAGCACGTGCGTCTCTACCAACACTGATACGTAATGCCTCTGGAGCGACTCCTTCAGGGTTCTTTCAGAGCAGTCTGCAGCCAGTGGCAGCGTTTTTGAGCATTTTTACTAACCTTTCAAGAGACACCGAATATTTCGCTCCAGGACGATCGACACAACGAGTGTCACAAAGGACGGAGGAGTGTCTCTGCTTCCATTGGAGAAGGAGAAGCATGTCACTGTGACCCTCCGTTATAGCTTGTTGTTGCCAAAAACACAGAAAATAAACTAGAAAGCAGAGAAAAATGTATTTTTCTAAATCCTTTAACATTAGATGGACGGGGCTGTTATATCA
The DNA here is from genome assembly GCF_963280865.1 of Gymnoscopelus braueri. Lineage (NCBI taxonomy): Eukaryota > Metazoa > Chordata > Actinopteri > Myctophiformes > Myctophidae > Gymnoscopelus > Gymnoscopelus braueri. Next base: position 1,769,058 of record NC_137621.1, on the reverse strand, counting down.
GGTCTGCTCTTCTCCTGAAGTCATAGGATCACTCATAGGTTGGTGAAGAGCGCCCTCTAGCGTAAACACTGAAAACACTGTTTTTACATGTTACACATCATTGGCACTGAATGAGTTAAGGCCCCCTTATGGTCATACGTGGAAGTGCTTTAGGAGAGACGCACTCTCAACATGAAATACCAAATATAGGCTCTATTGCACAGCAGCCATATTGCAAAGAAAATGGGCCTCTTCCTTACTTACTGACTTCCTTCACGGGTTTAACCAATGATACTAATGAAGGCTCTGTTCCATTCTGGTTGTTACAATGACACTAATGAAGGCTCTGTTCCATTCTGGTTGTTACAATGATACTAATGAAGGCTCTGTTCCATTCTGGTTGTTACAATGATACTAATGAAGGCTCTGTTCCATTCTGGTTGTTACAATGATACTAATGAAGGCTCTGTTCCATTCTGGTTGTTACAATGATACTAATGAAGGCTCTGTTCCATTCTGGTTGTTACAATGATACTAATGAAGGCTCTGTTCCATTCTGGTTGTTATAATGATACTAATGAAGGCTCTGTTCCATTCTGGTTGTTACAATGATACTAATGAAGGCTCTGTTCCATTCTGGTTGTTACAATGACACTAATGAAGGCTCTGTTCCATTCTGGTTGTTACAATGATACTAATGAAGGCTCTGTTCCATTCTGGTTGTTACAATGATACTAATGAAGGCTCTGTTCCATTCTGGTTGTTACAATGATACTAATGAAGGCTCTGTTCCATTCTGGTCAAACAGAGTCAGGGTGTTGACTCACTGGAAACACTCTGCTATACCAGTGGGTCTTAAAGTGTGGTCCAGGGACCCTCATGGTTCCTTGAGGGGGTTCAAAATGGCTCTTTATGGGTGTGTAACTCTCAGAGTGTACAAATGGTTCCATTTGAGAGTTATGGGGTCCTTGATATTAAAAAAGGTTTGAGAACCACTGTGCTGCACTACATGGGAGTAGCCTACCTCTGGACTCGGAGCAGGTCTTTGAAAGAGCTTCTGGAAATGCACTCCACAGATCTCCCTCAACAATTCCAATTTGGGATGGTAAATGGTGCATTTATATAGCGCTTTTATCCACAGCGCTTTACATAGATTGTGCATTACATACACACACACACACACACACACACACACACACACACACACACACACACACACACACACACACACACACACACACACACACACACACACACACACACACACACACACACACACACATTCATACACGATGACGGCGGAAACCATGCCAGGCCCCAACCTGCTCATCAGGAGCAATTAGGGGTTCAGCGTCTTGCTCAAGGACACTTCCACACTAACTCTTCTAAACACTAAGCCCTGGGGGACGCCAGTCAACAAAGTGCACTGGATCCAAGTGGCAAAAAACATGTTTGTGCATACAGTATGTTGGTGTGATGTGATTCTGAAGCAGCCACCCAGGGGTCTGTTATGTGTGCTTTAATAATGTACACACATTCATCTTTGTGGTGTATGGATGGATGGTCATTTTAACCCATTAAGACCTGAGGCCGATTCTGAGAATGTCTTCTAACAGTTTTCTGAAATACCTATGTTTCTATATCAGTGGTTCTCAAACTTTTTCATGTCAAGGACCCCCAAAAATGATGTATTTGGCCGCGGACCACATCTCAAAAATATTTTTGTTCCATGGGGACCTCCAGAAGCAAATATTTGAGTAATAAAATAAAATAACTACAAGCTCAGTGCGTCAAAGTGACGCGCTATGAGCTTGTATATCTGCTTTTTTAATAGCTACAATTTTAAATGACACAGATGGGTTAACTTAATTGCCTACTTCATTGTGAAACTCGATAAAGTTTCTATTTGTGCTGTGATTTATTTTGTTTATTTATTTGATGCTTATCTATTGTACACTGGACATGGCTGAACATGAGGGTGATCTCAATGTTCAAGTTGAAATAAAGGTTTTGAAATGAAATGAAATTAGTTGCTGTAAAATCAAGTGGTCCATGTTATTTGGTATGAGCACATTTAAAAACAACCAATGTTGACTAAATTGCTGCTCAGGATAGTTAAAACCACCTAATATGAACAGATGTCGGGTGGAAACCACAGCTCTCGTTAATACTTTCCATTGGTTCAATCATTACCATATAAGGAGTTCCCAATGCAGCTACGCCCAAATATGGAGTGTGTTGTCTAACCTCAATGTGTCGTCATGGCGTCAGGTGCAAACAAATCCCTCAGCTCCATATATGGGCAGAAAAGGGGCCATGCCCATACATGGGCATATACTGATGACATCAGATATCTCCATATATGGGCATAAAAGGGACAAGGACTGACAGATACAGATCTCAGAGGGATTGGCGGTGCGGCGTAGGTGTGAGGGCCGAGTAGCCGCTCGAACCTCTAGTATTTATAAAACCCACAGACACACTTAACCGCTTTCACTTTTACTTTAAAATATATTCAAAAATAGCAAAAAAAGTGCTGATCTACAAGCCCACAACGTGTCTCATCGATGCACGTTGTAAGCTTGTAGATCGGCTATTTTTGCTACTTTCGGGTGACACAGTATGACGAAGTAAGACATGAATTTATGAGGAACGCGTGGATACAAGGTTTCTGCATGACAGCAGCGATATGTAAGGTGGAGCCAAACAATTAAGGGCTTTAAAAACAAATAATACCATTTTAAAATCTACTGTGTTTGACACAAAGAGGGGGGGATTTCATTTTTTCAATGCATTATACCTAGCCTGGCTTCAGCCCATAAATCACTAGCCTCGCATTCAGGTTCAACCAAACGAAAATTCAGGCTACATTATACTCATGCTATCTATGCTATCTAAAGGCTAACATCTAATTTAGTTATGTAGACAGATGACAGGCCATTGTAGACCTGGCACCCTATAGTGTGTATAGTTTCAATGTACAGATTATTGATTTTTTTGATATTCTACTGTTAGACTGATGATAGGTTCTTGGTTTACCTATGATCCTATATAGATTACTATTTCTATGCATTTGATGTATTACCTCGTGTTTTACCTTGCTTACTGTAAATTGATGAAGAGCGTCTGCTAAATGCCTAAATTGTAAATTATATTCCTCAAAATGTCAGAGGCAAATATTATTCTTTGTACTCCCCTAAAATTACTACGTTATTTTGTAGATTTATAGATTCATACATTAATCAAGTAAATCCCATTTCATACTGTATCTATTCGACAATAGTCGATCTACAAGCTCACAATGCATCTCATCACATTGTGAGGTTGCAGATTTAGGCTATGGATCGTACAGGAGGGAACTACAACTTTTCAGATTTTATTCAAAAGACTAAACTAAATCAATATTTACTGTCAAAATCAACCCTGGGGGACATTTACGGACAGGTGTCCATTCTTGGCCTTGGCCACCAGTAACCGTGACCCCGCGACGGCGAAGTCAATGACCGCCTCTTTTCCCGGAGCCGCCGTGAACGTTATCCTCCCATCCTGGTTGACGTTTACGTCGTTTATTTTGTCCGCGTAGACGGCCACCTTCGTCACCGTCTCGATCACGTGTTCGCTCCACAGAACCACGTCTCCCTTCTTCTCCGTCTGCTTCTTGTCATCGCCGCTACGGCACACGTGCAGCACGAACAGGCCGTCGCTGAGAGAGCTGACGGAGACGCCGGTGAGAGCTCCGTAGTCGATGCGCTGCTTGAGTTTGCCGTTCTCTAAGACGACGGCACTTTTGGCGGTCAGTAGCAGCTGGCGATGCCGGGCTTTGTAGCCCCTTCTGTCGTACTTAATGACCGGGACCACGTACTCCATCTTCTCATAATCGCCCAAAGCCTGGAGCACCTTGGGGTTGATCTGCTCCACGTCGAGTCTCGTGCTGACAAACAGTTTGGCCACGCTCTGCGGGTAGTTGTCCTTCTTGTCCTTGAAGATCTCACTGGCGACGGCCTTCTGCTCCAGCTGGTGCTTCTGTTCGGGGCTGATTCTCTCGCAGTACGTCCGCACCATGTTCTGCATGCACAGCTTACGCAGGAGCTCCGACGCCTCGGCGAGTGCGGTCGGCGGCGTGGGCCAGCTCTTGTCCAGTACGTTCCTAGGCAGGCTCCCGCGAAGCTTCACGAGGAACCGGTAGCGGATGTAATCCAGGAAGTATTCGTTCTCCGGACACCGCGGCTCACGGCGGTAGACGAAGCCCTTGACGAACCTGCGGATGGCATCGGCGGCTCGTCTCCTGCGCTGCGCTCTCCTCCTGGCCAGGACGCCCCTCCACCACGTCTGGATCACGATCGCAGAGTTTCTGAGTTTTTGGTATTTGGACTTCTGGCTGTATCCTCTCCACCCGGCCTGTAGCTTGGCGGCCAGACCGTGCTTCCTCGTCTCTAGCGCGTCCTCCGTGGCGAACAGCGTCTTCGGGAAGCGGATGAAGATCTTGGACCTGCCCAGTTTGTACTCGTCGGGCTTGTATCCTAAGTGTCTGACCAGCGTGGACACTCCGTCGGCCAGCCTGCCCCGCCAGCAGGGCCAGGTGTCCGGACACAGAGACTTGTACCTCCGCAGGAAGACCTCGTAGCGCCGCCTGTAGGCAAAGCCGGCTCTCCGGACCCTCAGGTTCTCCATCAGCCCGAGGTACTGGACCTGGTGACGGACCAGCGGTTCGTTAAAGCGTCCAGCTTGTTTGGAGTCGTTGGGCTTCATGCAGCGGACGTACGACGGCTCCTTGGATGCCAGGATCTCCGTGAGTCTCGCCAGGCTGGCCTTGAACTGCGTGGCCACCGTTTCCGGGCGCCTCTTGTCCGTCAGCTCTTCTTTGTCGAAGCACCGCCTCAGGATCGTGTTCTTCGACGCGCACATGACCTCCTTCAGGCTCCGGAAGAGAAGGTCATTGTTCCTGTCCAGGAATCCGTTGACGTCGTAGTCCACCTCCCCGGCGTAGTGCAGCAGTCGGAACTCGTTGCGACCCAACGACTTTCGGGTTTTGCCGTCGGCCAGCCTGTGGGTGACGAGGTGGGCGTGGCCTCCGACGGTGTCCTCCAGCTTCTCCAGGAAGGTGAGGTCGCTGGCGTGGCCGGGCCTCAGGCACTCCTCGTCCAGGATGGAGATGATGCCTCTGAACTTCTCCTCCACCAGGTCGCAGATGATCTTGTTGTCGAAGAAGTGCACCGGCTCCCAGGCGATGCCTTCCGCCTCGTACTCCTCCTGCTCTGACCGGAGGGTGAGCTCGATGAACAGCTGCTGCAGCTTCTCGTTGCAGTAATTAATACAGAACTGCTCGAAACCGTTGTGCTGGAAGACCTCGAAGCCGTAGATGTCCAGCAGTCCGATAACGGAGCAGTTCTCGCGGGCGTCGGCGTCCGCGTCGTACGCCAGCGAAGCGTTGATCTTGTCGACGAGCCACGTGAAGGTGCGTCCGTAAACGGCCTTGGAGAGAGCGTCTCGCGCCAAAGACGCCTGCTCCGGGTTCAATGGGCTCATCAGCTCCTCCCCCCTGGCGATGATCTTCTTGTGCGTGAGCGCTTCGGTCAGCAGCGCTCCGTTCACACCCAGCAACCTGGCCAGGTACGTGACCAGCGTGTCGGTGGTGATGTGGGCGTTGCCTCCATGCTTGCCCGCGCCACCTCCGTACTCCACGTTCCCCAGGTGGAGAACGCCGGCCACGACGCTCAGCAACTCCTCCACCTCGTCCTCACTGAAGCCGACCACGCTCAGGGCCTTCCTCACCGCCTTCCACTCGCTGCGGTCGTTGATGGAGTGGACCGTGGCACAGTTTCCTTTCACCAGGTACCGGTACCGTTTGGGGTCCCTCTCCAGGCCCAGGCGCCCCAGCAGCTCGTCCTCCCCTCCCTCCAGCAGCTGGTAGAAGATGTGGAAGTTCCTCTCGCCGTGGTTCTGGTGCACCACCCGGGACTTCTCCAGCAGGTAGTCGAGGACGTGACCCCCCACGGGGGCTCCCTTGAGGTCAAACTGGATGTCCATGTACTTCCCGAAGCGACTGGAGTTGTCGTTGCGTAGCGTCTTGGCGTTGCCGAAGGCCTCCAGGACGGGGTTGGACTGCAGCAGGCGCTCCTTGACGGTCCCGACCTGGTCGCTGGCGGGACAGGTGGCGGCGTAGTACTGGACCATCCTTCTGGAGGCCTCGGTCTTGCCGGCGCCGCTCTCCCCGGAGATCAGGACGCACTGGTCCCGCCCCTCGGCCCGCATGGAGCGGTACGCGTTGTCCGCCACGGCGAAGACGTGCGGCGGGACCTCGTAGAAGTTGACCCCTCGGTATCTCTCCGTGTGCTCCTCGCCGTAGATGTCCAGGTCCCTGTAGGGGTTCACGGACACCAGCACCGGACCGATGTAGGTGTAGATGAGGTTCTCCTTGAAGCGCTTGTGGAGGTTCTCCATGAAGGCCTCCTCGCTGGTGTGGTTCTCCAGCAGCACAAAGTCCTGCACCCCAACCCGGTCTCTGGCTGTCAGGGACGACTCCATCGTTTCCATCTCCTCTCTTCCTCTGTCTGTCTGTCTGTCTGTCTGTCTGTCTGTCTGTCTGTCTGTCTGTCTGTCTCTCTGCTTGTCTTTGTCAGTAGACCGAGTCCTCGTTATAAAACGTAAACCTATAGAATGGAAGTCAGTGGAGATGTGATCTCGCTGAAAGCGTGTCCAAGTTTGGAGTCATACGTCACAGACACGTAATGGATGACATGTTTATTATGGACTCCAGTTTTATAGAGGAGATGATGATGATGATGTGGCGTGATGTGTCACACTGACACTACCCAGTGAACACCATATTTGGGCATAGCCGACATCACAGTGATGACATGGCACGATGATGACATCACCAGGGACTCCATATTTGGGCATGGCATAATGATGATGTAACCAGATTAAGAAGAGGTGGACCCTACGAGTTGTCTGTCTTTCTGTGTCCCTTTTATGCCCATATATGGAGATATCTGTATCTGTGTGTGTGTGTGTGTGTGTGTGTGTGTGTGTGTGTGTGTGTGTGTGTGTGTGTGTACACCGTTTATGCCCATATATGGAGATATCTGTATCCATCTGCCTCTGTCTCTTTTATGCCCATATATGGAGATATCTGATGTGGTCAATGTGATACAGTATCAGTTGGATGGCTCACACAGAGAGATTCTGTGCATTCTTCAGGGATCTCCCAGATCTCCAGAGCTGGAGAGACGGGGACCCGTTACTGAACACGCATAGCAATTATTACTATCATAAAACATATTTATAATGCTCTTTACATTTACCCTACCTACAGCTTACAGCTTGTTTTAGCTAGTTTTATGTATAGACAAATCCACAGATGCGCTGCCTGTAGGCAGTCTGTCTGCCTGCCTGTCTGTCTGTCTGTCTCATAGAGTTTAAACATAATAAGGGTCTGCCTGCCTGCCTGCCTGCCTGCCCGCCCGCCTGCCTGTCTGCCTGTCTGTCTGTCTGTCTGTCTGTCTGCTGGTCTCCCTCACTCCCACTTTCTGCTCTGCTCTCATGCAGTGTTGCCAGGTCTGCTTATTATAAGCGACTTTGGGCTTCTTTTTTCTTCTTCTTTTTTTTCCCCTGTTAGGTCGCTTGTAAATATTGTTAGTTGTGGGTTGCTGTTTCTTGGGGCTTGTTTCTAAAGTATAGCTGCTTATTTGGGCTTCCAGCTTCTTAATGTTGTTTAAACCAGTTGTTCGCAAACATTTTCATGTCAAGGAAACCCTTACATTAATATGTATTTGTCCGCGGATTATATTTCAAATGTTCCAAAAACATTGCAATAGTTTTTCAATATTTTCATATATCAAGTATGGGGGGGGGGGGGGGTCCTAACCCTATACATCTGCTTTTTGAAAACAGCAGATCTACAAGCTCACAACATTGTGAGCTTGTAGATCTGCTGTTTGAAAATAAAAATTAAAAACTTGAAAACGTTTAAGAACCAGTGGTTTAAGAAAACGTTTAGGATAAGGATAAGGATAATTCCTTTTAACAGGACGTTCATGAAAGTCCTTGCGGGCTTGTTTCCAATGAGGGCCTGTGAGCAATTAGGGGTTAAGAGTCTTGCTCAGGGACACATTTCATTTCATCGACACATATGCTGGCGTGGCCTGGAATCGTACCTGGGGCAACCAGGGCCTCTGGCTCCCTAGGCGGGCTCACTAACCACTCAGCTATGGCCGCCCCAATTTTTAGGAAATAAATGTAAGCAAACAAACAACAAGCCCCCAAAAAACTCAACCAATTAAAACAAAAGCTGCATAGTGGTTGAACTGGTTTATATGAACTATCATTTAGCTGGGGACCCCCTACAACGCATCATGTTGTGGGCTTGTAGATCGGCTATTTTCCTGTGCACGACACCAGCACGCAAACAAAGTATAAATCAGGGATAAATCTAACCCTAATCCCAGTGGTGGGAAAAGTACTGTATCAATACTGCAATGTAGAAGTATTCTGTTACAAGTAAAAGACCGGAATTCAAAATTGACTTGAGTAAAAGTACAAAAGTATTGGTATCAAAATGTACTTAAAGTACCAAAAGTAAAAGTACTAAAATGTTTGAAAATAGCAGATCTACAAGCTCGCAACGTGTCGCGATGTGATGAGTTGTGAGCTTGTAGATCTGCTATTTTCAAATAGCCTATGTATAAGAAGAGACAGAAGAGAATATGGCTAAAGTGGTTAATGTATGTTTTATAACGTAATCATTTATATCTGCAAAGTAACTAGTAACTAAAGTTTTCAAATAATTGTAGTGGAGTAAAAGGTACCTCAAAATTGTACTTAAGTACAGTACTTGAGTAAGTGTACTTAGTTACTTTTCACCACTGCCCTAATACTAACCTCTAAAATTTAGAGGTTAGTATTAGGCAGTGGTGAAAAGTAACTAAGTACACTTACTCAAGTAGAAGGTCTAATCCTAACCCCATTCTGAATCTTTTTTCTAATTGTAAAATATTGTTAACATACACACACACACACACACACACACACACACACACACACACACACACACACACACACACACACACACACACACACACACACACACACACACATACCACCAACACTTTTTTTTTCAAGCACTTTATTTCAAGGGACATTCATGACAGTCAAAACACTGAAATAAAAGAAAATAGAAAAATATCAACAGTCACCAGTTCTTTTGTTTAAAAAAACAAAGTGTTATTGTTGTTTTGTCATGACTAGAGGTCAAATAAATAAACACTATGATAGCTGACAGATCAGATATTGTCTCTATTAACATTAATTTACATGTATTGGCCGGGAAATGTAGTTTAGCATCCTAATAGACGCTAATGAATAAATAAAGTGTATGTGTGTAGATACATTTCACAAGTGGTTAGAGATCCCTCTAGTGGTTATTTTACGCCACTACATCAACCCATTAAGACTATATCTGTGGTGCTCAAACGTGTCCATGTCAAGGACCCCCAAAATTATATGTATTTGGTCTGGGACCCTCATCTGAAAATATGTTGTTCCAGGGACCCCCAGAGGCAAAGATTTGAGTTTTGTTTGCTTTAAAAAAATACATGTATTCAAAGATTTGCACAATTGTTCACTATTTTTCAAAAATAAAAAAAGCAGATCTACAAGCTCATAGCGCGGCACTCGAGCTTGTAGATCTGCTATTTTTGAATCGCCAAAGTGTGAAATAATGGTTAAAGTGGTTACACTGATGCGTTCTCGGTCTTGAAAAGGTTAAGCAGTAACCATTGAGCAGAGCTTGTGCCACTTGCAAAAATGTAATCCCCAAATATAAATCTGTGTGTGTGTGACGTGTGTGTGTGTGTGCGAGTGAGTGTAATGCACTTTGGATAAAGCCGGCATTTACCATCTAGTCTCTGTCGGGGTGTAAACCTCATGTTCCGAAACTGTTACTTTTTCAGCATTCAAATCCAAAAGCATCAAAAATAGCAGATCTACAAAGCTGGAAACGCGTCGCTTCGCGCCGCGTTTCCAGCTTGTAGATCTGCTATTTTTGATGCTTCTGTGTGCCGCTGTAGTTATGATGGAGTAGGGCGATAATGAACGGGGGAAAAAAAACACACAAAAGGACCACAGCGATGAGGAGCTGAGATGAGACTGATTCACTACGTTGGTCTTTTTCTCACTTCGCTCCTCAGTCTGAAAACCAGAGTCCTATTAGACTCCTATTTCAATGACGTGAGCAAGTCAGGAAGTGACCCCGCCCCCCCCCCCCCCCCCCCACCCACGGACCAATCAGAAGCCACGGAGGCGAAGTGAGAAAGAAGAAAGCTCAGGTCTGATCCCAGGCTCCTGAGACGCAGCCTCACTCTGTGTGTGTTTTACAGATCTGTTGTTTCACTGGACTCACTCCTCTGTCTCTTCTGTCCCACGTTCTCTGTGTCTGTCTGTCCACCGTCTGTCCTTCTGGGAGGGTCTGTGTCCTGGAGGCTCTGCCCGGACCCCTGGAGGCTCTGCCCAGACCCCTGGAGGCTCTGCCCAGACCCCTGGAGGCTCTGCCCAGACCCCTGGAGGCTCTGCCCAGACCCCTGGAGGCTCTGCCCAGACCCCTGGAGGCTCTGCCCAGACCCCTGGAGGTCCTGGAGGCTCTGCCCAGACCCCTGGAGGCTCTGGAGGCTCTGCCCAGACCCCTGGAGGCTCTGCCCAGACCCCTGGAGGCTCTGGAGGCTCTGCCCAGACCCCTGGAGGCTCTGCCCAGACCCCTGGAGGCTCTGGAGGCTCTGCCCAGACCCCTGGAGGCTCTGCCCAGAACCCTGGAGGCTCTGCCCGGACCCCTGGAGGCTCTGCCCAGACCCCTGGAGGTCCTGGAGGCTCTGCCCAGACCCCTGGAGGCTCTGGAGGCTCTGCCCAGACCCCTGGAGGCTCTGCCCAGACCCCTGGAGGCTCTGCCCAGACCCCTGGAGGCTCTGCCCGGACCCCTGGAGGCTCTGCCCAGACCCCTGGAGGTCCTGGAGGCTCTGCCCGGACCCCTGGAGGCTCTGCCCAGACCCCTGGAGGCTCTGCCCAGAACCCTGGAGGCTCTGCCCAGACCCCTGGAGGCTCTGGAGGCTCTGCCCAGACCCCTGGAGGCTCTGCCCAGACCCCTGGAGGCTCTGCCCAGACCCCTGGAGGTCCTGGAGGC
>NC_137621.1:1687909-1755409 GCF_963280865.1 Gymnoscopelus braueri | reverse complement strand
CCTGACTGACTCCTCCTCTAGCCTGACTGACTCCTCCTCTAGCCTGACTGACTCCTCCTCTAGCCTGACTGACTCCTCCTCTAGCCTGACTGACTCCTCCTCTAGCCTGACTGACTCCTCCTCTAGCCTGACTAGCCTGACTGACTCCTCCTCTAGCCTGACTGACTCCTCCTCTAGCCTGCCTGACTCCTCCTCCAGCCTGACTGACTCCTCCTCTAGCCTGACTGACTCCTCCTCTAGCCTGCCTGACTCCTCCTCTAGCCTGACTGACTCCTCCTCTAGCCTGCCTGACTCCTCCTCTAGCCTGACTGACTCCTCCTCTAGCCTGACTGACTCCTCCTCTAGCCTGCCTGACTCCTCCTCTAGCCTGACTGACTCCTCCTCTAGCCTGCCTGACTCCTCCTCTAGCCTCCTCTAAAAAAAAAAAAAAAATCTAAAATATTTTTTTAATTTTTGGGGTTTTTTCGTTTTTCCGTTCGTCCCAAAGAACCAGGAGAACATTTTCCAAAAAGTTGCTGCTCCATTCACTTCAATGTTAAGAAATAAACGGACAAAAAAATATCCTTTTTTCTAAGTACTAGCTTAGAAAACACTAGCAGAGGCTACAGACTGTTTCTAGAGAAACTCTGGCAGTCTAAGAGCTAGTTACTTTGCAGATATAAATGATTACATTATAAAACAAACACTAACCACTTTAGCCCTATTTTATACACTATTTGAAAATAGCCGATCTACAAGCTCACAACGCGTCGCACCGCGACGCGTTGTGAGCTTGTAGATCGGCTATTTTCAAACATTGCAGTACCTTTTTTCCACCACCGGCGGCCACGATGAATATTGACAGAACTACATGGACCAGGCGCTCCTCCATGGCCTCACACCCGGCCTCGCCAAGATCCGTTTTTTATGTCCGTAGCTGCCGCTGATTGGTTGGACCGGGCGCGGGTCGGGGTAAAGCGGTCCCAGATGGAGGCTGTGTCGTGAACTGAATACCGCTCCATCTAGCGGAGTCAGGTTAGGTTAGCGATAAGGAGCTGAGATGAGGGATTTTGTCGTCACCTTGCTAAACTAATGGCCTCATTTTTAAAAGTTTTTCAGAAAAAAAATAAAAACTGATCCAAAACAAAACCATATGATATTTCTTAATCATTTCACCCAAAACGTTTAAAACAAACTATTGACATAAAAATAACACTGTCTGTCAGTTATGTAACATAAGAGATTTAAATAGGTTTAAATAGGATTAAACCTGACTTCATTTGGCCTAAGTCAAAATCATCTGGACATTTTTTTGGCCTAAGTCACAAAAACATGTGACTTAGGCCAAGAAAATGTCCTATTTTGGCCTAAGTCACACTGGGGAGTTAGGCCATTATACTAAGAGGAGGGCCATTATACTAAAAGGAGGGCCATTATACTAAGAGGAGGGCCATTATACTAAGAGGAGGGCCATTATACTAAGAGGAGGGCCATTATACTAAGAGGAGGGGGAACAGCATCATCCTTTTCAATTAGGAGATGGGACATTTTACCAGAGGTGGCCAGTGTCTTTTTCCTCAAAACGCCATGCCAGGCTACCTCTCTACAGGGAAGAGAACAGTTCAGACTCCTCTACAGCATTGGTTCTCAAAGTGGGGTCCGGGGACCCCCAGGGGTCCTTGAGGGGGTTCCAGGGGGTCCCCAGCTAAATGATGGATAGGAACTAAATGGACCCTTATGGGTCTGTACAAATGGAACCAAATGGACCCTAACGGGTCCATTTGGTTCCATTTGTACACTCTCATAGTTAAATTAACATTGATTTTACAATATAAATTGGGGTCCCAGAGACAGAAATGCCATTACATGGGGGTCCGTAGCCCTAATGCATGTCAAACTGGGGGTCCTTGAAATTAAAATGGTTGAGAATCACTGCTAGAGAGCCGTAAAAATCTTCTCTTCTCTGACGTGCTAATGTTGATTTTTAGTTTTTTTCCCCTGGCGGATCTTGCCCCGACACAGGGACAAGATGGGTTTACAGACCAGTTGGCCCCAAAGACGGTACGCGCCTGATTGACATGAAATAGTTTGAGAACCAGTGCTCTACAGGGATGAGAACAGTTCAGACTCTTCTCTACAGAGAGAACAGTTCAGACTCTGCTCTACAGAGAGAACAGTTCAGACTCCTCTCTACAGAGAGAACAGTTCAGACTCTTCTCTACAGAGAGAACAGTTCAGACTCCTCTCTACAGAGAGAACAGTTCAGACTCTGCTCTACAGAGAGAACAGTTCAGACTTTTCTCTACAGAGAGAACAGTTCAGACTCCTCTCTACAGAGAGAACAGTTCAGACTCCTCTCTACAGATAGAACAGTTCAGACTCCTCTCTACAGAGAGAACAGTTCAGACTCCTCTCTACAGAGAGAACAGTTCAGACTCCTCTCTACAGAGAGAACAGTTCAGACTCCTCTCTACAGAGAGAACAGTTCAGACTCCTCTCTACAGGGATGAGGACAGTCATACCTGAATGACAGCAGAGGTCTGCTGTGGTCCAGCTCAGCCTCGTCCACATGTATTCCCAGGGAGGAGTCACAGTGATAGTAGTTGAGGATTCCTGCCTCGGCCTTGAAGCCCGGGAAGCCGCACACCGCTGCAACGTGCCCGGACAACCACTGGAGGGCGGCGGGGAAGGCCGTGTGGTGATCTGCCGAGTACGTCTGTAAAAAGCAACAAACAAAACAAAACAAAACTCAGTTTAGTTTCTTCAAACAAACTGGTGTAGTTTTGTCTTAACTGATCTATCATTTGGTTCTTCAAAAATGATATAACTTAATCCATTAAAGGAGGAGTTCACCCAAAACATTACTTATTTTCTATCAATTGCACACCCTATGAAGCCTTGAATCCATGGATTCTTTTTTGTTTTTGTGGCATTCCTAAGCTAATAATTTGATTCCCGTCTCCTACCGGAAATACACACGGTCATCAAATGATTGTCTTAGGAATGCCACAAAAACAAAAATAAATCCATGAAATCAAGGCTTCATGGGATGTGCAATTGATAGAAAATAAGTACTTTGCCGAGCTATGAGCTTGTATATCTGCTATTTTAGAAAAATCATGAAAATGTGTTGTAGTGATAACTAGTACCTTAGTGTTCCAGTTATAGTGAAAAATAGTAATAGTGATAATCAGTGTTGGGCAATATTACTTAGGAGAGTAATATGTTACTTATTACTTATTACTCCTTTGAAAAGTAATAATATTATATTACTTATTACTTGGAATCAAGCCCCCCCCGCAAAAGAAAAGACGTGTACAGTTTTTAGCCTTTTAGAACTGAATCCAATTTAATGGAACAATAGAAAACAGTCAACAGTCTTTATTAAGTATTTTGCTGCTGCAAATTCCATATTTGGAATTGGAACAATAATTATACTTACAGGAACAATCTGAACTGCACACACTGGCTGCAGCCTCTCAAAAAAAATATTGTATACATAACAACAAACAATAAAGCAAACTTTTTGAACATTTCTTAATCTTTTCAACATATCTTACACCAGTCAATATTAATTAGCCAAAGTGCAAAACTGTAAACAAAGCAGCCAACAACAACCAATTGATAAAAAGTATCAGTCTCTCCTCACCTTTAAGTACTACTACAGGTTTTTACAAGGCCGCCAACCAAACCTGAGACAGTAGATATCTATATAAAATAATAAAGCAGCAATCTCTTACCCTTTTAAACAAAATGTTTTCAAAAGGCATCAACAAAACCTACATATCGTAATTATAAAACAAATAAATACAAAATAAATCAGCAGTCTCTCTGACTTTTTAAACTTAATGAATTTCACAATGCAACCAACCAACTGTATTCAACATGCATCCAACAAAACCTGACAGTCTGTAGTATATCTTATTAAAAATAAAATACAAAATAAAGCAGCAGTCTCTCTGACTTTTTAAACTTTCAAATGCAACCAAATCCAAATGTTTTAAAAAAGGAAGCCAGTCTGTAGATATCTTCTACTAGCCCAGTAGCCTGTATTTATCTTCTATATATAATGCAAATAAAATACAAAATAAAGCAGTAGTCTCTCTGACCTTTTAAATATAATGATTTTCTGTTGTTTTGGGTCTGAGGGGCCATCAGTTTTATTTTTATATTTGATTGTGTTTCGGTCAGCTTAGCCCCTTTCGGGACCCTGTTTACTTTTTTTTATTTGGGAAGGCGGTATCCAGGGTCCTTTGACGCTCAAACCACTCTCTCTCGTACTCGCGGCTACCACTGTCTGGTCTCGGGCAAATATCTCGTCGCTTAGAAGTTGCAGAGATTTCTCAAAGGTACCCAGAGCTGCAGTAGTAATGCGCAGAAAGCTGCATTAATCGGCGGGGATCGGCGTTGCCGTTAAACATTTTTTATTATTTTGTAAAACATAAGCTCCTCTCTCACACTCCTCTCCACTTCCCATGTCCCGCCTCCCCGCGTTGTGACTGACGAGCTGTGCGTCCTACGTTACTGCCTCTGATTAGCAGAGCTCCACATGCTTGCATGTGGTCGCATACGGGTCATGTGCTACGTCATAACTGTGCGCAGGCTGCGTGCTAAACATAATTGATCTGCAAGCTAAACAGCATCTCTGTTGACGTAGGTTGATAGCTTGTAGATCTGCTCTATTTTTGCATGATGCGACAACTTGCCTCTACGAGAGACGGGGAGAGTACATATTAAATGAATGAATGAGCAAAAATAAATGACGCTCGTCATCAGTAACGAGTAACGAGGCCTTTTTTGTCGGAGTAATATGGTATAATATTACTGTTTAGGCAGAATAATACCTTACTTTTACTCGTTACTGGGAAAAGTAATAATATTACAGTAATATATTATTATTAATTTGTTACTGCCCAACACTGGTGATAACTAGTACCTTAGTGTTCCAGTTATAGTAATAACTAGTTATAGTGATAACTAGTACCTTAGTGTTCCAGTTATAGTGATAACTAGTTATAGTGATAACTAGTACCTTAGTGTTCCAGTTATAGTGATAACTAGTTATAGTGATAACTAGTACCTTAGTGTTCCAGTTATAGTGATAACTAGTTATAGTGATAACTAGTAGTGTTCCAGTTATAGTAATAACTAGTTATAGTGATAACTAGTACCTTAGTGTTCCAGTTATAGTGATAACCCAGGGTCACCCAGCGAAGCTTCTCCAGTAGAGTCTTGGGTTGTCTTTTATCAGAACCTTTGCTCCTGTGAGGAAACAAACAGCATATTGTAGAGGATTAGGAACACATGTGTCTCATAGTCTATAGGCTGCAGGGCATCGCTTCACCAGTGGGCGGGACAAATACAAATTTTGGGGGTCCTTGACATGAAAAAAGAACCAGTGATATTATAGCAACATACGTTGAAAAAGGATTTAGAAGACATTTGTTGAATCCCCCCAGAAGCAAAGATTTGAGTTACAAATGCTCGCTTAAAAAAATATATATATTCAAAGATTTGCACACATTTTCTCCGCTTGTAGATCTGCTATTTTTTTTATAGCCAAAGAAATCTTAAAAATGATACGCAGATACGTTCCCGGTCTTAACACATTGGGTGCCAAAACCGTATATATACTTCTTTTCAAAAACTGACGTTGAGTGCCAAAACCGTATATATACTGTTTTTGAAAAAAAAAAATGAAAAAAAATATATATATATATTTTTTGTTTTTCAAATTTTTTCCTTCACAGCACCAGGAGATATCATTTTGCGAAGATTTAGACTCCAATCCACTTCCTGGTTAACTTATGACTTCAAAAACCTGTATCTCGGCTCCTTTTTTTTTACAATGTATTTTTAACTATTTTCAACTGGCTGCAACTATGGAACGGATTACCGAATGTTTTCCCCCGATTGTACGAGACCTCTATGTGTGTAATGAGGGGATCACCGTGAGGACTGTGATCACTGAAAATATTTTGTGACTACTTGAAAAAGGTTAAAAAATGGTTAAAAATCCTGGCACTCAACGTATAATATTTTAATAAACCTCTGGCAGCCAATGTGTAATGGATTAAAATAAATCAAGAGTGTCAGCAGAACCTGCACGTTTCTGTCAGTTTGGTCCAGATATGTGGAGCATACAAACTAAATGCTTCAACACGTTTAGTTGTGTTTTTAGGGACAGAAAACAGATCCCTGAGAGAACTGGATGGTTCATGATATCACACACAAGAACAGAAATGTATTTTGGCCCCTAAACCATTTAACACATCGGGTGCCAGAGGTTTATTAAAATATGATACGTTCAGTGCCTGCTATTCTTCCATCCACTTACGTTGATACGTTTCGTGCTGTAGAAGCCCCGACGCGGAAGTGCATGTAAACAAAGCGTGCGTGCGAGACGGCGGAGGGTCCCGACTAACGCCTGGAACAATAATATTTCTAACGCGATCCTCCATTGCAGAGTGATCGCCGATCAAAAACGGCTCATTTCTACCACGTTAAAAAGAAATGGAGATATTAAGTCAAGTAGTTAACATTGGAGCGGCCGACCGGAAGGATTTTTGACATGGATCCACATGCGGCCTCTCCTTCTCTGAGACTCCTTAGATGATCCCAAAGTTTCGTTAGAGCGCCCCACGTGGGAAAAATATATATTAAAAAAAATGTGCCAAAAACGGTCCGGACCGTTTATGGCACATAACGTGTCGCAGCGCGACGCGTTGTGCGCTTGTAGATCGGCTATTTTCAGAGAGCAACACCCGAGCACAACCAAACATAAAGTGACTTGTCTTTTAGTTCTACTGGATCTCTTCTCCACTAGTTCCTCACTAACATTTTAGTCTAGTTTTTATTTGTTGACAAAACTGTCAATACATTTAGTCTTAGTTTTAGTCACATCTTAGTTTTTATTATTTTATTATGTAGTTTTCGTCAGTGAAAAAAGGTAGTCGACGAACACTTTTCGTCATAGTTTGAGTCGACGAAATCAACACTGCCTAAGCATAGTCGCTTCCTTTGGGCTTGTTGTCATAGACCAGGGCCCTATTTCACGAAAGGTGAATTAGAGCTAAAGCCTGGCTTTAACAACTATCCTGGCTTAATTTAGCCAGGATTAGGAATGAATCGGTTTCATGAAAGCTGAATTATCTTGAAGATTAGCTTAGCCAGTTCACCCTGGCTAAGTTTAGCCATGACTAGATTTCACGAAAGAGAATTGAAGCAAGCCTACCTTAGTTACCATGGCAATTAGGCTGTGAAGTTAGCCTGGTCAGGAGCAGGCTAACAGCCAAGCTTACTTAATCCAGTGCCTTGTTCTTCAAGTTCTTCCACAGTTAATTCAACACATGTGTTTGTATATGGACTCATTTTAATGACCCTGCATTCAAATAAAATTAAATCAATACAATAAGATATAATCAATGTAATTATATTACTGAAATAGTGTGTGACCATGAATCATAATAGTTTCACAATGACTCATGTGACATGTCATTGTCACTCTGTTAACACTATAGTTCATATTGTCTTTTTTTGTATTATAAAAAATGCCTGACAAAAAATGTGCCTTTTTTTAGCCCCATTACCGTCGCCGGGACCCCCGTTACCACCGCCCCCGTTAATGCCACCGGGACCCCCGTTACCACCGCCCCCGTTAATGCCACCGGGACCCCCGTTATCTATCCTGATTGGATAAAATTGGAAATGAAACTGAAACTGAAACGAAAATACATTTTCTGTTTTATAAAGAGCTGGAGAGACATGGAGACTCCTTATATGGACAGGACACTCTATAGTAACGAGCACTATCAGAACATAGACCCATTTCGCAATTATTTGAATAATTGCAAATCACTTACCCTACCTTTAAGCCTAACTGAATTATATATTTATGGACTTGTATATAAATTGTATATATTTTTGGACGACTTCTGCATTTAATTTGTCGTCAATACTTTGCCACGCTTTCTCCCTGGATCTATTTATTGCGGTTGCGTTTCCTTTCAAGCCTGGATTTGACTCAAGGCCAGGCTTATTTAATTCAACTTTCGTGAAATAGGGCCCTGGTTGCTTATTTCTCTCCCAGAACTCACCGGATGGCGTGGGCGCTCTGGCCCCAGAGGTCGTGCGTGTGGGCGGGGGACATGTGCATGTCCAGGTTACACACGTTGGGTTTCTGAGGGTACGTCTTCAGACACTGACGTGTCCACCACACATGAGCCTCTGGAAAGAAGGGGTTGGAGATGAAGATGAACCCTGGAGGGAGAGAGACAGACAGACAGACAGACAGACAGACAGACAGACAGACAGACAGACAGGATAGAGGGAGATATGCCTGGTTAATAGAGTCGTTCCGATACCAACGGCAGAATGGGAAAAGCTGCCGATGTTCTGCCTAAAATACTGGTATCAGTGAGTTAACAGTCTGTGTCATTACCATACCGTCATTTATCACATCATGATGACATGGCATTTACAGTAATGTGTCATTTACAGTAATGTGTCATTTACAGTAATGTGGCATTTACAGTAGTCAATTAGTTTGTATTTTTGAATGCTTCAGTTCATGTTGCACTGTATATATATATATATATATATATATATATATATATATATATATATATATATATATATATATATATATATATATATATCCACGCTTCCGTCAGAGTTTTTTTTAAATCTAAATTTCCCATCCACTGGGCCAAGCAAATGGTATGGTGCACTGGAATGATCGGTACTCATGAAACTCGTCCAGTGAGAATGTTTCTGTGGTGAAAAAACTAAGCGCGATTAAAATGCGATTCATTTTTTTAATCGCGTTATTTTTTGGTAATTAATTAATCGAAATTAATCAGTTAAAGTCCCAGCCCTAATATAAGACCTTTGAGAACCACTGTGATAAACAGTATAATGTAAACCTGGGTATCCATGTGATAAACAGTATAATGTAAACCTGGGTATCCATGTGATAATCAGTATAATGTAGTAAACCTGGGTATCCATGCAGACTGAAAGCTCTCCAGTCGCGGGCTGGTCTCAGTCCAACTCTCCTGGCCTCAACGTCGCTCACTGCAGCAGGGTCCAGATTGGCGGGAACCACCTGTCAGTCACCGCACGCGCACACGCGCACGCACGCACATGCACGCACACACACACAAACACACACACACACACACACACACACACACACACATATTTAGGGCCTGTCACAATTAATACATAATGGCAGAGTGTGCGTCTCTGCAGCTGAGATCTCGCTCTCTCTCACACACAGGGGTGTAGTGGAGGGGGGACGCGGGGGAGTGGCGCTCCCTCACTTCTCTAACTGCTTAAAAAAATAAAAAAATAAGATTTTTCAATTATTATTATTTTTTTATATTTTTCTTTTTAATGATAAAAAAAAAAAATCATTAGCACATTTAAAAACAACAAATTTGTAACAACAGCATAATATTGGGTTGTGCAGGTGAGATTTAGAAAACCCTGTGGGGTGGTCCTAGGGTGACCACCCGTCCCGAAATTCGCGGGACAGTCCCGAAATTGGACCCTCTGTCCCGCGTCCCGCACAAGCAGGGCAATGTCCCGAAAATCAAAGTTATGGGAAAAAAAATATATATATATATTTTTTTTTTATATAGAAAAAGAATGTTCATTACATTTTTAAAGTTGTACAATGCAAAATCCCAAATAACGATTTTTAGCAACCTCTGCTGGTCACTACCGTCACTGCATACAATTTCCGTAATCCTCGATTACCCAGAATTCCATTCGTTTTCACCGGAAGCCGGAAGCGTTTCAAAAAGCGATCTTTTAATTGTTTTATACTATCTACGGATCGTTTCTCTTAGCCAGTGGAGCATTAGTTACCATGAGCTGTGCTTTCTTTTTCTGTTCTTTTTCGATCTTCTAATCCTACATTCTCTTAACATCAGCGTGAGGTTCCTTTTAGTTATTACCGCGATAGTTCCTGGCCAAACAGGAAACCGTTGCGGTAGTTCCTGGGGACGTCGGCCACGACGTCATGACGTTGGCCAGGAACGTCATTTCCCCGGGAAAGTCCCCCCAGTCCACATTCAATAGAAAATATATAAATAAAAGGCTTCCGGGGGTGAAATTCATGGAGTGGGTGTTGTGAAACTTTTGCCACTCACAAAAGATATACAATTTAACTTTAGTTTTGTTGAAAACGTTACCTAGTATTACTTTAAGTTAACTTGCAATACCGTCTTATATCTGTGAAATACTATTCTTGGATAAATGTAATTGGTCAATGCTGTATGTATTTGTGGAACGCCATTGGTTGGGGGGGAGTGGGGGGTGGACCAAAAAACAACAAGATCCGCGACTCCGCGTCCACACTCCACAGGTCACAGCTGACAGGCAGCTCACACCCACACAGGTACAACAGTGCGGACTAGTGTCATCGCTGCGCGGCAAAAATACAAAGTGAAAATGGAGGAAACAGTGGAAACTCCTGACACACACACACACACACACACACACACACACACACACACACACACACACCATGTCAGAGTGTGTGTCTGCATAGAAGTCAGTCACATGGCTGAGATCTCACACACACACACGCACACACACACACACACACACACACACACACACACCTGGTCAGAGTGTGTGTCTGTATAGCCATGGTTCACATGACGCTTGTATACAAGCGTCATGGTGCCGAGTCCCCCTGGTCTAAAGTTGTGTTCGATTTTTTCACATTGCCATCTCTCACATAAACGTTCAGATTTCAAATATAAAGTGCTTACCACCGAGCCACGGATGTTACAAGGCGACGCGAACCGCGATAAGTACTCGTATCTCCCGTATTGTTCAATAAAAAGCATTTTAATCCCATCGCCGGCCATTTTCTTTTTTCTTTTTGTAATGTATCAGAGTGCAATACACCTCCCAACCATTAGTGTCGCATGGTTGGAAGCATCAGAGAAAATTTGGAGAAAATGGCCGGCGATCGGACTAAAATGCTTTTTATTGAACAATACGGGAGATACGAGTACTTATCGCGGTTCGCGTCGCCTTGTAACATCCGTGGCTCGGTGGTAAGCACTTTATATTTGAAATCTGAACGTTTATGTTTATGTGAGAGATGGCAATGTGAAAAAATCGAACACAACTTTAGACCAGGGGGACTCGGCACCATATGACAGTCATGTTTCACACACACACACACACACACACACACACACACACACACACACACACACACACACACAGGGATGAGCTGTAAGGGCGACCCCTTAGTTCTGGCGCTGGCCGGGGGGCTGGGAGCTCCACATGCACGCGCGAGCACGCACCGTCAGCTGCGGTCTTTAACACCTTAAAGTTTAAACAATAGCCTCTCAAGGTTCCGTTCTCAATAGCGTCTACCTGGCTGCTTTGCATAACATTAGGCTACTCGAAAAAAGCCATGGACTTGAATTGAATGTGTTACATTCCTCTCACAATGAGAGACAACAGTCTCTGCACTGCAGAGTGTGAAGGGGATCGCTTAGAAGAGGACCCAGTTCTCTGAGACAAGACCAAGACAAGTTGTCTGATTATTTTAAGTACTCATGTGTGGGTGGGTCTATGTAAAGGGCTTTTATATAAAACTAAAAGGAAAATAAAATAATTAATTAATTGAAACAAAAATAAAAAACAACAAATTAACAATCCAACTAAATAATAAGATATCATTACATTAAAAATCACATGTTGCATACAGTATTTCAACTAGCACTGCGCTGATTGGCTATGTGCACATGCGTGCACGTGCGCGTGCACGTGACGTCAGAAAATATAGCCCCCCTAGTTCAAAAATCCACAGCTCATCACTGCAGACACACACACACACACACACACACACACACACACACACACACACACACACACACACACACACACACACACACACACACACACACACACACACACACACACACACACACACACCTGGTCAGAGTGTGTGTCTGTATAGAAGTCAGTCACGTGGCTGAGATCAGGAGGAGGATTCCTGCTCTTATAAAACTTAAACATCTTCCTGAACAAGTCTTCTCCCGCCACGGAGCTTCCCGCCATGTCCACACTATTATTTATACTCTATTACTATTATTACTATTACTATTACTACTATTATTATTACTATTAATCATTCATTTCTACTTTGTCTGAACTCATTCTCTGTGCCATGGGGGCCGCCATCTTGAAAACAATTAGGCTCCTCCCTCCACGGTGCCATGCGTGAAAACAGCAGATCTACAAGCTCGCGTTGTGAGCTTGTAGATCTGCTGTTTTCACGCCGTGGAGGAGGAGGAGGCAGCGAGCAACGCACATATCCGGTCTAGAGCCCGCCCTACTGTATCCGGTAATGTACCACGCACACATGAGGTAAGTGCACACACGCCGTTTCCGTATCCGGCTTTAGACCGGATGTGAAAACTGCAAAGTGAATGAATCCCAGCCTAACCCAACCAACCGCAGCTCTTCATTCTGAGTCACGTGACGATTATGACGGCGGTGATGATGATGACGTCAGAGGGGTCAGAGTTTGTTGAAGGACACTCAAAATGGCGGCGACCGGTTCCACCAAGAAGGTGTTTGAGCTGTTTGTGTCTAAAATACCCTGGACCATAGCTACTAGTAAGTATTAATATATATTAATATTTATATTATATATAAGTACTCTGTCTGGACCATAGCTACTAGTGAGTATTAATTTATACTAATATTAATATTATATATAAGTACTCTGTCTGGACCATAGCTACTAGTGAGTATTAATATATATTTATATTAATATTATATATAAGTACTATTTATGGACCATAGCTACTAGTGAGTATTAATTTATAATATTAATATTATATATAAGTACTATTTATGGACCATAGCTACTAGTGAGTATTAATTAATATTAATATTAATATTATATATAAGTACTATTTATGGACCATAGCTACTAGTGAGTATTAATATATATTAATATTAATATTATATATAAGTACTCTGTCTGGACCATAGCTACTAGTGAGTATTAATATATATTAATATTAATATTATATATAAATACTATTTATGGACCATAGCTACTAGTGAGTATTAATTAATATTAATATTTATATTATATATAAATACTATTTATGGACCATAGCTACTAGTAAGTATTAATTAATATTAATATTAATATTATATATAAGTACTATTTATGGACCATAGCTACTAGTGAGTATTAATATATATTAATATTAATATTATATATAAATACTATTTATGGACCATAGCTACTAGTGAGTATTAATTAATATTAATATTAATATTATATATAAGTACTATTTATGGACCATAGCTACTAGTGAGTATTAATATATATTAATATTAATATTATATATAAGTACTCTGTCTGGACCATAGCTACTAGTGAGTATTAATATATATTAATATTAATATTATATATAAATACTATTTATGGACCATAGCTACTAGTGAGTATTAATTAATATTAATATTTATATTATATATAAATACTATTTATGGACCATAGCTACTAGTAAGTATTAATTAATATTAATATTAATATTATATATAAGTACTATTTATGGACCATAGCTACTAGTGAGTATTAATTAATATTAATATTAATATTATATATAAGTACTATTTATGGACCATAGCTACTAGTGAGTATTAATATATATTTATATTAATATTATATATAAATACTATTTATGGACCATAGCTACTAGTGAGTATTAATATATATTAATATTAATATTATATATAAGTACTCTGTCTGGACCATAGCTACTAGTGAGTATTAATTAATATTAATATTAATATTATATATAAGTACTCTGTCTGGACCATAGCTACTAGTGAGTATTAATTTATATTAATATTAATATTATATATAAGTACTCTGTCTGGACCATAGCTACTAGTGAGTATTAATTTATATTAATATTATATATAAGTACTCTGTCTGGACCATAGCTACTAGTGAGTATTAATTTATACTAATATTTATATTTATATTATATATAAATACTATTTATGGACCATAGCTACTAGTGAGTATTAATTAATATTAATATTTATATTATATATAAGTACTCTGTCTGGACCATAGCTACTAGTGAGTATTAATTTATATTAATATTAATATTATATATAAATACTATTTATGGACCATAGCTACTAGTGAGTATTAATTTATATTAATATTTATATTATATATAAGTACTCTGTCTGGACCATAGCTACTAGTGAGTATTAATTAATTAATATTAATATTAATATTATATATAAGTACTCTGTCTGGACCATAGCTACTAGTGAGTATTAATTTATACTAATATTTATATCATATATAAGTACTCTGTCTGGACCATAGCTACTAGTGAGTATTAATTAATTAATATTAATATTAATATTATATTTAAGTACTCTGTCTGGACCATAGCTACTAGTGAGTATTAATTTATACTAATATTTATATTATATATAAGTACTCTGTCTGGACCATAGCTACTAGTGAGTATTAATTTATATTAATATTAATATTATATATAAATACTATTTATGGGCCATAGCTACTAGTGAGTATTAATTTATACTAATATTTATATCATATATAAGTACTCTGTCTGGACCATAGCTACTAGTGAGTATTAATTTATACTAATATTTATATTATATATAAATACTATTTATGGACCATATCTACTAGTGAGTATTAATTTATACTGATATTTATATTATATATAAATACTATTTATGGACCATAGCTACTAGTGAGTATTAATTTATACTAATATTTATATTATATATAAATACTATTTATGGACCATAGCTACTAGTGAGTATTAATTTATACTAATATTTATATTATATATAAATACTATTTATGGACCATAGCTACTAGTGAGTATTAATTTATACTAATATTTATATTATATATAAATACTATTTATGGACCATAGCTACTAGTGAGTATTAATTAATATTAATATTTATATTATATATAAATACTATTTATGGACCATAGCTACTAGTGAGTCTCTTTGCTTTGTGCTCCTGAATGTAATGTCTTCTTCTGTTGTCTTTCAGAGGAGATGAGGGAGTACTTTGGACAGTTTGGACAAGTGAAGAGATGTCTGCTTCCCATGGTAACTTTAGAGTGTGTGTGTGTGTGTGTGTGTGTGTGTGTGTGTGTGTGTGTGTGTGTGTGTGTGTGTGTGTGTGTGTGTGTGTGTGTGTGTGTGTGTGTGTGTGTGTGTGTGTGTGTGTGTGTGTGTGTGTGTGTGTGTGTGTGTGTGTGTGTGTGTGTGTGTGAAAGTATGTTCTAATGCACCGTTTTTTTTGTGGGCCTCTAGTAAATATCCCCCTTTTTTTTGTTTATTTAAAAATATTTTCAAAAAGTTTAATACAAATATTGTCATGCATGAAAAAAAACAATTACAATCAAAATTCTATACATTCCACACATTTAACTTCTAAGCGGAAGTGAAAATAGCCGACCTACAAGCTCACGACGTGCTGTGGATCAACGCGCGGTGAGCTTGTAGATCGGCTATTTTCACTCTTTTGGGTCTCAGGCTAAAAAGTGTGGGAACCACTGAGCCTTTTCAGGCCAAGGACCCCTTAGCTGAGACAGAGAT
Source organism: Gymnoscopelus braueri (assembly GCF_963280865.1). Lineage (NCBI taxonomy): Eukaryota > Metazoa > Chordata > Actinopteri > Myctophiformes > Myctophidae > Gymnoscopelus > Gymnoscopelus braueri. The sequence goes on along the minus strand of NC_137621.1, from coordinate 1,739,759 downwards.
GAAGCAGGGACCCCTTAGCTGAGACAGAGATGAAGCAGGGACCCCTTAGCTGAGACAGAGATGAAGCAGGGACCCCTTAGCTGAGACAGAGATGAAGCAGGGACCCCTTAGCTGAGACAGAGATGAAGCAGGGACCCCTTAGCTGAGACAGAGATGAAGCAGGGACCCCTTAGCTGAGACAGAGATGAAGCAGGGACCCCTTAGCTGAGACAGAGATGAAGCAGGGACCCCTTAGCTGAGACAGAGATGAAGCAGGGACCCCCTCTATATTGTATAAAATTGTGTTTCAGATTAAACTTTTTTGTTTACTTGGTCTGCTCTTTTTTCCCCTCTACACCTATTTTGCCAAAAATAGCTGATCTACAAGCTCACAACGCCTCGCAGCGCGAGGCGTTGTGAGCTTGAACTTTATCCAAAAATGTAAAAAAAATCCAAAAATAGCTGATCTACAAGCTCACAACGCCTCGCAGCGCGAGGCGTTGTGAGCTTGTAGATCAGCTATTTTTGGAGAAAGTTCTCCTCAGAAAAGGGATGCTAAGGGTTCAAGTGGTTAAAGGCATACTAGGTAACGTTTTCAACAAAACTAAAGTTAAATTGATTATCTTTTGTGAGTGGCAAAAGTTTCACAACACCCACTCCATGAATTTCACCCCCGGAAGCCTTTTATTTATATATTTTCTATTGAACGTGGACTGGGGGGACTTTCCCGGGGAAATGACGTCATCTGGCCGGAAAACGGAGGTGGAAATGCACTGGTTTCCTGTTTGGCCAGGAACTACCGCAACGGTTTCCTGTTTGGCCAGGAACTATCGCGCTAATAACAATAAGGAACCTCACGCTGATTTTAAGAGAATGTAGGATTGGAAGATCGAAAAAGAACAGAAAAAGAAAGCACAGCTCATGGTAACTAATGCTCCACTGGCTAAGAGAAACGATCCGTAGATAGTATAAAACAATTAAAAGATCGCTTTTTGAAACGCTTCCGGCTTCCGGTGAAAACGAATGGAATTCTGGGTAATCGAGGACTAAGGAAATTGTATGCAGTGACGGTAGTGACCAGCAGAGGTTGCTAAAAATCGTTAGTTGTGAATTTGCATTGTACAACTTTAAGGTAAAAAAAAATCATATCACACAAAGATTTGGCGGCCCCCCTGTAGTAACTCTGGGGACCCCCTAGGGGTCCCGGACCCCCTGTTGAAGACCCCTGCACTGAGCTATTGAACACTGGAATGCACATAACCCATAGGCCTGTGAGGGTGTCGTCTTTTCCATTGAAACACGTCTGGGGAAGAGCGCCCTCTAGCGGCATTCCTTTTTTTAAAGGATATTTTTTAAGGAAGTTTATATACGCAGGCAATAGAGCACCGAAGTCTGACGTCATTTACACATCCTAGGTTTGTCTACCTGGGTAACGTTTTTTTCACCCCCGTTCTGAATCCCCATAGACGTGTTTAATATCGCGTCAAATAAGAACTGTGTTCCAAAAATAAACAAATGATCCCGGCGGTTTGACTCTTATGGATATGAAGCATCGACTGACGGTGAGAAAACGATAATGTTACTTCCGCCAAATTAGTCAAATTTTCGCCAGAAACAGACTGTATCAAATATAAGTGACTGACTATCATAAACGATACAGAGCCTCCTCCCTGACACTATCGCCGAGACAGTTTGTTTATTTTTGGACCACAATTCTTATATGAGACGATTCTATGATGACCCAATGTTATTCTCCATAGAGACATTACTTTACGAACCAGGGGATGAACGAGTGACGTCAGGACTTCTGTACTCTATGTGTTTAGTACAGTACTTGAGTAAATGTACTTAGTTACTTTCCACCACTGTTCATTGTACGGTCCATGTTGTTGTTGTGTTTCCAGGACAAGGAGACGGGGTTCCACAGAGGGTTCTGCTGGGTGTCCTTCTCCACCGAGGAGAACCTGAACAACGCTCTGCATAAAGAACCTCACGTTCTGGAGGGAGCCAAGGTACTGATCTACAAACCCACTGCCACATCGCATTAACATTATAGAATCTCTAGGTACAGATCTACAAACCTACTGCCACATCACATTAACATTATAGAACCTCAAGGTACAGATCTACAAACCCACTGCCACATCACATTAACATTATAGAACCTCAAGGTACAGATCTACAAACCCACTGCCACATCACATTAACATTATAGAACCTCAAGGTACAGATCTACAAACCCACTGCCACATCACATTAACATTATAGAACCTCACGGTACAGATCTACAAACCCACTGCCACATCACATTAACATTATAGAACCTCAAGGTACAGATCTACAAACCCACTGCCACATCACATTAACATTATAGAACCACAAGGTACAGATCTACAAACCTACTGTCACATCACATTAACATTATAGAACCTCACGGTACAGATCTACAAACCCACTGCCACATCACATTAACATTATAGAACCTCACGGTACAGATCTACAAACCCACTGCCACATCACATTAACATTACAGAACCTCACGGTACAGATCTACAAACCCACTGCCACATCACATTAACATTATAGAACCTCACGGTACAGATCTACAAACCTACTGTCACATCACATTAACATTATAGAACCACAAGGTACAGATCTACAAACCCACTGCCACATCACATTAACATTATAGAACCACAAGGTACAGATCTACAAACCCACTCTCACATCACTTTAACATTACAGAACCCCTATTGGATTAACCTGCATTAGCTAAATATGCTCTGTGCACAGCGGCCATTTTGTAAAGAAAGTGGGCCTCTTCCTTACTTCCTTCAGGTGTCACCACTCTTCTCTATTCTAATTGAAGCTCTGTAGTTTCAACTAGGCTACCTGGCTACTTCTATTTCTAGTAGTACCATTTCAAAATAAAATCACGTTACAAATATCCAATAATATAAACTCGTTTTGAAGAGAGGAAACATATTTCTATTGAGGCCTCTTGACGACGCTCGTCAAGTGTGCGTTCTGCCGTGCGTAAAAACGACTTACGTCCCTAGTAGGGATGGAGCTCGAAAACCGGGTCCATTATATACCCGGGCATGAATTTATGGAGACCCGGGTTTGGATAAGCTTTGGGCTTGTCGAGCCTGTTATGGAGTGCAGCGGCCCATGACGTCATGTCTAAACTATCAAAACAAGAGGCCATCAAGAAATAAATCTAATCACCCACGCTGGCACAAACATGTCGGTCTAAAAGTGTATCGATAGCTGCAAGTTGTGCCAAACAGCGCTGCCCGGGGAAACAAGGAAGAGGAATTTTATTGGCTCACTACATCACTATTTTAAGGCGACTATAAGCGTCCATTTGGTTCCATTTGTACACACGGGTGGTTGCGTCGTTGTTGTGTTTACATGTGCGGTGCAGCGGTGAAACAATGGCGTTAACGAGTGAAACTCTCAAAAGTTTCACTCGTCCTCTTCTACCCAAGGTAGCAAGTCTCCGTTGACAATTTTAATAATCCAATTGATAATAATCCGTTTGGGATCTCCCTGTGAATGAATAACTAGTGTTGCTTGAGCGTGTCCGTCTTCTCAGTCTATCGTTGCCGAAAATGGCAGATCTACAAGCTCACAACGTGGTGCGAACAGACGCAGTGTGAGCTTGGAGATTGGCTATGTTTGGTGCGCGACACGGTCGTACGATGAAGTATAAATTGCGCTTTTAAAGTGACAGTACACACATTAACCGTTTCTTCAATATTATTTTTCAAAAGTAAAAAGGTCACTTGCCTTCTGTCTGTTAGAAAAGTACTGTATTTGAAGGCCCTAGTCAAATGTAGTGAGTGATTATATTTTGGTTAAAACAAAGAAAAAAGAATAGAAACAATAAATATGCATTTTTTGTTTATAAAGAGTTGAAGAGACATGGAGATTTTATAGTAATTATTACAGTACTATTCATAATATAAAGCCATTTAACACTTATTGCACATTATATGAATGGTTGTTTTAATGATAGGCAAAAATATTTTTAACTTTTGTCATCTTCATTTAATTTTAGATAGTGGTCAGTCAGCCACAAACTCACTGTCACAACTGGACAATAAAAAAAGATACCGGTTCTGTTCAGAATTTTTCGTCTCACGTCTTTTTTCTTAATAATAGAAAAAGATCGATAGTGGGCTCGATAAAAGCTCGGTTCGATAAGCAGGCTCGATAAGGTGCTCATTATCAATAAAAATTAACGAGCTCCATCCCTAGTCCCTAGTAGTAGTCAGTCCTCTTAGGGAAAGACGGGGCCACTCAATCCGCTCCTTCGGAACGACTCTGTCGGGACCGGAGGAGAGGCTCTGGCACGTGGAGGGACTAGGCTCTGTGGATGGCCTCCTGGCCGGGCTCCTCCTCCGTCTCACCAGGTCCAGGACCTGAGCGTTGCACCAGACTCCCCCCGCTCCAAACATTTGCTTCTGGCGTGAATCGTGATGGTTTCTTGGGCCGTGGTGGTACTGCAGGCTCCACTTGCGGCTTGCTTAAAGTTGCCTACAGAACTGTACAGATACATTCTGCACAGAGTGATGCGTCACGTCGTCGTCAATTAAACTGTCTGCCGTCATAAATGTATTTGTCTTAACGGATGATATTCAAAATGCTCAAATATTAATATTGTCTCTTCTCTTGTTACACAAATGTAACGTGGTCTACTCAGCACTGACATGTTTGCAAATGTAGGCTATATATTTAGTCATGAAGACATTAAAATATGACCTATTAGATGCTGAGCTTGTAGATAAGCATTTTTTGGGGGGAAAATCGCAGATATCTCCGTAACGTGGGGTCGCACACCTGGCAAAGTCATTGGGTAACAGCTGCTAACGGTAAAGGAAGAGGCCCAGTTTCTCTTCCATTATGGCTGCCGTGCGCAGAGCCTTGTTAACGTGGGCTTCATCGTCGGTGCGTCTTTGTGACCCAGACTGTTTGTCTGTCCTCAGCTCCAGGTCCAGAGGAACAGGAGACAGTTCACAGCACAGAAGAACAACAAAGAGACGGAGTACGAGTGAAGCTTTGTGACTTTGTGTCTTACTGTCCATTATGTGAACGAGAAAAACCTCTTATTATTATTGTTTTAAAGGTAGGGTGAGTGATTTTCTTTGGTTAAAATAAGTGTTAAATGGCTCTATATTCTGATAGCGCTCATTGCTATATATAGTGTTAGTTCAGTAACAGGAGTCTCCCTGTCTCTCCAGCTCATTATTAAACAGAAAAATGCATTTTCTCTCAGGATACTCAGACAGGATACAGATTTAAGTGAACTTGTTAAGTTATGACTCAAAGAAATGAGCGGAACAAAATTAGAACTGGAACATTATATAAAACATAATAAGCTCATAAATGGATACTCCTACTGATTGACTGAAACTGTGTCAAAGAGCTGGAGAGACAGTGAGACCCCTGCTATTTAACACTGTTACTGAACAAACACTCTATAGTAATGATTACTATCACATATATTGTACTTTAACCTTTTAACAAAAACAGTTTTTTGTTTTAACCAAAAAATATCCCTTACCCTACCTTTAATATTCTGTGTCAGTGTGACTTAATAATGTGACAAAGCCTTTGTTACTCACACTGATGTTGTTGAACTCCTGTCACCATCATAGACCTCACATTCCATCACCACACAACACCACACCACACAACACAACACAACCCACACCACAACACACACACCACACAACACACAACACACACCACACCACACAACACACACCACACAACACACACCACACAAGTTGACGTTCGGTGAGAACAGATAACTCTTCAAACAGACGTGTACAGTATTAGATTACTCATTATGTACAGTCAGTGTCCAACATGCAACAATAAATACATAGATTTCATCATGATCTGCATTGTGTCGTTTCACTTGACACCAGCGACTGAGCTAGAATATGACGACCATACAGACAGACCTCTGGTCATTCTGTTCTCATGTTTTTGGTACTTAGGCTTATTTTATTTAAACAGATGCCATGTTTATGGTTTACCTGGTATCCCATAGTTTCAATGTAAAGATTATTATCTTTCTGTATAATATATTTAGTTTAGACTGATGCTAGGTTCATTGTTTACCTGGTTATCCTAGTTTACTGAGACACTACACTGTCTCTGTATTCTATATGATCCTATAGTTTACTGAGACACTACACTGTCTCTCTGTATTCTATATGATCCTATAGTTTACTGAGACACTACACTGTCTCTGTATTCTATGATCCTATAGTTTACTGAGACACTACACTGTCTCTCTGTATTCTATGATCCTATAGTTTACTGAGACACTACACCGTCTATGTATTCTATGATCCTATAGTTTACTGAGACACTACACTGTCTCTGTATTCTATGATCCTATAGTTTACTGAGACACTACACTGTCTCTCTGTATTCTATGATCCTATAGTTTACTGAGACACTACACCGTCTCTGTATTCTATGATCCTATAGTTTACTGAGACACTACACTGTCTCTGTATTCTATGATCCTATAGTTTACTTAGACACTACACTGTCTCTCTGTATTCTATGATCCTATAGTTTACTGAGACACTACACCGTCTATGTATTCTATGATCCTATAGTTTACTGAGACACTACACTGTCTCTCTGTATTCTATGATCCTATAGTTTACTGAGACACTACACTGTCTCTGTATTCTATGATCCTATAGTTTACTGAGACACTACACTGTCTCTGTATTCTATGATCCTATAGTTTACTGAGACACTACACTGTCTCTGTATTCTATGATCCTATAGTTTACTGAGACACTACACTGTCTCTGTATTCTATGATCCTATAGTTTACTGAGACACTACACTGTCTCTGTATTCTATGATCCTATAGTTTACTGAGACACTACACTGTCTCTCTGTATTCTATGATCCTATAGTTTACTGAGACACTACACTGTCTCTGTATTCTATGATCCTATAGTTCACTGAGACACTACACTGTCTCTGTATTCTATGATCCTATAGTTTACTGAGACACTACACTGTCTCTGTGTATTCTATGATCCTATAGTTTACTGAGACACTACACTGTCTCTGTATTCTATGATCCTATAGTTTACTGAGACACTACACTGTCTCTGTGTATTCTATGATCCTATAGTTTACTGAGACACTACACTGTCTCTGTATTCTATGATCCTATAGTTTACTGAGACACTACACTGTCTCTGTGTATTCTATGATCCTATAGTTCACTGAGACACTACACTGTCTCTGTATTCTATGATCCTATAGTTTACTGAGACACTACACTGTCTCTCTGTATTCTATGATCCTATAGTTTACTGAGACACTACACTGTCTCTATGTATTCTATGATCCTATAGTTCACTGAGACACTACACTGTCTCTATGTATTCTATGATCCTATAGTTCACTGAGACACTACACTGTCTCTGTATTCTATGTATGTGTGTGTTTAACTTGCTAAAAAGTGTTACTGATTTCAGGTGAGAACCACATAATGAAGACTTTACTCCTAGAGAAACATGTAAACAAACATTGCCAGTAGAACAGGCTTATCATCCAACGTGTCTAATAATAATTCATGTAATTCATGATAATGAATAATAATGTCTTATTATTTGGGGAAGTGAGCAGAAAATACTGACTGGCTCTCAGGAAAATGCAAGTAACTTTTACGTTAACTCTCTGAAGTGTACTGAATACAATCTGTACTGAATGTCCATGAGACATTTATTCTGCTTGTCAGCCTTCAATATAGATTTAGTCTAATAATTAAAACATTATTCATGGGTTATTTAGGCCTTTTAAAGTTATTCAAATGGATACATTGAGTGAGCTGTAAATGTAATCTTTACATTTTATAGATATTTTAATGTTTAAAAATATAACTATATTTAAACAAATGAAATCAAGTCATTTTAAGGGTGAAAACAAAACAAAACAAAACAAAACAAACACAGTTTAGAAGCTGATATGATTGTAGGCCTGCTGCTGCTCAATTCCACTTGTATTGATTCATTTTGTCCACACGAGGGCGACAAAGACGCTTGAATAAGAACAGATCTTTGTAAGTGCCGTAAACATGAACACTATTACATTTATCTGTGTGTGTGTGTGTGTGTGTGTGTGTGTGTGTGTGTGTGTGTGTGTGTGTGTGTGTGTGTGTGTGTGTACACACAGTATGTATGTAAGTGTTCTTGTACAGTAAGAGCAGTTAGTGCAACTATGGTCACTTATACTCAAGTACATTTGTAAATACTTTTTTTTAAAACAAAAAGTAAATATTTGGCTACATTTCCCTACATTTAGACCTTCCTTGTCTACCTTCATTCATTCATTCTGTAAATATTGAACTTATTATTGTTTTATCTAAAGTGATATGAGACCTGTGGCTATTTTAGATTGAGTTGTTTATTTCATTGTCACGTGGTCACATGACTTTCATCAGCAGTTGAATCAGTTTGATGTTTTGATGTTTGATGTTTGCCATAAACATTGTTTTACTTATCTCAACATGCGCGTGCTTGCGCGCGCACACACACACACACACACACACACACACACACACACACACACACACACACACACACACACACACATATACACACACACACACACACACACACACACACACACACACACACACACACACACACACACACACACACACACACAATTGAATCATTGGTCACAGAGGAGGGTCAGGTGGTGTTGGGTTCTTCTAGGTCATCAGTAGTTGCTCATGTGGGGGCCACATGCAGCCCCCACCTTCACTTAATGCGGCTCACAGGTTAATATGGAATAGGGAATGGGCGTAGGGAGGAGCCTAAGTCCCTGGAGCCCAGAAGCCCCTAGTTCCGGCGGCCATCTTGGGTGGGCTGACTGGGCTCCATAACAACCTTTGTGCAGTTACTCACGCGTGTCCTGAGTCTGACTCCTGAACAGTGGTAGAAAGTAACTAAGTACATTTACTTAAGTACTGTACTTAAGTACAATTTTGAGGTATTTGTACTTTACTTGAGTATGCATGTCCAATTTCCAATACTTTTACTTCTACTCCATTACATCGCAGAGGCAAATATTGTACTTTTACTCCACTACAATTATTTGAACATTTTAGTTACTAGTTACTTTTTAGATGTAAATGATGATATTATGAAACATACATTTACCACTTTAGCCCTATTTTATACATAGGCTATTTGAAAATAGCCGATCTACAAGCTCACAACGCATCGCATCGCGACGCGACGCGTTGTGAGCTTGTAGATCGGCTATTTTCAAACATTTTAGTACTTTTACCTTTGGTACTTTAAGTACATTTTGATGCCAATACTTTTGTACTTTTACTCAAGTAGATTTTGAATTCTGGACTTTTACTTGTAACAGAGTATTTCTATATTGCAGTATTGGTACTTTTACTTAAGTAAAGAAGTTGAGTGCTTTTCCCACCACTGCTCCTGAACGCATACACTAACTAGAAAAAGTGCTCCTCGGAGCACAGGTCTCCGCCAGGTCAGGTGGGTTATTGTGGGCCAGCAATGTTCAGAATTTGCCAATCAGGATGGAATCTAAAAAATCGGACGGAACCATCTTGATCACTTGACTATAGAGATAATGGCCCCGATTCATAAAGGGATTTACGACCATATTTTGTACCTACCGGCATTTAGGACAAATCCTACACCTGCAGTCGGATTCATAAAAGTTTTTTGGCCTGTGTTTTGTGCGTCAGGTGCGCACGTTCTCAGGTCAGCCCTGAGGCTGTCTTACCAGGGCTGAAATGTGCGTATGTCTTTAGAATGCTTTATTCTTCATGCCAAAATCAATTACAACAGTGGCAAACCTCCAATAAAATATATATGTGCCCAACATTTGTCAACACATATATATAAAAAATAAAAAATAAATGTCAAACGATGTATTGCTTGTAGCCTATGCATAATATAGACATGATGTAGATTCCACCGCTTTTTATTTATTTTCTAGGCTATCAGTTCCATTTAGAGCTGAATTATTAGGTCCTCAGTGAGCGGGCCATCTCAGCCAAAGTGTCACGTAATAATGAAAATAGGCTATCATGCCTTAATGAAACTGCGGAGGGACTGACGCACCAGTGTCCGTGCCGCGGTATTAATTGGTAGGCTAATAGCCTACTCTACTGTATATTGATCACATGAACGCCACACACAACAGCCTAATAAATGTTACCATCTGATGAGGAAACTATAGTGATGAAAGCTCTGTCCAGAAGATCCATTCCCCATTCAGACGTAGGACAGTGATCAAAAATTAACTAATTTAATCAATAAGTAATCAATAAGCTCTGCTCCATAATCGGATAGCAGCGTTCCACTTGTGCCCTGGATTTATTTCAACATCATCTTTTTACCTGGTAAACGTGAGCAATATATCCTTTCCAGGTTATTAGTCTATTATTTGCTGGCGGGGTTAAACCTTGTAAACATTACACATTACGTTCAGCTGATCCATCGTGCAATAGTGGGACTCGCTTCCAGACAGATCAGAATGATGTGTTCAAGTTCTCTGTCAGTGTCAAGGCAATGCGGCCGACAGCTGTAACCGGTGTTGCCAGATTTTGTGAGAGAAATAAGCAACCAGGTCTATGAAAATAAGCCCAGAAGATCTTGTCTAGAGCTTGTAGATCTGCTATATTTAGCAAAATCTTGTAATAAAATGTGGAATATTTGGAAGATTTTTTAAACATTCTAACAACACAAATCTGCCTCCAGCTGGCACAAAACATTTTCAGATGGGGCTTATAGGGATAAATTAGCCTACATATTAACTTGGGGGTCCATGACATAAAAATATTTGAGAACCACCGGTTAAAACAATTGAACAATTGTGAAGCAAGCCCAAATAACCAACTACACTTTAGAAACAAGCCCAAAAAAACACGGTCCCCACAGCTACCAATATTTACACGCAACTTTACAGAAAAATATGCGCAAATTCGCTTATAATAAGCGGACATGGCAACACTGTGCCGTAAAGTGACGTTAAAGTTGGATGCTGTTGGATGCAGACTTCGAGATTAATCAGCTCCTACACCTGGTCATACGCACGTCTCTGTGATATACGAACCCCTTTGGGAATTGCACGTCCGTTTGTGACTACCAAAATACGACCTCCTTTACAAACTTTATTTACGACCCTCGTTATGAATCGGGGCCAATGTGTACTGATTTGCATGATGTTTGGACAAAATGTGTAGGAGTAATATAAAAAAGAAAAAATCGGCCTCCTGGTGGCGCTATAATAGGGCAATGTTAAAAGGGTGTCGTTTGTTCATCAACGTAGTGTGAATGTACGTGCTAAGTTCCACCGCAATCGGACGCTGCGTTCATGTTTTGCTGCATTTTGTTCAAAACGGTCCACTCCTGCAAACCTTAATGTCAATGTTAGCCAATCAGGATGGAATATGAAAAATCAAACAGATCCATCTTGATCACATGACTATAGAGATCATGTGTACCGATTTGCGTGAAATTTGGAAGAAATCTGAAGGCTTAATCTCAAAATATGTGTTTTACATAAGTCGGCCTCCTGGTGGCGCTATAAAAGGCTAATTCCTTGGCCTCTAGGGAGTATGCGTGCAAAGTTTCACGCAGATCGGTGCAGCTACAGTTAAAAACGCAATTTGGCCTTTTATAGCGCCACCATGAGGCTGATTTGAACATTTCCAAGTGGCATTTCTTCCTCTGCCTAATGGGAATGTGCGTGTGAAATTTCACGGAAATCACAAGCTGCGTTCATGATTTGAGGCATTTAGTTCAAAATGGACCAATCAGGATGGAATATGGAAAATCAGACAGATCCGTGTTGATCACATGACTATAGAGATACTGTGTAATGATTTGCGTGATGTTTGGATAAAAGCTGTAGGAGTAATATAAAGAAAATGATTTTGCACGAATCTGCCTCCTGGTGGCGCTATAACAGGGCCATGTAAATGATTTGGGGCAGAGGACACACGGACGGACGGACACACGGACGGACGGACACACGGACGGACGGACGGACGGACAGGGGGTAAAACATACTCTCTCGTCATACCTTTCGGCCTGGCGGAGACAATAAACAGATTTATTGGTAAAGGACAGAAGATGGACCGCGCAGTGCGTGACAGAGAGATACCATACAGAGAGAAGCTGAACACGTGACAGAGAGATACCATACAGAGAGAAGCTGAACACGTGACAGAGAGATACCATACAGAGAGAAGCTGAACACGTGACAGAGAGATACCATACAGAGAGAAGCTGAACACGTGACAGAGAGATACCATACAGAGAGAAGCTGAACACGTGACAGAGAGATACCATACAGAGAGAAGCTGAACGCTACCTGGAAAAAAGTCATTACATCTGTGCCCTAGATCAGATGTAATGACAGTGCCCTGTCAGTCACAATCATTCATTTTACCTGAAAAGAATTAACGTTTTGTTGCTTAGTTGTGTAACCGAAATAAAATATAGTCATCTTCAGTACTGGTTATTTATATATGGGCCTATATATTTATAATATTATTATAGCGAAGTATAATTATTATTTTTTCATTATTTTATATTGTTCATTGATCATTGAGAAAGTGCACAACGGACCTGTTGCGATCAGTGTTGCCATATTTTGCGAGAGAAATAAGCAACCAGGTCTATGAAAACAAGCCCAAAAGAAGTGGCTTAAGTGACATCGGCTACTTGAAAATAGCCGATCTACAAGATCACGTGAGCTTGTACATAGGCTATTAAAAAAAAACTTGCAATAAAATAAATATTTGTAATACTTTTTTAAACATTCTAACAACACAAATGCTCCCTGGCACAAAACATTTTCATGAAAAGATTTGAGAACCACTGGTTTAAATTTATTTAATTTTTTTTAAAAGCCTAAATAAGCAAGTACACTTTATAAATAAGCTACACAAAAAAACGCAACCCGCAACTACCAATTTTACAAGCAAGTTTACAGAAAAAGAAGCCCAAAGTCGCTTATAATTAGCCGACATGGCAACGCTGATGCTCGCCTCGCCTCCAACAGATGTTTATATGTTTGATTATGTGCTGTCATGCTCGTTCTTTGAGCTTATATGTGTTTGTGAATGTTGTTGAAGGTTATGTTATTTTGTCAGCTGACACCCAAGCCATACTACATTTATTTGATATCTCCGACGTCTGAACACTTGCTGACAGACAGACAAGAGTCGCCACCGTGACCGTGAGCCACCCACGTTAGACAAAGTTTCTCATACTGGACACATAGAGAAACACAATTTAGCTGTTAGCTCAATCTCATTGAATTTAAGATATTCGATAGACATTCTTTTTTTTTAAATGCCAGATTTAGCTAATACGGCCACAAACTTCCCATCCAAACTGCTAGCTTAGCCGCTAGCCACTTAGCCAGGGCTCTGCTCTGTGTTCTGATCAGCACACTGTTTATATTTTTTATCTCTGAAGGTTATGTTATTCGTCAGCTGACACCCAAGCCATACAACTTTTCTTTGATGTCTCCGACATCTGATCTCCATAGTGCAACAAGCATAGGACTAGTACAGTGTTGTGGCAGCGCGTCAATCTACCCACCGAAAATGGCGGCCAAAGTGGACAGGGTTACACACTGCGACATAACGGTGACGTCGCTATGCCCGGTCCCTATACTGATATATTATTAATTTCAGCTGTTACAATTCCAAAAATGCAAACAAGACCCGCTTTAATTACTATATTAGTAGTAGCTTAATGACTAGTATCAAAATATATTTTTTTATGTCCAATGTATTTGTATTTAAGTTCATAAAGTTAAAGGTAGGGTAAGTGATATTTTTGGGTTAAAACAAAAAGTATTTTGTTAAAAGGTTATAGCACTATATTCTGATAGTAATCATTGCTATAGAGTGTTTGTTCAGTAACAGGAGTCTCCCCGTCTCTCCAGCTCTTTAATAAATAGAAAATACATGTTCTGGTAGGTGTCAAAATCTCAGCCAATCAGGAGAAAGTACCCATTTTAAGCTTCATTTTTATAGTGTTCCAGTTCCAATTTTGCCTGCTCATTTCTTAGTGTCATCACTTCCAATTTCACTTGTTTAATCTATATCCTGATTGAGTTCTCTATCCTGATTGGATAAAATTGGAAATGAAACTGAAACTGAAACGGAAATGCATTTTCTGTTTAATAAAGAGCTGGAGAGACATGGAGACTCCTTATATGGACAGGACACTCTATAGTAACGAGCACCCTGCTGAAAAAAACTGCACAAACCAGCTTATGGTGGTTGCTGGTTTTAGCTGGTTTTAGCTGGTATTAGCTGGTCTTAGCTGGTCTTAGCTGGTCTTAAGCTGGTTTCACGAGTACAGACCACGCCTTCAAACCAAACATAGTTTAACATTCTTTATTTAGAAAAGAAGGAGATGGACCTGTCAGGAAGGAATTGGTTATGCATGGCTTAGGAGATGGAGGGAAGGAGGGTGGGAAGGAAGGGAGGCTTTAGGGGTGGGGATGTAGGAGTGGAGATGGAGGAGGAGATGATGTGTAGACAGGGAGGTGATGAGGAAGGGGGGTGAGGATGAGGGAGTGAAGACAAGGGGTACGATTTATCTAGTGAGGAGGGTAAGTGAAGGATGTAGGGTGTGAGGATGGTGAGAGGATGGCTAGGGTGAGGTGAGCTGGAGGGAGTGAGAACAGAGGAAGGGGAGGTGGGGATGAAGGGGCATGTGAAGCCTGGATAAGGGGCGCAAAAGGGAGTGTGGGACGGAGGGCGTCGTAGCCCTGGGGAGGGATGAAGGACGGGGCCCAGTGGGGGCGCGGCCCTGGGGGAGGGAAGGGCGAAGCCATGGTGGGGGAGGAAGGGCGTAGCCCTGATGAGGGGTGGAAGGGCGCGTGAAGCCCAGAGAGGGGGAGGCATAACCATGAGGCTCCAGGGGGATGGAGACCTGAGTATTTGGCTTAGGGTCTGAGGAGATAGGCGTCCGTCTTGGCTGTAATCTGTGGACGCACCATCACTCGAGACCCCAAAAGAGAAAGCATAATTAGTCAGACATTAATTAGAACATTTACTGGACCATGGATGTGTGGGCGTTCCTGAGGTCTTGTACGTTGGTTCTAATGTAAGTGTGGTATGCTTGGGAAGTCCAACGCCCTAGAAGTTGGACGGTGTGGTCGGTGATGCCTCTTCTAGATGCAGAAGAAGCAGCACCGATTCGGAACGAATGGCCGGAGAAGTTACCTGCGGGATATCCGGCCTTGGTCAGAACTTGCCGGAGGTGGTAGAGGAACCAGTGGCGGGTCGCGACTGAACCGGTATCAGTGGTAAATAACGGGTCGGAAGGAGAGGCGTGGGAGGAGTGCCTGGTATGGAGGTGATGGACCAAGGGTTCGTAAGGGCTGAGGTAGGAGTTGAGTTTAAACATGTAAATTGGCGTTGTTCTGCCGAATTGGTCTGTTTTGCTATGTTTTAGCAAGAATACTAGTGTGGAGGAATCTGGAAAGGTCAGATCGGATAAACAGGGATGGTAGTGAGGAATGAATGTAGAATTAGAGGTAGTGAATTCTGAACATCTTAGAAACCCAAAGAAAGCTAAGAGAAACATTGCTTCCAGTGTGGAGTCTACAGATGGGTTTGTATAGCCAGAGCGGAGTATGTTGATGCATCCTGCGAGAACATCAGAGGTAATAGGTTGGCGGCGTGGAGGATTACGTGGCTCGTTCCTTCTCAGGCTCTTAAGGAGCAGGGTGACGTGTGAGTGCTGGGCAAAGGGGTGAGGTGCTCCTGTTAGGAGCTTAGTAATAAAATTTATACCTGATAGATAGACGCGGATGGTTGATGGATGCATGGCCCGAGAAGAATGGCTGTAGCTGATGTAGGAGGTGAGTGTAATGAGGTCCAGAGACGGAAATGGCAGGCTGTAGGTAGAGTGAAAGGATTGGAAATTTTTCCATGCTGTCCAGTAGGAGGAAAGTGTGGAGGGAGCTATACCTTGCAGGATGTGATTTCGGGAGATGGATACCAGGTTATGGAGAGAATGGTTTATGGGAAGGTCATCTCGGAAAATGGAGGAACTGGAGTCGGGTGGAGGTCTGCGGATGGTGCCAAGGCTCTGAATCTCTGGAAGGAGAAACGTGACAGTGAATCAGCTACCGTGTTGTGGTAACCTGGGACATGGGCTGCTCGGATAATGAAATTATTGGTGACTGAGAGCCATGTTAGGCGCCTGAGAAGAGCCATGATGGGTAGTGATGCTGACCGACCTTTATTAATGATGTGGACTGTGGACTGATTATCAGAATGTATGAGAACAGAGCGGCTGGTCCATTCATGGCCCCAAAGAGAGGCCGCGACAATAATTGGATACAATTCGAACAAAGCTGAAGAGTGGGCGGTGTCGAACGGGGGGGAAACAAAATCTAAGGGCCAATTATCTGCAAACCATCTCCCTCTGTAGTAACCCCCAAAACCTACAGAGGGCGCTGCATCGGTGTATAACTGCAAGTCCTCTGGTGAGGAGTGGAAATCATTGTAGAAAAAGGAGATGCCATTCCAGTTGGATAACAGGAGGTGCCAGAGCCTAAGCTCTGAGCGGCATTCTAACATGATATGATGGTGGAGGGATGGCACGGATGCAGCGAGGTGGAGGAGGTGGGAAATAAATGAACGGCCTTGTGGGATGATTCTAGTGGCGAAATTGAGGTGACCTAGTAACTGAAGTAGTTGCTGCTTGGTGCAGGATGTGATTTGTAGAAAATTGGAAATGAGTAGTGTAATACGGTCTAGTTTCTCTGTGGGGAGTGAGGCTTGGAATGAGATGGAGTCCAAATTAATTCCTAAGAATTAAATTTTTTGAAATGGACCTACTGTTTTTTCCTCGGCCAGAGGAACTCCGAGTGCCGCAAAAGCGGTCTTGAGGCACGTGATACTGCGTGCGGGGGGGGCTGATGGGGGGTCGACTGTGAGGAAGTCATCCAGGAGATGGACTAGGTGCGGTATGCGGTAGTTGTTGCTTAAAATCCAGCAAAGTAGCTCTGACAGATTGTCGAAAAGTTTTGGGCTACTTTTACAGCCAAATGTTAGTCTTACAGCAAAATAAAATTTTTACTGCCAGCAGACACCAAAAAGGTGCCATGAGTCTGGGTGGAGTGGGAGAACTTTGAAGGCAGACGTGATGTCGGCTTTTGATAGCCAGGCACCACATCCAGCGAGCCGGATCAGGGCAATGGCATGATCAACTGTTGAATAATGAAGTGTGAAATCTGCACTGGGGATGAGGCTATTAATACTGGGGATGGATGAACCGTGTGGGGAAGATAGATCGATAATTAATCTTTTCTTCCCTGAATACTTCCTGGTGGCCACTCCTATTGGGCTGATGCGGTGAATGGGGAATGGGGGGGAATCGAACGGACCGATCATGAACCCTTGCTTGACTTCTTTCTCAAGCAGGGTGGTGACGATTTCTGGTTCTGTTAGTGCGGACTGGAGGTTATTGCAAGAGTGGGAATGATCGGGAAGTGTGGTGAGGCCGGGTGAAAAACCATGATTGAGACCGTCGATGAAAAAATTAACGAATGTGGGGTCTGGGTGGAATGCGAGCTCCTTGGCCAGGGCGGGGATGTTAATGGGGGTGGCCAGATAGTGCAACAGTCAACTTTTGGATGGTTTGGTTGGGTTGTGGGGGCATGTGTAGCGGGCATGGGCTCCTCCGCAGTAGGTGCATACATGCAGGAGCTTGCAAGACGATGAGTCGCATCCTGCATCGTTAAAGTTGTTGCATATCATGCGGGAGCCAACAAACATAATTTTCCTGCCACGCTTGTCCGTGGCTTGGCAGGAGGCTGGTTGGGCGATGGGGCGGCCGGGTTTGGATCGCTTGTCCCGGCCTGGCTGGTACTGTTGTGTTCCTATTCCCATGAGGGCGGGGACTGATGGAGGGATGGAGGATGTGGTGGGGCGATCGTGATAATGAACTGGGGCTGCTGGCTCTCTTCTAGTTTGGGCTACGGGTGCAGGCTGGTGTGCGGTGAGCACGCAGTCGGTGGTGGGGTGGGAGGGGCAGCCGCAGATGTTACATGCTATAGCGGCGCTGCCTGTGAACAGCCGGCTGTAGAGTTCTAAGTCTAGCGCTCCCCAGTAGGTAGCGAGGTTCCATTGTTGTATGCGGGCAGCCGCCCTCGCTGCGAACTGCCGGTGGTACTCATAAAACAATGTGCCACCAAACCGCACTGCCATGTCCATAATTATGGAAAGGTAGTCGTCTAACTCTTGCCTTCTGTGGGGGAATAGGGAGCAGATGACATTCCTGAAGATTGAGAAGGCTAGGGTGAATTCTGTGGCAGTGAGGGTGTTGTGAGGTGGGGCAGTGGATGAAAGGTCTCGGAGGGTGATTGAGATGCCTCCGCAGTCGACTGTCCGGGGTTGGAAGGTGTGGGTGGATGGTTTTATTATTGCGGAGAGGTCGATGTCCATACCCTGGATGATTTGTTGACGGAGGTGGTTTGATATGGGTTGTGGGTTGAGGGCCAGCGCGTTCAGTGGCACCTGGGCTGCGACTGCGGAGGAGAGAGAAAAGGGGGGGGTTGGAAACACAAGGGCGGGGGAGGGAGGGAAAGAAGAGAGAGGCAAGTTGCTCAGGATGCCCATGGCTGATTGGGGGGGCACCTGAGTGGGGGTTGAAGGTGCTAGCCGGCCCTGTGTGATAGCCATCTGGGTGTTTGGCTGGCTAGCGGCCTCGGGGACGGAGACAGAAAAAGAGACAGAAGTGTGGGGGAAGTTGGATGATTGTGCAGGGGGGTGGGATGACAGTGAAGCCTGCATAGACGGGGGTGAAAACCTTTGCCGAGGGTTTTGGTAAGAGGGGGAAGGGCTGGGGGGAAAGGAGATTAAAGGTAGGGAAGGAGGGGGGGGGAGGGGAGCAGGCACAGGGGGTGGAGGGAGATGCATGGGGGTAGTGGGAACGAGCCTGGTCTGCTCTGCATGAGTTGGGGGTCCGAGGCGGCTCAGCAGAGTGCGACCTGTAGGTGGAGATGAAATTGATTGGCGAATATCTTGTGTAATAATGTTAAATGCTGGTGGATGGTTTACATTAATAGGAACCGACACAGGCTCACCTGATGGACGTGTATTTCGAGCGGGCGTTGTAGTGTCCGCTCTGCTGCCGTCGTGTCTGCTGGTAGATGGACCCCGTGCCGGCTGTCTGACGTCATCGTGGCGCGCCTGTGAAGGTCCCGCTGGAGAAGAAGAAACTCTGCTTGCTGTGGTGTAAAGATTGAAAAGTTGTCCTTTGTTTGCTGTGCTGGGAAACACGACGCTCTTCTCTCTTAGCGCTTTCTTGAGTGAAAGCACCGTCCAATCGCGGATTGGCCCGATAACCGTTCTGGACGGGGCCGGGGAAGGAGGCGGTCTTAATGACGCCCGCCGTGGAGGAGGAAGAGGGGGGAGGGGAGGGTGCTGAGCGATGGTATGCTCGACGCGTCTTCCTGGGGACCTCCCCCGCCGAGACCGGGCTGGGGAGGGAGAAACGACCTGGCGTCGGGGGGTGGAATGGTGGCGTGGAGGAGGAAGACGAGGAGGAGGAAGATCGCGGCCCGACCCGTGATGGTGGGATGGAACGGGAGGAGCGCGGCCCGACCCGTGATGGTGGGATGGAACGGGAGGAGCGCGGCCCGACCCGTGATGGTGGGGCGACCGGGACCGCTGGCTGGTCCGGGAGCGCTGGCTGGTCCGGGAGCGCTGGCTGTGGGCAGGAGAGGCGGAGGGTTGCCTGGGTGAGTCCCTTGGACCATGGTAGAATTCCACCGGAGTCTCACTGACGTCGGTTGCCCGCTGCCTCTCGCCTACAGACCTGAACCTTCGTGACAGCGGTGTGTCGGATACGGCGGTGGAGGCATTAGAAGCGAAATCCTCCTCGTCGGAGGCTTGAAGGGAGATAGAGTCATCCATTTGAGGTAAGTTTAAGGAGTGCTAACTTTTGCAAGCTGGTCAGGCTGGTCAGGCTGGTTTGCCAGTGTAGTTGGTTAGCTGGTCACTAAGCTGGATTCTGCTGGTCTTTGCTGGTCAGCCAGCTGGCTGGCTGGACTGACCAGCAAAGCCAAGCTGGTAGCTGGTCTTTGCTGGTCAAATGGGTGGACTGCCCAGCAAAGACCAGCTTACCAGCTAGACTTAGCTGGTCAGATGGCTGGACACTGGACAGACCAGGAAAGACCAGCTTAGCAGCTGGTCAAGTTTGGTTAGATCAGTGGTTCTCAACATGTGGATCGGGACTCCCAGGGGGGTCCCCACGTGATTTGGGGGTGGTCCCCAGATGACAGTGAAGTGATAATTTAAGGACCTTTAAGACCTTTTTAATGCTTATTTGCATGTCATGTAAATGTGTATTTTTTGTAAACACTGAATAATTCCAGTAAAGTATATTTTAAAAAAAAGAAAAGAAAAGTGTTGAGAACCACTGGGTTAGATCACTGTTTCCCAAACAGTTGGTTGGGACCTATTTGTCCCAGGAAAGGTCCCTTTTTTTCCCATTTCCTACAAAAATATATTATATTATTCTTTCAAAAGATTTCCCACCCACAAATCTAAAATCTTCATAAATAAAAAAAATATATTTAAGATTTCTCAAAATAATTTAATTAATAAATAAAAAAGAAGAAATTCCATCAATTAATAAATAAAAAACACACACAGTGAAAATAGCAGATCTACAAGCCCGGGACGCGTTGTGAGCCTTCAGATCTGCTATTTTAACTGTTTGGATCCGGGGAGACATCATACCTGCCAACATTAGACTTTGAAGATTTTCTTCAGTTACAATTGCCCCAACCAGTATATATACAGCATATTATTATTATTATTATCATCATTATTATTTTTATTTCTTGTCCTTTTCTTGTGATGTGACACAAATAATATATGTAATAATAATAATTATTATTATTATTAATATTAGTTTTAAAAAGGGTAATAATAATAATAATAATAATAATAATAATAATAATAATAATAATAATAAATTATTATTATTATTATTATTATTATTATTATGACAACATGCATCCAATGACCTATTTACTTAATATGGCAAATGGCAAATAATATGCTAGATTGATTCTAAATAACACTTGGTGACCAAAATGAACAGATCTAAAGATCTACATCTTGTCTCAATTCGACGCGTTGTGAGCTTGTAGATCTGCTGTTTGTTTTTTACAAGCAATGCATTCTGATTTGTGTGCATGGGGTCCTCATCTTAAACAAGCGTAATGCTTAATGAGGGTTTCCAGTTTAGTAGACCTTGTATTGTGAATTTGTACTTCCATGTACTGTTATGTACTGTCATGTACTATTCTCATGTCTTTCTAAATAAACTACATCAATCAATCAATCAATGGGCCATGAGCAGTGTTGCCATATCTGCTTATTATAAGCGACTTTGGTCTTGTTTTTCTGTAAAGTTGCTTGTAAATATTGGTAGTTGCGGGTTGCTTTTTTGGGGGGGCTTGTTTCTAAAGTGTAGTTATTTGGGCTTGCTTCCATTTAAAACATTTGTTTAAACCAGTTCTCAAACATTTGCATGTCAAGTCTTTTTTCCGCAGACTGTTTCAAATAGTATTCCAAATATTTCACCTTTTCTTTTTGAAAACGGCAGATCTACAAGCTCACAACGTGTCGCAAATGCGACGCACGGTGAGCTTGTAGATCGGCTATTTTCAAAGAGCCAATGTGTGGTTTAAAGTGCAGACTTGTTTTCATAGACCTGGCTCCTTATTTCTCTCACACAATCTGGCAACACTGGCTGAGCGCTCGAGAGATTGGCTCGCGACGCAGCGGGAAGATGGGAAGACTGTCTAAAGAAAGTTAGATAAATTGTGTTGCTTTGGATTCATCAAAAGAATTATAAACCGGCTTCAGAGAAGATAAAAGAAAGAAGAAGAAGCGGCGGACATTTTAGGTGAGTGTTGACACACAGAAATACTATTTATGTAGGCTTTTTAGCCTACTATTACTGTATTGAAGTGCGTAGGCTGCATGTCTGGATGTTTTTGAAGTCAATCACAAGTCATCATGACCCAACTCTATGGTCAGGACACATTGTTTAGTTATTTAATTAAGCAATATTACACGAGAGGGTGTGCTTTACCGTCATTATTGGCACGCCTGTGATGCGGTCAGGAACGAGGCGCAGCCGAGTTCCGCCGCGATCACAGAAGTGACAATAATGTAAGGTAAAGCACACCCTCGAGTGTAATATTGCGATTATACAACAGTTACCAACAAAACACATCCAAATGTATTCATATTGTGGGGCAATTCATAATAAAAAAAATTCGCTTATCCGTTTCCCTGTAAAGAGAAGAGTTTATTTGACTGAGACAAAATAGTCCCTGTGGCAGCGCAGCACTCTGTCTCTCTGACTCTCCTCTCATCAACACAGCTGATTCCAGTAGGCTATATGCTCCGTCGTACGATCGTGTTACGTGGCCAAAATAACTGATCTACAAGCTCACAACGCGTCAAGATGGCGATGCGTTGTGAACTTGTAGATCGGCTATTTTTGCCGTGCGATACCTTCGTACGATAAAGTATAACATACACTGGACTGTTAACGAAATGGGAGTAATTTTACTTTAACACAGGAGGATATTTATACAGTATGGATGTTACCATTGAAATAAAGCACACTTTTTTCCAGTTATTCCTTTTATTATAGGATTTTAGGCGATTTAGTGTGCTCTCTTCTAACCATTGATCAACCGTAAGTCCACCAAATAAGTCAAAATAATTAATAACAACATAGTCCATCTTGCGTAGCTGTTTGTTCTCCGCCCGGTGGCGGCGGTGGGTACTGTCTGTTTGTTTTCCTACCGTGGGACAGTCACAGCGTGACGTCACAGCACAGCTGTGTCATATATGGTCTAATCAGGTGCGGACTGCAGTGCGGAGTGATTTATTTAATGTGATTAGGCCCGTGATATGATGCTGGTTTGAATCACGGCTAGAAAGCTATTTCAACCAATCAGATTGCTTGGTCGGAACTACCTGTTGTATAATAGCCTATCCCGTGAATTCTGAACATTAATGATTCGCTTATCTCTCTGTGTGTGTGTGTGTGTGTGTGTGTGTGTGTGTGTGTGTGTGTGAGAGAGAGAGAAAAAAGAACCCAGGAAGAGAGAACCATTATGTGTTTTGCCACCCCCCTCCCACAAAGAGAA
This sequence comes from Gymnoscopelus braueri, assembly GCF_963280865.1. NCBI lineage: Eukaryota > Metazoa > Chordata > Actinopteri > Myctophiformes > Myctophidae > Gymnoscopelus > Gymnoscopelus braueri. The sequence goes on along the minus strand of NC_137621.1, from coordinate 1,716,512 downwards.
GAAAACAGTTTGAAGGTAAAGTGATATTGTTTTGTTAAATATTAAAGTAATCATTACTTGTTCAGTAACAGGGGTCTCCCAGACTCTCCACCTATTTAGTAAGCCGAAAATGCATGTCCAGGAATACCAAATTTAACCAATCAGAACTCATACAGGATAAATAAGTGCAATTGGAAGTGATGACACAAAGAAGTGGGCATACAAAATTTGAAACTGAATTGTCTACTTAATTAAAGAGATGGAGAGACCCCTGCTTTAACCCATTTAGACCAGGAACGCATCTGTGTAATTTTTTTTATTTCTTTGGCTATTCAAAAATAGCATATCTACAAGCTCATAGCGCGACACCGAGTGGCGCGCTATGAGCTTGTAGATATGCTATTTTTGAATACATATTTTTTAAAGCGAACATTTGTACCTCAAATCTTTTTCCTTTTATGTTCAAAAAGACTTTTAGGATTTAGAGAACATTTTTAGAATCGGCCTCAGGTCTTAATGGGTTAAAGCTGCACTATGTAACTTTCCTCTTCTTCAAGTGCTGTAACCTTTTACCATTGAGCTAATAGAGCCTGCCTGCTTGCTCAGGTGATACATTGAATCTTGACCATGAGATCAAAATTCATGTCAGATCCTGTCTGTGTCTAGGTGAGAGCAGGGAGACGAAATACAACCACCCCAATTGTATAAGTTATATAGTATTATTTGTATTAACATACTCTAACATACAGATTGTATAAGTTATATTGTATTAATATACTCTACGATACAGATTGCATAAAATTACATTTTTATTCCACTTAAACTTTCTAACAAAAAAACATCCAAAATATATCACTTGCACTACCTTTAGACTCTGACTCGTCTGAATACGGTGGAGATGCTGTTGTACCCCAAGCTATCCACGACGAAATGTCAAGTACAGTCGTACCCAGAAGAAGGCCAAAGAGTTGGAGCTGGACCTACAGCATCTTAAAACTAAGTAAGCAATGACAAATTTTAACGAAACATTTGCATGAGTTTGCTCTTCTCTTTTTGTATATATCTATATGTTGGTTATTTGTTCTCATGTTCTTTTTTACTTAGATCTTGACCACAAATGGTAAAAAAAATACATTATATAGAAAGCATGTTATATGGAGTGGACAGATGCTAGGTTCATTATTAAACTGGTATCCTACTAAGGCATACATCAATTCAGTTTTTATTTTTTATTTTTCCGTACCCTGTTCATGCTTTAAGATGCAACAAATTAGAGATTGCAAAACAGAAACTGGAGGAAGGGCCCCAATATAGCTTTGCAGCAAAGCCTGACGTCCCTGCTGCAGATAAGCAAACCAGTGACAGCATAGGTGTGTTTAGACAGTGATACTGTTCTATGGAAAATGGTGACAATGTGTACAATATAAGTACTGTGATACTGCCAAAAGGAGCTTAAATATGATTCTCTACATTTTCAGTTGCAACTCCCTCCGTTTCCTCTTCCCCTGAGTCAGACGATTTGGCATCGACACCTGGGATGTTTGACACCAACGGTGACGAGGTATTGAAGAAACATACTGTGTAGGACAGTGGTTCTTAAAAATAGGGTCCCTAGGGGGTTCCACAGTGTCCCCAGCTAAATAAGAAACAGTTAAGCACAAAAGCACTATTTCAAAAATAGGCAACGTGTCATGATGCATCGTGAGCTTGTAGATCAGCTATGTTTAGCTATTTCTGAACTATTTTTGAACAGTTTTGCCTATGGCATGCACAAAATAGGGATGCAAGGTGGAAAGGGGTTCATTTCACTCCATTTTTACCAGCTAGAATGTAATCAAATGATAATGTACTGTATAATAATTACTTTAACTCTCCCCACCTACAGTATAGACCGTTGTAGAATTCTGTACTAAATCTAATCCAACTATTAACATCTTCTCTATTGGAGGTCCATGGCACCAACTCTTTTCCAAATGGGGGTCCTTGACATGATTTCTTTTTTCTTTTTTTTACAGTAAACTTTGTTTGAAGTGTGCATGCTTTTGTCCAAAATGAAAGCCTGGGACATTTCTTGTTAAAAGGTTTTTTATTTATTTCTAAAAGATGTCTTGTTTTCTTCTTTTCAGGTCCACATTGGCTCCGGTGTGTGGCTTAGAAAGAATACCTGGGAGATGGTGGCACGAAACAGCAAGGACTCCTTGTTCGTCAAGGAGCTTGCTGTTTCCATTTGGGGGACAACGACCCTGAAAACCAGGAGCCTTACAGGCAAAGAATAGAGCACCGAAGTCCTGACGTGACTCGTTCATCCCCAGGTTTGCGGAAGTAATTTCTCTATGGAGAATAACATTGGGTCATCTTAGAATCGTCTCATATAAGAATTGTGGTCCAAAAATAAACACCGCGTGTCGGCGTTATTGTCAGGGAGGAGGCTCTGTATCGTTTATGATAGTCAGTCACTTATATTTGATACAGTCTGTTTCTGGCGAAAATGTAACTAATTCGGCGGAAGTAACATTAGCGTTTTCTCACCGTCAGTTGATGCTTCATATCCATAAGAGTCAACCCGCCGGGGTCATTTGTTTATTTTTGGAACACAGTTCTTATTTGACGCGATATTGAATACGTCTATGGGATTCAGAACGGGGGTGGAAAACTGCGAACCAGGTAGACAAACAAAGGATGTGTAAATGACGTCAGACTTCGGCGGTCTATGCCCAACCAGCAAGGCGGAGGCCAAACCCCCCCTGACCCCAGGAAAGGTTAATGCAGTCTGAAACTGAAACAGGTGGTTAAATTCCACTTCCTCACTAATACACATTTTAAGATGGCACCATTTACATTTATGTCTACTCACTCTGTGTTTCATTAATGGGCCGTGGACAGTTTAGAAACCTGCCTACCTTTGACATCATCGTTAGGCAGGCTTGGTAATTTCGAACAAAATTTCAAACTTTTTTAATTGTTAATTATTAATGCAAGAACAATGGCTTCTACTTCAGCATGCAAACTTTCCAGGTAGAGACATACTGTCGTTTCTATTACCTCCATTGGTGATGTCACTGGCAGGCTGGTTTCTGAACTGTCCACATTCCACAATGAGTGGCAGAATGAGTAGACAGAAATGGTGTATAATGAACATTAGCGAGGACCATGAAGATAAGGTTGAAAATGGGTGAAGTTTGAGTTACTTTAAGTTATTCTCAACACATCACAATTCATACAACTCACCCCATATGCAGTCCTTAGGCTAACTATTGTTTTGTTGGTGGGGGTTCTTGTTTGTTTTATTTTCAGACTGTTTCCATTGGTGGCTAAAGAGGCAGAACATCGATGAGGAAGAGCTGAGGAAGAGGAAGAGGGCCATGGGGAAATTCATTTGTGAGAAGATACAGGACATTAACAAGAAGGACAAGAAAGAAGACAAAAAATAGTGTGTCTGGGTGGGGGGGGGTACTGGGATATGGGGGTAATGTTCTATGCAATGCTACAGCAATGCTAAATCTTCCTATTTGACAGGATCTTCTAAAGGACTGTATTTCTTAATAGGCTGGCTACGTTCTATTGACCGCCACCTGTGTCGTGGCTGCAACGAGGGCAGGTTTTTTATGTATCGTTTCCAGAATTGGTCGGCTAGGATCTGTGACTGTTTCCACCTCCTCCTGCTGAGCATTTCGGTCTCCTTCTGAGATATTGTTTTCAGATTGTGTTACTTGTTCATTTCTGGATAGCCAGATAAATGCATGACATTTTTGTGAGCTTGCGGCTTCGTGCTGTTATAGATTTGTGTGAATTCTACTCCACATTACCACTTCAAAATACATCAAAATACCCTTAAATCAGTTGCTCAACTGACACTGTTAATGTATTATCCTGTTATCTAATCCTGTGCGAATTTCAGCACTGTACCTTGACGAATTTCACACAAGTAGCTCTGTAGTTCCACTTCAGTACCTGACCTGAATGGACACCTAACACTCTCCATACACCTGTCAAGACACACACACACACACACACACACACACACACACACACACACACACACACACACACACACACACACACACACACACACACAGGAACTGAAATGCATTAAGCATTGCATCAATGAAGGGAAAGAGGTCAAGCAGTTAATTCGTCAGATGGTAAAAAAGAACAGGTTCCCCCCCCCCCTTTTTTTAAAGGCACATATATTTATTTATTTATTTATGTATTTGTTTTATTTATTATATAAATGTTTTTATCCTGTATCCTTTGTTGTTTGTATGTATGTATATATGTATATATGTATATATATATGTATATATATATGTATATATATATGTATTTATTTATTTATTTATTTATTTATTTATTTATTTATTTTATTTATTTTATTTATTTTATTTATTTTATTTATTTTATTTATTTTATTTATTTTATTTATTTTATTTATTTTATTTATTTTATTTATTTATTATATAAATTTAGTTTGAGTTTTTACTGTTTAATAAATTATTGATTGATGATTATTTATGACTTTGTGGATTTTGCTCACTTTTATATAGGCTACTGTAGGCTACTGTTTTTTAAATATACCACGTGCTGTGGGCACCTGGCTGAAATTCACCATGATCATGCATCCTCTCCAGCAAAGTTGGTCACTGCATATCAGAATACACTTGAATACACATAAATACCAGATAGCAGCTTAAACCAGTTTAAACCAGCTACCAGCTTAAACCAGCTAAACCATCATAAATACCAGCTACCAGCTTAAACCAGCTACCAGCTTAAACCAGCTAAACCATCATAAATACCAGCTACCAGCTTAAACCAGCTACCAGCTTAAACCAGCTAAACCATCAAAAATACCAGCTACCAGCTTAAACCAGCTACCAGTTTAAACCAGCAAAACCTACCACCTTAAGCTGGTCAACCACCAAGACCAGCTTAAGGTGTGTTTTGGACTGTCCAAAACACACCTTAAGGTGGTCAACCACCAAGACCAGCTGGTCCAGCTTAGGCTGGTCTAAGCTGTTTTTTTCAGCAGGGCACTATCAGAACATAGACCCATTTTGCAATTATTTGAATAATTGCAAATCACTTACCCTACCTTTTAACATAAGTATAACTAAATGCATTTGAAAATAAATAAATTTGTAACTTTTCAGGATTCCAATTCAAAAATGACAAAAAAGAAATCCGAATTCCAATAAAAAAATGGCAAAAATAGCAGATCTACAAGCTCAGAACGCATCGCAGTGCGACGCGTTTTGAGCTTGTAGATCTGCTATTTTTGCCATTTTTTGATTTGATACTAGCTTAATGACTAGTATCAAAAAAAATGTTTATGTCCAATGTATTTGTATTTAAGTTCATAAAGTTAACATAAGTATAACTAAATGCATTTGAAAATAAATAAAAATGTAACTTTTCAGGATTCCAATTCAAAAATGGCAAAAAATAAATCCGAATTCCAATTAAAAAATGGCAAAAATAGCAGATCTACAAGCTCAAAACGCGTCGCGCTGCAACGCGTTTTGAGCTTGTAGATCTGCTATTTTTGCTACTTTTGTGTGACGTAGAATGGCCCGACAGTATATAATACAGTATGTAATGCAATGTGTCCCTCTGGAGGGAGTGTGTAAATATAGTGGTCCTCTCCATCGTCAAAGTTGCATCACCCCTGGCTTAGAGCTGCTGTATATAAAATATGGTTAAAATGTAAAATAACAGATGCTTTCCCAGTGTTCATGGTAAATAACTGTTGTTGTTAATGCATAGTTTTTAGTTTTTAGCGGGAAAGTGCCATTGCTTTATTTGCTCTATAGGTATGATGTCATGTTTTAAGTGTCATTTATTCTGCCATATGACCAGGACGCTGTGCCTGGAATGGAATGACAATAACACTCCTTGAACCTTGTGGTTGAGCTTGTAGATCGGCTTTTCCCCGTCTATAAATGTCCAAAAGGACATTCCATTCAGCCTCTGTGGCTCTAACACTCTGTGCACAGCCCTGAGGCTCATGGTGGCTCTGCTCTCACCAGTGGTGGAAAGAGTACTCACATTTCTTACTTAAGTAAAAGTATCAATCAACTGCATTGTAGAAATACTTTAAGTTACAAGTAAAAGTCCGGAATTCAAATTTGACTTGAGTAAAAGTACAAAAGTATTGGTATCAAAATGGACCAACAGTAAACGCACTAAAATGTTTGAAAATAGCAGATCTACAAGCTCACAACGCGTCCAGATGCGACGCGTTGTGAGCTTGTAGATCGGCTAAATTGTACTTCAAAATTGTACTCGAGTAAATGTACTTAGTTACTTTACACCACTGGCCTCATTCCTGGCATTTCAGCCCCAGAGAACATACTGTAGACTCCATAGACTCCAGCTCAGCCCGCAACCTTTGACCTTCAGCCTTGGTGACCATGCAGATGCCCTTAGGGGCCGGACCACAATACCAGACCACGCCCACACCCTGAGGGTTTGTCTCACTCACTCCATGTACTTAAAGTACCAAGAGTAAAAGTACTCATTACGCAGAATGTCCCATTTCAAGTTCTCAAATGTATACATTTCTTCATATAGCAGATCTACAAGCTCACAATATAGCAGATCTACAAGCTCACAATATAGCAGATCTACAAGCTCACAATATAGCAGATCTACAAGCTCACAATACATCGCACACAATTGTATTTAAATACAGTACTTAAATAAATGTACTTAGTTACTTTCCACCACTGCTCCCCACCCACCGTACACACACACACACACACACACACACACACACACACACACACACACACACACACACACACACACACACACACACACACACACACATGCTGTTTTAAATGAATTCCTATCATTTCAGCTCCAGAAAACACAGTCAACCTGTTTTTAAATGTCAGGTCTTTGACAGGCAGCTCACTTTATGTTAATGACTTCATTATAAGGCATAGATTTAGAGAGATAGCGCACCACTCTGGCCGCTCCGCCGGTCGGGTCAGGCCTCTCCAGCCAGGGACCCCCCCGGGGGAGCCCCGAACCTGGGTACTCGCTCCGGTCCGGAGGACCCCCGCCTCCGGGGGACACCCGGCTCTCCAGGCGGTCCCGTGGACCCACTCTTAAGCACCCCTCGTGGCTCCACTTCCTGGATTGAGCCGTTTAACCCATTAAGACCTGGAACTGTGTCATTTTTTAGATTTGAGCTAAAAAGCATTATTTTACACTTTGGGCTATTCAAAAATAGCAGATCTACAAGCTCATAGCGCGGCACCGAGTGCCGCGCTACGAGCTTGTAGATCTGCTATTTTTGAAAAATCGTGAAAATGTGTGCAAATCTGTGAATATATATATTTTTAAAGCGAACATTTTTTACTCAAATCTTTGCTTCTGGGGGGTCCCTGGAACAAAATATTTTGATGGGGGTCCGCGGCCAAATACATATAATTTGGGGGGTCCTTGACATGAAAAAGTTTGAGAACCACTGATATAGAAACTTAAGTTTTTTAGAAAACTGTTGGGATTTAGGAGACATGTAGAATCGGCTTCAGGTCTCAATGGGTTAAGGATCACTTAGGATATTTTGATCTGGATTTTAAAGTTCACATTTAGAGTGTAACTAGCTTGTGTTTGTTTCCCATTGGCACTAAATTAATTTGTGTCTCCATAACGTTTACAGTTCACAGATGCCTGTGTAGTTCAGTGGTGTAAAGTAACTAAGTACTTTTACTCCACAGCAATTATTTGAAAACTTTAGTTACTTTGTAGATTTTGATTATTATTACAAAACATACATTAACCCCTTCAGCCCTATTTAAACTGTGGCTATTTGAAAATAGCCGATCTACAAGCTCACAATGCGTCGCGATGCGACTCTGTTAAAGCCCATAGATTTAGAGAGATAGCGCACACTGCCACGTTTCAACACAATATGTATTGATGGTCGTTTAAATCAGGTGTGATTCAGACAGGATGACCTCATCACTAAATACATCTCAGACAGGTACAGACGTCCAAATACAAGAAAGTCAACAGTACTGTTGGAGAGCTTGCTCCAAGGATGTAAGGACTGTATTTCTAATCGCTGGCTCTTACTATTAACCGCCGCGAGTGCCGGGGGCCCGGATGATATCCTAAATGACACGCCTTATATATGGTGAAAAGGCCCTGGTATTTATATAGGTATTATTACTATTATTACTATTTATTATTACTACTACAACCGTCAGACTGGGGTCCCTCTGATGGCGTCTTAGTATTTATGGGTAAGATATGATGTCATGCGGTCGTAAGACTACGTCACGCTGGCGTTGTGTCCATATACCGGACGTAGTACCGGATATCGCTGTCGTCCTTCGTAACAAGTACAAATAAACAATTATTAAGAGACAACCGTCACTATGTCCTACTGCCATTGTTTGTCTCTCTCTCACACACACACACACACACACACACACACACACACACACACACATCCAGTGTGTGATTAAATAGGTTATTATATAATATAACATATCAAAAAAAGGAATTACAAAAAATCCAAAAGGGTAGCACATCCAAAGATTTCAATTAAATGGAGGACAAATTACTCACATTTCCACTTTTTTTATTGGCACACCAATAAAATGAACGCTATGAGCCTTCCTCAGAGCATTCATATCACATAGATTCAACTCACTTTATACAAAAGGTCAGAGTTCACCAACAGCTGAAATCTCAAGTCAATCACCAAGGTCCAATCACTAGTATGCAAGAACACAGGCAATTACAGGTCATTTGAGGCATATATCATAAAGTAACAAAGTAACACATCCAATACACAGTGAAGGGGCATCAAAGATAATCTTAACCTGACAAGCATTTTAAGCTCTAATCGTCATGAAGTCCATTGGGTGTCATAGTGTTGAGTGTGTATATCCACTGCATTTCTCTCTGGGACAGTTTCTTTAGAATATCACTTCCTCTGATAGGCATCACAATTTTCTCAATCCCACAGAAGTTTAATGAAAAGGGTGAACCATGATTTGCTTCAGCGTAATGTTTTGCAATTGCATAATCCATATTTCCTGTACGGATTGCAGTTTTGTGCTCTGATATTTTTTGTTTGAGGGGTCGTTTAGTTTGTCCTACGTATGCTAGACCACAGGGACATAACAGCATGTAAATCACATGTGTCGATTTGCAGTTGATAAATTCACGGATAGGAATCTTCCTTCCAGTGTGGGGATGAATGATTGAATGATTTCTTGTCTGTTGTGTTGTTGCAACAGGCACAGTTACCACATCTATACATTCCAGTTGTTGTCAGCCATGTGGTCTTCTTTTGAACCATATTTTTGTACATGACTGTACCTTTGATTGTGGGTGCTCTCCTAAATGCAACAAGGGGTGGGGATTTGCAGAGGTCTTTCACATATGGCTGTTTGGAGCACATGCCAGTGTCTGTTGAGTATCTTTTTGATTTGTGAAGCACAGTGGTTATATTCAGTACAGAAACAAGCCCGACTTGAATTTTTAGTTTTTGGTGCATTAGATAAGAGATCAGAGCGGGAGGTGTTATTGGTACATTGTATGGCTTTTTATAAAATCCTTCAAATGTCCGGGGTTTTGAGAGTTTGGGTGATATCCCCCCCACTTCTGGGACGAAGAAAAAAGAAAAAAACTCAGATGAGCATGGTTTCTACGGGACGGGTGGAAAACGGAACGCTCGTCCTAAAACACACTGCCCCATTTTTTTTGCAGGCCGAGGCCGCCGGATTAGACCCGGGGCGAGGGTGTTTTAGGACGACGGTTCTTCCAATTCAGACCCGCCATTCAGAGACCCGCCAATGTTTTCCTTTTTGCTTGATATTGTTTGATCATGGCGAAATGAATCATGAGAGAAGACCCTTCACAGCTAATATAGAATTTTAAATTTTAAGAATCGGTTCAGAATTGAATGAGTACGGCTATAGTTAAATAACATGAAGTGTCCTCTTTTTGCGAATTCAGAATATGGTCACCCTATATTCAGTCCACATATAAATACAATACATTATTTTAAACATCATCTTTGTCACAGTCATTTATAGTAGTCCCTGCACTGCATTGAGGCATGCCCGGAGAGAAATGAACTATCAGCTTTTGAGACAGAAGAAGTGTGCACAATATATTACAATGTATATAATTGTATTAAGCTTTATACAACGCAATAAAGCCAGTGGCTTGTTGCGGTCTTTTCAGTTACTTTATCAGCTGAAGCTCTATAATTCTGCATTAAATGTGTGTCTTCACATCGCTTTTTAGTTAAGTGTGTGTGTGTGTGTGTGTGTGTGTGTGTGTGTGTGTGTGTGTGTGTGTGTGTGAGAGATGCGCAACGGAGCGCATCTCACACACAGGCGGAGGCGAGGGGGGGGCAGCCGGTGTTTCGGCATGGTTTCGGGTTTCAAGCATTGTTTGTGTGGCCACATGTGGAGGGGGACCATGTATACGTCACGGGAGAAGGGAAAAAAACAAAAAAACGTGTACACGTGATGCGGAAGTCTGCCGCGAGGAGCTGTGGAGAGTGGTCGAGCGTACACTTGATGTACACTCGCTCAATGCGGAAGCGGAGAGCCTCCTCGCCTCTTCCACTCGACTCCACTCGCCTCCTCCAAGAAGCAAATGAACAATTGGAACCCGACTCAAATGGGAGACGCACACCACACACGTGAGGAAAAAGGCTCAGCAGCGACTGTACTGGCTCCGCCGCCTGAAGAAGCTCGGAGTAGGACATCGCATCCTCAGGCTGTATTACAACAGTTCTGTTGAAGGCATCCTAACAGGCCGTGTCACGGCCTGGTACGGGAACTGCACTGCCCGAGAAAAGATCAGCCTACAGCGAGTAGTGCGATCGGGAGAGCGGATAATGGGAATCGAGCTCCCAGCGCTCCAGGAACTGTACAAAAAGCGGTGCGTGGTCAAAGCCAAGCGCATCATCAAGGACAAACACCACCCAAGTCACTGACTGTTCAACCCCCTACAACGACCGCGACCGGGCAAGGGGCTCTACCGCAGTATCAAGAGTTCCACCACCAGGTACTGGTGCAGTTTTAATCCGGCTGCTGTCAGAATGCTGAATGGGGCATAAGCCTGAATGAGGCATAGGCCTTGTTCAGCAGCCTGACAACAGGCGGTGCAGACTTTTTCTGGCTCTTCCTGAACACACCTGTGGATTATACCAGGGACAATGACTTGGACTTAGCTCCCCCTCGGACACACCTGTGGACTACACCAGGTACAAATTACTTTTTGTTGCACTCCCTCATGGAGCTACTTGCGGATTATACTAGGGTCAGTCCACCCTAGGTGGACACGCACTGACCTTTTGCACCTTAATCCCATGTATAACGCACTGACTTTTTTTGTCTTTTTTATTGTGCTCTTTTCCTCTAAGCACCTTAACGTCCATATGTATATCATGCACAGTATAAGTATAACATGCACAGTATACATACATTGCTGCTATGCTCAGGCACCTTAGTTTTTTAGTTTTTTATTATCTCAGGTACTTTGTAAATATGTAAATAACTTGTCTGGCCTTCTGTTGCTCTCTTGTTTTGATCTCCTTCCCACTTGCCCCCCACCCCCTCTTCTTTCCCCCCCCCCCCTCTTCTTTCTATGGAAACTAACGTTGCGATGGGAACGATGTACAAAAACGAATTTCACCCACTTTTTTACCTTGTAAACCTGTGATGTGACAATAAAACTGATTCTGATTCTGACTACTTCCGGTTCGAAGTCGGAGTGACCGAGTGGGAGTGAGCGAGTCGCCGAGAGTTTCGTGACTCACCCTGCCCTCCTAATACGCGAGGGGGCCGTGTTTTTTTGATAACTTTTTTCATTAATTTTTTATATATTTTTTGGAAAATGAAAAAAATTAAATACAATAAAAAAATAAAATAAAATAAATGAAAAAAGTTATCGAAAAAACACGGCCCCCTCGCGTATTAGGAGGGCAGGGTGAGTCACCAGAACCAAGGACGGGTGTTTTCGATAAATCTAACATGTTAAAAATGGAGTTTGAAGTTATAATGGGTTTGTATAGGAAGGGGGCGTGTCTGATAAAATGAATATCAAATATCTAAATACTGAATCAAGCAACTTAAAAACGGTCTGGGGGGTTCACAAAAGCCTGTGTAGACGATAAAATGACCCAAAGTTTTTTTGAAAGTGAAATATCCCTTTAAGTAAATGTACTTAGTTACTTTCCACCACTGTTACACACACACACACACACACACACACACACACACACACACACACACACACACACACACACACACACACACACACACACACACACACACATGCTGTTTTAAATGAATTCCTATCATTTCAGCTCCAGAAAACACAGTCAACCTGTTTTTAAATGTCAGGTTTTTGACAGGCAGCTCACTTTATGTTAATGACTTCATTATAAGGCATAGATTTAGAGAGATACCGCGCACACACACGCACGCACGCACGCGCACACACACACACACACACACACACACACACACACACACACACACACACACACACACACACACACACACACACACACACACACATCCAGTGTGTGATTAAATAGGTGTATTATATAATATAACATATATCCAGTGTGTGATTAAATAGGCGTAACCTACTCTCATCTAAAATCACAAGGATCTCCATCAACCCTCTGAAAGTATTCATTGATTAACGTTAAATAACTCTTTACTCTTTAACTTTATTAATAACTAAATGTTCATGCAACGTTGGTTGGTGGAGAATGACAACAGAAATGCTTTAGAGGTTTTTGATATTTGTGGGGCGGCAGTGGCTCAGGGGTAGAGTGGCCGGGTAGAGTGAACTGGAAACCGCAAGGTTCCTAGTTCGATCCCGGGCTGGGGGGCTCCCCCAGAGTCAGTGTAGAGGTGTACTTGAGCAAGACACTGAACCCCTAAATGCTCCTGATGAGCAGGTTGGTGCCTTGCATGGTTTCCTCAATCATCGGTGTGTGTGCGTGTGTGTGCGTGTGTGTGTGCGCGTGCGTGTGCATGTGTGTGTGTGTGTGTGTGTGTGTGTGTGTGAATGGGTGAATGTAATAGACAATCTACAGTATGTAAAGCACTTTGGATAAAGCGCTATATAAATGCACCATTTTACCATTTACCATTTTGAGACGCATTGTTGATATGATTAGATATCACTCCACTGGTCTAAACATCCTCTGACATCACATGTAGTAGATGTAGCATAACTGCTTTGGGACATAAAGGTAGGGGAAGTGATATTTTTTGGTAATTTTAATTTTTTTGTTAAAAAGGTTAAAGTACTATATTGTGATAGTAATCATTGCTCGGAGCGTTTGTTCGGTCACAGGGGTCTCTCCAGCTCTTTAGTAAACACAATATAGAACATTTTCAGGTAGGTGACAACATTTAAGCCACCTCAGCCCGCAGCACTTGACCTACTCTTGACCTAATCTTGACCTACTCTTGACCTGGTCTTGACCCCGTCTTGACCCTGTCTTGACAGCCATACAGTCTTATGCAAAGGTTAAATGTCATTTAGATAGCATGTTATTTAGACAGATGTCAGGTTCATTTGTTGACCTGCTATCCTATAGTTTCTATAGTTTCAATGTATATAATGATATTATGTTGATATTATATTGTTTAGACAGATGCTATAGGTTCATTGTTTACCTGTGATCCTAGTTTACTGAGACACTACACTGTCTCTGTATTCTATGATCCTATAGTTTACTGAGACACTACACTGTCTCTGTATTCTATGATCCTATAGTTTACTGAGACACTACACTGTCTCTATGTATTCTATGATCCTAGAGTTTACTGAGACACTACACTGTCTCTGTATTCTATGATCCTATAGTTTACTGAGACACTACACTGTCTCTGTATTCTATGATCCTATATTTACTGAGACACTACACTGTCTCTCTGTATTCTATGATCCTATAGTTTACTGAGACACTACACTGTCTCTCTGTATTCTATGATCCTATAGTTTACTGAGACACTACACTGTCTCTGTATTCTATGATCCTATAGTTTACTGAGACACTACACTGTCTCTGTATTCTATGATCCTATAGTTTACTGAGACACTACACTGTCTCTGTATTCTATGATCCTATAGTTTACTGAGACACTACACTGTCTCTGTATTCTATGATCCTATAGTTTAATGAGACACTGTCTCTGTATTCTATGATCCTATAGTTTAATGAGACACTACACTGTCTCTCTGTATTCTATGATCCTATAGTTTACTGAGACACTACACCGTCTCTGTATTCTATGATCCTATAGTTTACTGAGACACTACACTGTCTCTGTATTCTATGATCCTATAGTTTAATGAGACACTGTCTCTGTATTCTATGATCCTATAGTTTAATGAGACACTACACTGTCTCTCTGTATTCTATGATCCTATAGTTTAATGAGACACTACACTGTCTCTCTGTATTCTATGATCCTATAGTTTACTGAGACACTACACTGTCTCTGTATTCTATGATCCTATAGTTTACTGAGACACTACACTGTCTCTCTGTATTCTATGATCCTATAGTTTACTGAGACACTACACTGTCTCTGTATTCTATGATCCTATAGTTTACTGAGACACTACACTGTCTCTGTATTCTATGATCCTATAGTTTACTGAGACACTACACTGTCTCTGTATTCTATGATCCTATAGTTTAATGAGACACTACACTGTCTCTCTGTATTCTATGATCCTATAGTTTACTGAGACACTACACTGTCTCTGTATTCTATGATCCTATAGTTTAATGAGACACTACACTGTCTCTCTGTATTCTATGATCCTATAGTTTACTGAGACACTACACTGTCTCTCTGTATTCTATGATCCTATAGTTTACTGAGACACTACGCTGTCTCTCTGTATTCTATGATCCTATAGTTTACTGAGACACTACACTGTCTCTGTATTCTATGATCCTATATTTACTGTAAGTCACTCTGGATAAAGAGCGTTATAAATGACTACATTATAAAATAAACTATTCTCCGCAGGCCGTCAGCTGACCATCTTCAACACCCAGGCCACGGTCAGCATCGGGGGGGCAGTGACCGCAGTGACCGCAGTGACCGCCGTTGTAGTACAGACCGGACAGCTGGCCCTTCCGTCTGGTCTGTACTACAACGGCCTGAAGGTTCTCAACATGGCCGAGTGACTAACCCTAATCCCCACCCACCGTACAGGTACACACACACACACACACACACACACACACACACACACACACACACACACACACACACACACACACACACACACACAGTGAACCTGTTTTTAAATGTCAGGCGGCTCACCTTATATAATTAACCCTTTACTACCGGGAAAGCATTTTAACCACTTTAACCATTATTTTAAGCTTTGGCTATTTAAAAATAGCAGATATACAAGTTCATATGAGCTTGTAGTTCTGCTGTGTTTGAAAATGTGCGCAAATCTTAGTACATATTTTTGAAATTAAACATTTTTAACTCAAACATTAGCTTCTGCTGGTCCGTAGAATAACATATTTATATATATATTTATTGGTCCGTAGAATAACATATTATATAAGTAGAATAACATATTTTCAGAAGGGGGTCGGCGGTCAAATACATATAATTCTGGGGGTCCTTGACATGAAAACCTTTTAGAACCACTGACATACGTGAAGCAACACAGGTTTTATCAGAGAACTGTTAGGATTTAGAAGACTTTTGTAGAATCGGTTCCTCATAATAATAATAATATGCATTTTTATAGCACTTTACAATGGTTCATTCATTCATACATTGGGAGGTGAAGCGGTGAACAGTTGACACCATCGTCCTCACTTCCCACATCAATGATGGCAAAGCTAACGCCGAGCCACTCATTGGCGGCAATGTAGGGTTCAGTGACTTGCCCAAGGACACTTCAACATGCGGACAGGAGGAGGAGCCGGGATTCGAACCGCCGACCCACGGATCACTGGATGATAAAGATGCGCGGATCGCGGTTTTAGCCGCGGTTGCCGCAGTTAACCGCGGTTTGGGTGTATTCGGGTCAATCAAATATAATTATTAATTAATATTGAATAAACCGTGGGTGAAATATTGCGGTAAATAAATTAATGACATCTGATATATCTATCCATAAGATAGCTAAATCTCTGCGTGCTTGAGTCTGTGTGAGTGTGTGTTATTTTGTGTCATTTGTAACGTAACGTGATTTTTCATCAGGCACAAATTAGCCACCTACTAGACTCGCATTGTGCCCAGCGTTTCCAGTGTGTCCAAGCAAGGAAGCAACGTCGCTTATAATAAGCAGACATGGCAACGCTTATCGCAAGGGTCCTTCCATTTTAAAACAATGGAGGCAAATAAAGCAGCTAAACTTGCCACAGTACGAGAGAAACTAAAAAGCGGTGAATTAAAAACAAAAAAGAAAGAAGGGTTCAGCATGGGACAAGTTCAGCGAAGTGGCTCATGCTGATCGTGCTGGATATGTGGTTTGCAACAGTTGCGAGACGGTCTATGTTTTTGATAGCCACAAAACCGGCACATCAAACATGGTGCATCATTTGTGTGCTAAAGGGAAAAGCCAGCCAGCACAGACAAACACCTTAACATCCTTCGTTCGTCGTGACAGAAAAGTTGTACCACCAGATGTTAAATCGAGGTTGGTCAATGACTGTGTCGACTTGTGTTGCCTGGACATGCGGCCATTTGACATTGTCAGCGGCACAGGATTCACACAGTTGGCTCAGACGCTTGTCAACATTGGAGCTAAATATGGTGCTGTTGACGCGGGTTCCATCTTACCCCACCGGCAAACTGTGTGTGACAGGGCAATGGATCAAGCTGCGAAAGATAAGGAGAAACTCTCTGAAGTCCTCCAGAAAGTGATGGAAGACGGAGGACTTGCAGTGACCACAGATATGTGGACAGATGAGTTTAATCAGCGGGCATATACTGTACGGTCCTTACATGTCACTATGTGGATGTGGATGAGAACAGCGGGGAGTGGCGGGGAGTGGCTCCCAGATAAGAGAGTCCTTTGCGTTCCTGCAACAAGTGCTGCGAGTGAACGGTGCTTCAGTGCAGCAGGGCGCATAATAGAAGCGAGGCGTAACCGTCTCAATCCAGGCACAGTGGATGCGATCTTATTTTTGCACAGTGCGAAGAAGAAGGCAATGTCTGTTAAAAAATAGACCACTATAGGCACAGGCAGCACCAGTTTTGGTTTTAAGCTGCGTCTTAAGCTATAACGCTGAGCACTTTATATGCCCAATTTTGTCCATATTATTTTGTTAATGCTGGCCACTGGATTTGTTTTGTGCGGGAAGTTGCAGTGACATTGGACATTTTATTTTTATTTGACTTTGGTAAATAATACAGTCATTTTTGTTATTATATTATTTATGTTGGGCATCAGCCAAACGTTATTTTGTGTGTGATAATTGTAGCCTACTAGTCTAGGTTAAGTTGTGTTCGATAAGCTGCAGTGACAGTGATGATAGCCTATTTCAGTATTAATGTCAGCCTGTGTTAAGGAAGGCTAGGCTATTATAATAGTTTTAAAAGCCATAACGGCTGGGCACTTTAATTAATGAAAGTCACGGCAATTGTGTGTTCGGGAAGTTGCAATCATGCCGTGCCGTGACATTATTAGTTTGAAGAGATATTATTTGAATATGCCAGTCTGTGTTTACTTGGGACGGCAGAATGACGTTGTTTCATTGTTTATTTTAGGCAAAGTTATTTGTGGAAAATATTCTGTTTTACGAGAAGCTGTAGGCCTTAAAAGAAAATGCCAGCCTGTGTTTAGAGACATAGGCCTACGTCTGTTGTTGCGTTTTGATTGAACTAAATCACTTTGAATAAATAAACATGTGTTTATTTAAAACCAGAGTACTTCTGTGTAGTATAATAATCTCATGTGGCTATACGATAGAAATGGTTGTGAAAAGTGCGCACTGCGCAACATGATATTCATCAATGACATGATTGGCCTGGATCTACTGTTAGTTCATGGCTGCTCTAGTCTACATGTGTTCTTCTAAGCAAAATGTTTAAATTCATACAGTCAGTGAAATTAAGCTGTTAGTGCCTTGCTGCGCTTATAGAATCCTATTTGATAGTCTAATAGGTTTAGAGCAGCCTCTGTAGCAGATCAGCAGAGCAGCACCGGTTTAAAAAAAATAAAAAAGACGCACCGACATTCCATAGGCTAAACCAATGTATTTTGTGATCGCATCGCGCAACTAATACTAAAACTAACGGGGAATACCAGAAAATAATAATATTTTGACATACGGGAAAAACGGTTGGTGCAGATGTGGATATTTAAATTGGATAATATAATTATTGCGGTTGGATAACGGGCGGATAATTAATTTGTACATGCGGATTCGGGCGACGTCAGAGGCCATCCGCGCATCTCTAGACGACCTGCTCTACCTCCTGAGTCACAGCCGCCTCAGGTCATAATGGGTTAATGACTTAATTATAAAGCACAGCTTTTTGACCTTTTATGGTTTTAAATGAAACGTCACATGAAAACAACTGCAGAGGCAACGTACCGTTTAGGACAGGGCTCTTCAACAGGGGGTCCGGGACCCCTAGGGGGTCCTCAGAGTTACTACATCAACCACTTGAACCCTAGCATCCTTATTCTGATTGTGTAAAGTATAACTTCCACACTTATAGTAAATAGAGTCATATTAAAGGATTTGACCAAAATAACTAATAACTACGTAAACGCCAAAACGAGGCTTAAAAACACTGGGAATGAGATGAGCTTCCACATGAATCCTTCTCTGAGTGATATATTGTCAATGCCAGATATATATAATTTTAAAACTTTTAAAATGAATGATTACAGTATCTATAGATAATATATTGTTAAAATGTTCATAAGACCAGAAATCAAGCCTCTAGTGGGGCTCGACTCATTAGTGTTTTAATGCTCCAAAAATACACTAATTACTCATGTTTTGTCTGGAAGCCCACAGTTGGATGTACTGTCTATATGGCAGTGCTTCTCAACCTTTTCAGGCCATGACCATCTAAAATAATCCTATGTGAACTGGGCCCCCCTCAACATAATCATATGTGATCTGCGGCCCCCCCCCAAACATAATCATATTTGAACTGGGGACCCCCCACCCTGACAAGCACTTGGAATTGTAGGAGTTGAGGCATTACATTTAGTTTGACTCGTTTCCACAGATACATATTGTGAAAAAAGCAGATCTACAAACAACATGCTAGCAACATTGTATTATTACATTATTTGACTATTTGGCCAATGTTTGACCAGTTTATATAGTATAGTTGGTTGATTACTTTTGATGAGGTAATGGCCTTCTTTCTTCTTTTTTTTTATAGGTATATTAGGTATTAAATTGTCCTTAAATTGTCCCTTCACTGTCATCTGGGGACCGCCCCGACATCATGTGGGGACCCCCCCTGGGGGACAGCTAACCCATAAGACCCCACCCCCCCCCCCCCCCCCCCAGTATTCATGATGCGTCTGAGCAGATATCAGCTGGGTAAAACTGAAACTGAAGCCGCTAATCTAGTCCACCCTGCCAAACGATGATGTCACCTGATGAGCTCTTTTTCTACTTAGTTTATTCTTTACTCTTTACGCTCAAACCTTAACCCATTATGACCTGAGGGCCATTCCACAAATAACTTCTAAATCACTAGTTCTCACCCCTTAAAAAATATTCAAAAATACTGTGAGCGTGTACCTGTATCTGCTGTTTTTTTGAGTATCCAACAATCAAATCTAAAATGACAGATGCTTTCCTGGTTTTAATGGGTTAAAAGTAGTTGACAGTAAAAAGAAGGCTCACGTCTGCAGTTTAATAATAAGAGCAGAAAAGACATCAAACTCCTAATAAAAAAATAAATAATGAAACCATAAGATCCTCTTTAACTTAAAATCATGTTATTAGCTGTAGCCGACACTACAACTAATAAAGCTTTCACTTATAAGTAAAGTGAGCACACACACTGTGTGTGTGTGTGTGTGTGTGTGTGTGTGTGTGTGTGTGTGTGTGTGTGTGTGTGTGTGTGTGTGTGTGTGTGTGTGTGTGTGTGTGTGTGTGTGTGTGTGTGTGTGTGTGTGTGTTGTCTTTGGCATAATGATATGCACACATTAATGTGTGCTATGCCCAGTATCAGCCCTCCCTATGTATCCAAACTGCACGGCCGCTTAGAACCCTGGGAGTTTAGGACCCTGGGAGTTGCCAGAGGCTCCGCAGGCTGCCGTCCAAGCTAACATTTTTGTATTTTTCTGACCTGTTAAACAGGTTATATCTGCATCATGTGATACCTGGCTGCTTTGACCACACCTCACTGTTGTTTTAAACCAATCAAAATCTCAGTGAGTATATATTGTATGTTATTGACAGCTACTGTGTCCAGCCCTTTGGAGAGCTAGAATATAAACAACAGTTTCCACTTGTCAACTCCTAGACCATCCAGACCATCCTAGACCATCCTACAGCATCCTGGACCTACAACCCTCTTCAGACTGACTGCACCCACAAACCCAACCGGTAATTAACCCTTGATACCCAGTAATAGATCTATTACTTATTGTCTCCTTATTATTATTAGTTATTAGTTATTATTATTATTATACTGTCCAATACACACTGAGACACATAAAGACAGACAAAGATGCACGCGTGCGTGCGTGCATGCGTGCGTGTGTGTGTGCGCGTGTGTGTGAGACAAGCAGTGATTGTAGTTTCATATAGTTTTATTCATATTCTTTTGAATGAAATTCCATTTAGTTTTTGTCCAATTTTAGCCGGTTCAAGTGTAAACAAACTGGCTTACATGATAAAATACCTTTAGCTTGTGTGTTTATGATCATCTTTGAATGAAAGTCAGAATGACTTGTCTTTGTTCTATGGGTTAAAGATCTGCTTTATTTACGCTAAACTTGAAATACAAGCTAAAGAAATGTACTGATTAGAGAAGTGAATGACCTACAGTTACTTTTCTTACTTGATAAATTAAAAGATTGATTGAGACGCTGAATGAGTGTAAAGTTTCACTGTCCTCAGATTGATACAAATAAGTAGGTTTCTAAAAAGAATGATGAACGTTTGAGAATCATTTAAAACAATGTTTTACACTTTAAAGGTAGGGTAAGTGATATTTTTGGGTAAAAACAAAAAGTATTTTGTTAAAAGGTTAAAGCACTATATTCTGATAGTAATCATTGCTATAGAGTGTTTGTTCAGTAACAGGAGTCTCCCTGTCTCTCCAGCTCTTTAATAAACAGAAAATACATTTTCCGGTAGGTGTCAAAATCTCAGCCAATCAGGAGAAAGTACCCATTTTTAAGCTTCATTTTTATAGTGTTCCAGTTCCAATTTTGCCTGCTCATTTCTTAGTGTCATCACTTCCAATTTCACTTGTTTAATCTATATCCTGATTGAGTTCTCTATCCTGATTGGATAAAATTGGAAATGAAACTGAAACTGAAACGAAAATGCATTTTCTGTTTTATAAAGAGCTGGAGAGACATGGAGACTCCTTATATGGACAGGACACTCTATAGTAACGAGCACTATCAGAACATAGACCCATTTTGCAATTATTTGAATAATTGCAAATCACTTACCCTACCTTTAACTAAACATTTTACACTTAAAGGACAAGACCACTCTGGTAGAGGTTAGGGTTGTGTAGTTACCTTGCCATGATGGAACTCCAAAGGTGGACAAGAAATCTAAAATAATTGCTCCATTGATTAGAAATTGATGATACAAAATATGCTCCTCATTGACTTATATTGTACGGTGAAACAGCTCTCAAAGTCACTCTTTTAGCACGTAAACGAACACAAACAAAGCTGATTCAGAGTTCAGACAATATAGAACATCAGCAAACCCAGTATCGACTTCCTGTTGATTTTACTATTTGAAGATCCGGATCCGGATCCATGGATTCTTCCTAATAAAAATGGCAAAATCAACAGGAAGTTAACATTTGTATAAAAAAAACAAACAGTAGTATGTTTGGTGATGTTCTATATTGTCTGAATCAACTTTGTTTGTGTTCGTTTACGTGCTAAAAGAGTGAGATTGAGAGCTGTTTCACCGTACAATGTAAATCAATCATATTTTGAATAAAAAAATCCTAATCAATGGAGCAATTACTTTTTATTTCTTGTCCACCTTTGGAGTTACATCACGGCAAGGTACACAACCCAAACCTCTACCAAAGTGGTCCAAAAATCCGAACTAACCCTTTAATCCACTATATAACTGTAGAAATAGTTGACTAAGGATATCATTATTATGATATTTAACCCATTAAGACCGGGAAAGCATCTGTGTCATTTTAGATTTTAGCTATATATATATATATATGAGTGTGTGTGTGTCACTATTTTTCAAAAATAGCAGATACACAAGCTCAGCAGATAGACAAGCTTGTAGATCTGCTATTTTTGAAAAATCGTGAATATATTGAATATATTGAATATATTTAATATTTAATTGAATATATTTTTAAAGCAAATGTTTTAAACTAAAATCTTTGCTTCTGGGGGTTCCTGGAACAAAACATTTTGAGATGGGGGTCCACGGCCAAATATATATCGGGGGTCCTTGACAGTTTGAGAACCAGTGATATGGCAACGTTAGTTTTTCAGAAAACTGTTTAGGCTGAAGAGGACAAAAACTAAATACAAATGTGCTGTCACACACACACACACACACACACACACACACACACACACACACACACACACACACACACACACACACACACACACACACACACACACACACACACACTCTAATTAGTAATGCATTAATGTGTTCATTACTTAAATGCTGCAGCTGGTAAAAGTTAATTGGTTGATGTGTTGCTGTGTAGATTTAGATATAATAAAACATCATTGTTTATCACTTAAAGGAGCAGTACACTGATCTCTAATCCCAACACTTTCATCTAGTTTACATTTGTTGACCAGATTGTCAATATAATCCTAACCCTAGTTTCTGTCTTATAGCTTAGTTTCTATTTGGTTTTCATCAACATTAACCCAATTCATCAGTGAAAAAAGATACTAGACAAACATTTTTATCACAGTTTTAGTCAACAAAATTAACACAAGTGGGGAGAGGAGAGGAGAGGAGAGGAGAGGAGAGGAGAGGAGAGGAGAGGAGAGGGGAGGGGAGGAGAGGAGAGGAGAGGAGTTCTCAACGGGCCTGAAAATTAAGGCTCGGCCCTAACTGGGCCCGACTGGGCCGGCCCGAGGCTCGGCCCGAACCCGACTATTTCCATCATGTTAGGCCCGAAACCCGAAAAAACCTGAGGGGAAAAATATATATATATATAAAAATATATTTTTTTAATATATTTTTAATATTATTATTCTGTTCTGAATGTGTATTTATCTATTATGAAGATGGCGCTGACGGCGCTGACGGCGCTGACTGACATTAAAGGGGTAGTTCACCCCCCAAATAACTTTTTTTCTATTGATTACTCACCCCATGGAGCCTTGAATTCATGGATATCTTTTTGTTTTTGTCGCATTCCTTCCTTTATTATTTGATTATAATAAATTTAGCCCCATTGATTCCGGTAGGAGACACAAAAGCATTTGTGTCTCCTACCGGAATCAATGGGGACACATTTATTATAATCAAATTATTGGCTTAGGAATGTGACAAAAACTAAAAAATATCTATGAATTCAAGGCTCCAGATGGTCAGTAATCAATAGAAAAAAAGTTATTTTGGGGGTGAACTACCCCTTTAACTTACACTGTGCTTACACTGTGCTGATTTAAATGAAGTTAAATCCTTGTCTTGCTCACCTAATACCACGATAACGCAATGGTGACTAATGACCAGCAACAGATTCCACGTACCTAAAACCGTTGGAGGGTTATTTTCCCAAGCTGAAATCTGCGTTTAAACTGCAAGGCTGCATGGTTGTGTTGTTGAACACATACACAGTTTAACGTCGGGAAAGTTACACGACTCACTCGCCCAGCCCACTAATCACCGTAATCATAACAAAATTCAGAATCACATCGCTGCCTGTTTCGGATTCCGCACGTTAAAGTATATTTATTCATTTGTTCGTCTATTTATTAACTGCTACTGTAGTCTTACCCTGCGGTACATGAAAACTCCTGTTACAGTCATGGATCAACTTCAACCTGGTGTTTGCACTTTCTCATTTACGGTCCGTACATCTATAGAAACGTTCATATTTCAAATATAAATTGCTTACCCTATGGCCACGGATGTTAAAATGATGCACGGGACTCTCAAAAGTACCCGTATATTCTGTATTGTTCAATAAAAAGCATTTTAATCCGATCGGTGGCCATTTTATCATAGAGTTATAATGTATCAGAGTGCAATACACCTACCAACCGATAGGGTCGCTTGGTTGAAAGTATATGGAGAAAATGGCCACCGATCAGATTAAAATGCTTTTTATTGAACAATACGGATGATACGGGTACTTTTGAGAGCCCATACATAAATGTAACATCCGTGGCCATGGGATAAGCACTTTATATTTGACATATGAACGTTTATGTAGATACGGGCTATAAATGGAGAAAGTGCAAACACCAGGTTGAAGTTCATCCATGACGGACGAGACAGACGACCGTCATGTATCCATGGCTATTACTCCCTCTAATATTTCCCGTGTTTTTAGTTTATTGAAATAATGTCATGCACATTTGTCCAGTGCATAGCCTACTGCAGGCCTTGTTGACTAGATTTAGAAGAGATTTTGAAGCTATTGCTGCTGAAATTATCGATTATTTTTAAGGGGAAAAGCCGTCATTTAACATGCAAGTCAATGGGTGAGAAGCAGAAAGTGCCAGGCGCTGCCAGGCCTGGGTGTGACTAACTTCGCACCACCAGTCACAGAGTGGAGTGGGTGGGGCTTAGCGAAGGGTCCATTGATTTCTGAACGAACCTGACCACTGAAGGCTGGTGTACTGTCTGTAGACCGAAATTGCCGTGGGTTTTTGTATTAAAAGGGCCCTTGATATGGATGCATCATGCGGTAGCCCTGAAACATGAATGTGAACCATGGCTACATATGCGGCAATGGATTACAAGAACGCTCGTCCCCAAACACACTCGCCCGGGTCTAATCCGGCGGCCTCTGCCCGCGAAATGAATGGGGGTGAGTGTGTTTTGGGGCGAGTGTTCTGTTTACCACCGGAACGCTCGCCCAGAATCGCTTTTTTTTAACTCTCTCTCACTCTGCTGCATGGCTCAGTGAGCGTGAGCAGCACAGTGCAAGTTAACGCCAGTAAGTCAGCACCGTCAGCGTCATCTTCATAATAGATAAATACACATTCAGACAGAACAGAATTATAAAAATAAATAAAAATTCATAATCTTTTTTTTTTTTTTTTTTTTTTTCATGGAGCCCGTGGCTCGGCTCGGCCCGACCAATTAGCATACTTTTGAGGCCCGGCTCGGCCCGAAAACGTCGGGTCGGGTCGGGTTCGGGTAGAATTTGAGAACTCTCAACACCCCAGGCTTATTTTGTAGTTTGTTTTCCAGTTCAGGTTAAAAACTACAGCAGATTAAAAACATGGAGGCCATATGTTGGTCAATCTCTAGCATCCTCAACTGACTATGTGTTTCCTTCTATGGACAGGTTGTGTGTCACTGTGAGAGCCATGAGGACATTGATTGAATATTTAATTAGGCAAACAATTTAAACAGCACAATTACATTTATAATACTTTGTCTAAAAGGTCCTTCCAAAAAAGTCTCGGTCTTGTTTCCATTGGGGTCCTTGGTATTCAATTCATAGACATAAATTAGCAACCAAATAGTTCAAATATTAAAACAGAAATACAGAGAAATTAACACTATATGTACAAACAAAACAAAAAGGAGTTTTTAAAGGCTGTTTTAAATGAGCCCACTACTACCACCTGGTGGCAAAAGCTGATGCGCGTTCCTCCCACCCCCCCCCCCCGCTCTCCTCATCCCTTTGCGTGCGTGTGTGTGCGTGCGTGTGTGTGTGAGAACAGCATACCTCTACTCTAGAGCCCTGCAGGCTACAGGTGCACTACAATTATTTGAACACTTTAGTTACTAGTTTGTAGATTTTGATTATTATTACAAAACATACACCACTTCAGCCCTACATACATTTTGGCCATTTGAAAATAGCAGATCTACAAGATCACAATGTGAGCCTGTAGATCGGCTATTTTCTAAAGATTGTTTGTAGCTGCCCCATGTTCAAAAAATTTCCACGCCTCATACTAATGTCTTTTCTGGTATTTATGCATCAAAACTCTCCAAACTCCTCCAAACAGACACCATACAAGACACTGTGAAAACTATAAAAGAAATAAACATACATTTGTTCAGTTGAGTTCATAATCATTATGAAACAGAGTCCTCTGATTACTGAGGCCACACAGGTGCATCCAATTAGTGACATTTTACAATGAAGTCTTCAAACAAAGTTTAACTTGTAAATTACAACACACACAACAATACATCACAGATCAATGAAAGGCACATAATACAATAAGCATTTACCGTGTGCGCCTCTTGAACCTTGTGCAGAACTTTGCCAATATTATTATTATCTCTCTCTCTGTCTTAAAACGCAAGCCCCCAGAGTTGCTGAGAAACATTGAAGCTGCCACCCCAGTGGCCAAAGCTGGAACTGCAGGCGGGGAGAAATACATGCACGCGCAAAACATACTGACAGATATTTATATTTATACATATAAATATGTAAACATATTATACATACATACATATGCATTTACATATAAATATGCATCTCGAGTGTATTTAATAAATATCTCGCGTTCAATCCTTGACACACGGGCTGCCGTAGAACGCAAAAAGGACACTAGTGCGCATGCTCATAACTCTATGGGGATACAAAATCGAACCAATAATTCTACTTCCGGCAGGTTTCCGGGTGCTTCAAAACGCCACTGAGCACATTCATTGAAATGATAGCTGGGGGCGGGGCAATCCGCCCTCTAGTTATATTATACCTCTATGGTTAAACGTGACTCTCTGGATCAACTCAGCTTGCTTCTGACTTTGATTGACAGCTTCACTCTGACCATGTGACTCTCTGCCCAATTTACCGTAAACCCTCTAAGCAACGGGCACAGCATTTTGACCTTAAATCATGTACTATATAAACCTTTTTAATATATTTATTGTAACTTTTAGTACTATTTATTCATAATGAAATGAATCTTTTAACCCAGTGTGTACATGAACTTTACATAAACAAAACATATTTATAATTATAACTGAAACCACTGTCTCTCCTTCTGGGACAGTTACATTATTTCTACATTGAAGTATTGATACTTTTACTTAAGTAAAATAATGTAGTACTTTTCCCACCACTGCAGTAAAAATATATAATATAATATTATAATGAGCATTAGTGAGGACCAATTATATGAAGATAAGGTTGAAAAGTCGTCCTTTTAACTGGTTGAACCACTTCATCCACTGGAGTCCCCCAGGGCCCAATACTAGCCCTCCTCCTTTTTTCCCTCTAGAACAAATCTCTTCACTGGAAATCGCAGATCTACAAGCTCACAGCGTGCTGCATTGTGACACATTGTGAGCTTGTAGATCTGTTATTTTCTCCAACCCTTGGTCCCAGAATAGGGCCACTGGGGTTCATTTGGTTCAAGGCTGTTGTTTTGTTTCATTAGTTTAGTCTTTACTGTCACACCTTAACCCTTTCAGACCTGAGGGCCATTCCACAAATACCTTCTAAATCACTAGTTCTCACTCTTTCAAAATGTTGCTAAAATATAGCAGATCTACAAGCTCACAGCACGTCACTTTGTGCTGCGCTGTGAGCTTGTACATCTGCTGTTTTTGAATAGCCAGCAATAAAATCTAAAATGGTAGCGTTTCTTTCTACTCAGTCTGTGTCTCAGAGGAGGGCTGTGGACACTTCAGAAACCCATCTACCACCAGTGACATCATCGATGGGGAATACAATCTAATAGAAACTGCAGGCTTTGTATTCCTGGAAAGTTGCGATGCAATAATAGAAGCCATTGTTCTCGCCTTAATACAAATCTAAATTAAAAAATTGAAATCTTGTTGGGGGAAAAAATCCTGCCTAACGATGATGTCACTGGTAGACATGACTGTCCACTGCCCTCCTATGAGACACAGACCGAGTAGGAACAAATTGTACTATTTTATCATAAGCATTGGTGAGGACCAATTATATGAAGATAGGTTGAAAATGGGTGAATTCGTCCTTTAACGGCCCCCATGAAGGACGGGGCCACCACTGGCTACGGCCCATTCTCCTCGCCCCAAGGAGGGGTTTTGACCTGTTAAACAGGTTATATCTGCATCATGTGACACCTGGCTGCTTTGACCACACCTCACTGTTGTTTTAAACCAATCACAATCTCAACTGAGTATATTGTATTTTATTGACAGCGACTTATTGACTGTCCCTTTGGAGAGCTACAATATAAACAACAGTTTCCACTTGTTAACTCCTAGACCATCCTACAGCATCCTACAGCATCCTAGACCATCCTACAGCATCCTAGA
>NC_137621.1:1652909-1685409 GCF_963280865.1 Gymnoscopelus braueri | reverse complement strand
ACTACTAATAATAATAATGCTACCGTCTAGCATTACTAGTGAACTGATGCTGTACAGTTTTACCCCCCTTAAATGAAAGGTCTGATCTGTGTGTCCACAGGACCGCTTGGAGGCTTCAGTAACATTCAGAAACCTCACCAACAGGAAGGAGACATGAAGAAGATGAAGTTGAAGTGGCCCTTCAAAGGCGGCCGTGAGGTAGGCCTACTCTCCATTAGGCATGCAACGGTATACCGTATTACCGTGGTATTAGGCTGCACTAGCGCTCCTGTTTTCGTGTATAGAGGGGCGGGTGTATAGAGGCGCGGAGAGATTCCCATTGGTTCAACGATCTGTCCGTCAGCCCCCGCCCCGTCAACACAACATTACGAGCGACGCCCACTGCACTCTGGTTGGTTGGGGAAATGAAACTTCCTATACCGGGTACACCGACGCGCTCATCCAGGCTTTTATTTTTTAGCAAAACTAAACAATAAAAGCCTGGAGATCGAGGCTACCGTGGTATAAACAGCCACGGTATTGATACCGTGAGATTTCACTTTCCAACATGTTTGGAGTCATTTTAACGTCTACTCAGTCTTCTGTGTTTCACCTCAGACAGTTTTTAAGTGTCTTGATTCAGTATTTAGATATTTGATATTCATTTTATCTGACACGCCCCCTTCCTATACAAACCCATTGTAACTTCAAACTCCATTTTAACCATGATAGATTCATTGAAAACACCATCCTTGGTTCTGGTGACTGATATTGTCCGTTTATTTTTTTTAATATTATTTTGAAAAAGAAAAAAGAAATACAATAATTAAGTAAAAAAACACGGCCCCCTCACATATTAGAATATCAAATATCTAAATACTGAATCAAGACACTTAAAAACTGTCTGGGGTGAAACACGTTAAATTGACCCCATGTGTGCATACCTCTACTCTAGAGCCCTGCAGGCTGCAGATGCACTACAATTATTTGAACACTTTAGTTATAGTTACTTTGTAGATTTTGATTATTATTACAAACCATACACTAACCACTTCAGCCCTATATACATTTCGGCCATTTGAAAATAGCAGATCTACAAGATCACAATGTGAGCCTGTAGATCGGCTATTTTCTAAAGATTATGTGTAGCTGCCCCATGTTCAACACATGTCCACGCCTCATACAGATGTATTTTCTGGTATTTATTCCATCAAACTCCTCCAAACTCCTCCAAACAGACACCATACAAGACACCGTGAAAACTATAAAAGAAATAAACATACATTTGTTCAGTTGAGTTCATAATCATTATGAAACTGAGTCATCTGATTAGTGAGGCCACACAGGTGCATCCAATTAGTGACATTTGACTTCCAAATAGTCTTCCAAACAAAGTTTAACTTGTAAATTACAACGCACACAACAATACATCACAGATCAATGAAAGGCACATAATACAATAAGCATTTACCGTGTGCGCCTCTTGAACCTTGTGCAGAACTTTGGCAATATTATTATTATCTCTCTCTCTGTCTTAAACGCATTAAGACCTCCAACGCATCTGTGTCACTTTTTCATTTGAGCTAAAAAGCATTATTTTACACTTTGGCTATTCAAAAATAGCAGATATACAAGCTCATAGCGCGGCACCGAGTGCCGCGCTATGAGCTTGTAGATCTGCTATTTTTGAAAATCTGTGCAAATCTTTGAATATATATATTGTTTTAAAGCAAACATTAACTCAAATCTGTGCTTCTGGGGGTCCCTGGAACAACATATTTTGAGATGGGGGTCTGCAGCCAAATACATATAATCTTTGGGGTCCTTGATATGACATTTGTAGAATGGGCTTCAGGTCTTAAAGGGTTAAACGTGACTCTCTGGATCAACTCAGCTTGCTTCTGACTTTGATTGACAGCTTCACTCTGACCATGTGACTCTCTGCCCAATTTACCGTAAACCCTCTAAGCAACGGGCACAGCATTTTGACCTTAAATCTTGTACTATATAAACCTTTTTAATATATTTATTGTAACTTTTAGTACTATTTATTCATAATGAAATGAATCTTTTAAACCAGTGTGTACATGAACTTTACATAAACAAAACATATATATAATTATAACTGAAACCACTGTCTCTCCTTCTGGGACAGTTACATTATTTCTACATTGAAGTATTGATACTTTTACTTAAGTAAAATAATGTAGTACTTTTCCCACCACTGCAGTGCACACACCAAAAGCCACACACACAGTTGTTGAACGATGGGTAGCCAGAGGATAAAGGAAAAGTTGCCTCGCGCTGCTTTATTTTGATGTGCAATTTAACACATGCCATGAACGCACCTTAATAGCTACCTAATAGTTTAATAAAACTACAACTCAAGTACTCAGTAATCAGTGTGATGTTTGGGTTCTTGACTTCTTGTGGGTTTGCTTTTATCAGGGCGCAGCTGAGAGTGCAGCTGCTGCGTGCACCAGTGAAAGAGCACGCTCAAATCTAATTCATTAATAATAATAATAATAATAAATAAATAAAAAGGTGTCAGGCTTCAGGCTGGGCTCGAGCTGTAAAATTGCGGCACCTATGGGGCCAGGGGCCGAGCCAGGTTATAACGGGTTTGTATAGGAAAGGGGCGTGTCAGATAAAATGAATATCAAATATCTAAATACTGAATCAAGATACTTAAAAACTGTCTGAGGTGAAACACAAAAGCCTGAGTAGACGTTAAAATGACACCAAACATCACCCTATAGCTAAGCAGATCTACAAGCTCACTACGCCTCGCACTGCAAGGCGTTGTGAGCTTGTAGATCTGCTATTTTTGGCTAATGTTCCCCATCACACAAAGATATGGTTGACCCCTTGTAGTAACTCTGAGGACCCCCTAGGGGTCCCGGACCCCCTGTTGAACACCCATTGCATATAGGGAGGGCCGCCACTGGGCGGAGCACAATGGTCATTGTTGGTGGAGTGAAGAGAAGCTTAAAGGGATATTTCACTTTCTAACATGTTTGGGGTCATTGGAGGCTAGAAGGTTTACCTTATTAATATAATGGGGTCTGTGAGCCCGAGCCCGGCCCTGGGCCCGATGATCAAATACAGAAACTGTGTGTGTGTGTGTGTGTGTGTGTGTGTGTGTGTGTGTGTGTGTGTGTGTGTGCGTGTGCGTGCGTGTGTGTGCGTGTATAATTATGGAGCTATCGGTGCCAACCTTTTTTCTACACATTTCCACTAAAAGGAAGACTTGCTAAATAGTTTTACATTGCATGATAACTATCATATTTAAGTATAATATTTAATATGTCTGTGCATTAAGTACCCTGCTCACCATTCAGCCTGACTAGTCCTTAAAGCAGGGGTCTTCAACAGGGGGTCCGGGACCCCTAGGGGGTCCTCAGAGTTACTACAGGGCCAAGTCCGGGACCCCTAGGGGGTCCTCAGAGTTACTACAGGGCCAAATCTTTGTGTGATGGGATTTCTTTTTTTACCTTAACCACTTGAACCCTAGCATCTCTTTTTTGAGGAGAACTTTCGCCAAAAATAGCCGATCTACAAGCTCACAACGCCTCGCGCTGCGAGGCGTTGTGAGCTTGTAGATCGGCTATTTTTGGCAAAGAGGTATAGGTGTAGAGGGGAAAAAAGAGCAGACCAAGTAAACAAAAAAGGTTTAATCTGCAGCACAATTTTATACAAAATAGAGGGGGTCCTGCTTCATCTCTCTCTCATCTAGGGGGTCCTTGGAAAACCTGAAAACGTTGAAGACCCCTGCCTTAAAGGATTAGTCCGTGATGTCACTGTTTCATAGACAGTTCATCCATTGGTTAATAGTTCCATGCTGTATGTGTGGTGACTTCAGTCACTCTACCTTCATGGTGTGTGAGAACATAGTAATAATATAGCACAGAAAATAGTATGTAATCAAATCAACCTTACCCGTTCGTATTCACCGCTCGCAGTGGTGTAAAGTAAATGAGTACATTTACTCAAGTACTGTACTTAAGCACAATGTTGAGGTACTTTACTTTACTGGATTATGATTGATTGTCTATTTACTTTTACTTCTACTCCATTACATCTCAGAGAGGCAAATATTGTACTTTTACTCCACTACAATTATTTGAACACTTTAGTTACTAGTTACTTTGCAGATATGAATTATTACATTATAAAACATGCATTAACCACTTTAGCCCTATTTTATACCTAGGTTATTAGCCGATCTACAAGCTCACATAGATCGGCTATTTTCAAACATTTTAGTACTTCTTCTTTTGGTACTTTAAGTACATATTGATACCAATACTTTTATACTTTTACTCAAGACAATTTTGAATTCCTGACTTGTACTTGTAACTTCTAGATTGCAGTATTGATACTTTTACTTAAGTAAAACATTTGAGTACTTTTTCCACCACTGACCGCTTGCTATCTTTGACTGTGGTGTATCGTGGTGTATGTGTGCTGCAGCAGCAGCGTGGGGGGGGGGGGGGGTCGGGGGGGGGTCAGTTAAGGAATCCTACATCTATAGGTCTCAAAGTGTGGTCCAGGGACCCTCAGGGTTCCATGTGGATGTGCCCTTACACGTCTGTAACTCTGAGAGTGTTCAAATGGAACCAAATGGACCCGTACGGGTCCATTTGGTTCCATTTGAACACTCTCAGAGTTATGGAGCAGCTTGAAATGAAACAGAACAGTGTGAGAACCACTGATACAGACAGTATATGATATATAATGCCTGACATATACATCTATAAAATCACTCCATATCCACTCTAACCACAGTGATGTTGCTAGGTTTTCAATGTAATGGGTCCTGGGACCCAAGGGTGGTCTTTTAGATGGGTCCCAGGGACATTTTATGAGTCCCACAAAAATTCACACCCTACGTGGTGTAGTGCTTGGACCCAGTTCGGTGCCCCCCCGGGACGGTTTTGTCAACGGGGGGCAATAGAATACATTTAATCACAGAACCTTTTTGTCATTATTATTTTATTTTGTATCATTTATGAATGTAGAATTAATTTTTACTATTTATTGTGTAGCAATAAAAGTGAAACACTGGCTTACAGTGGAATTATTGGCAACTAAAGAAATAGGAATTCAAGAAATA
The DNA here is from genome assembly GCF_963280865.1 of Gymnoscopelus braueri. NCBI lineage: Eukaryota > Metazoa > Chordata > Actinopteri > Myctophiformes > Myctophidae > Gymnoscopelus > Gymnoscopelus braueri. The sequence goes on along the minus strand of NC_137621.1, from coordinate 1,680,314 downwards.
ATGAAGACAAATACTGACAATGCCTATTAACATTGGCTTGCAGTTATTGCACATAGCCAAAATGCAATAATAATTATTAGGCTTGTCATTGAGAAAGGAAAATAAAGTTGTCTTTTTGAGGAAAAGTGGAACCTTTTAAGTCACTTTAAGTTTAGCATGAGGGAAAGGGTCTCCCTCTTCAGGGAATCTCTTGATATGATATCTCTACTAGGCTACAGAAAACATTCAGTTGGCTATTAAACATACACAAGACACAGATAATAGACAACCGGTTACTTACAGCTGCCATTAATTAGTGCTTTCGATTGCCTTTGTGGTCAAATCAGGGTGAAATGCATAGGCTCAACGAGCCATCGTTAACCTGCTAATGTTACACAGCTGATTGGCAACATGGCTTAAACGCATCCATCACACCACTCTGATCTCCATTCTCCAAGCAAGTTGGAGAACACTCTAAAATCGTGGATTTTACTTTGGCTGGTCAATTTAAGATGACAATAGCAACAAAGGTTAGTAGTAGACCTGTATGTATGATGATCAGTTATTATTCCAGACAGTGGTCTATCCAAGACTTTTTTTACACGTTTGAGACCAGGTCTCAACCAGCTCCTCATTCTCATTCTCATATTCTCTCTCTCTCTCTCTCTCTCTCTGTCTCTCTCTCTCTCTGTGTGTAACCTGGCGTCGCCAGTCTTTCCACCTCTGTGTGTAGCGTAGCCTAACAGTGTGTGTGTGTGTGTGTGTGTGTGTGTGTGTGTGTGTGTGTGTGTGTGTGTGTGTGTGTGTGTGTGTGTGTGTGTGTGTGTGTGTGTGTGTGTGTGTGTGGGGGGGGGGGGGGGGGGGGGGAGGGGGGGGCTGTGCTGCTGCTGCTGCGACAACGTGTGTAACCTCGCATCACCAGTCTTTCCACCTCTGTGTGTAGCGTAGCCTAACAGTGTGTGTGTGTGTGTGTGTTTGTGTGTGTGTGTGTGTGTGTGTGTGTGTGTGGGGGGGGGGGGGAGGGGGGGGCTGTGCTGCTGCTGCTGCGACAACGTGTGTAACCTCGCATCACCAGTCTTTCCACCTCGGAGGAAAACAACGTGTGCGAGAGAGTCTCCACACAACGGTGTCTAACCGAGTTATACTTCTCCAGTACAAAGGTGTCTAACCGAGAATTATACTTCTCCAAACAACGGTGTCTAACCGAGAGAGTCCATGGAGATCACAGCAACTATTTTTTATTTATTTTTTTCTCTGTTGTTCGTGACAACTCTAGTGCGTCCCATGGACGCAACGACGGTGTCATGAATGCGTCCTTTCGCAATATGGTGCGTCAGCGACGCAGGACGCAGGCCTATGAGCATCTCTGTAACCATACATGTGTTTGGATGTTTGTTTACAGTCCTTTCTATTTGTTTTTACCTTCTTTCTTTTAGGAAGAAAAGATGAACAGTAAAGCTGCAGAGATGGCCTCACATTCAGGTTAACCAGTCAATGATTGATATGATCATATGATCCCCAATATTTACCATTTAAAATTAATTTGAGATAATGTATGAATATTCATCTTGTATTTCCAGGCCCCAGTAAAACACCCTCAGAGATGAGAATTATACTTCTGGGATATAAAGGTTCAGGGAAGAGTTCATCAGGAAACACCATCCTGGGTTCAGAGCAGTTTAGGTTAGAGATAACAGGTCAGTGTGAGAAGAGACAGGGAGACGTAGGAGGACGACAGGTCACTGTGGTCGACACTCCAGGATGGTATTATGTTCACTCTCTAAATGATACATCTGAGCTGACCAAACAGGATATAGTTCTTAGTGCATCTCTGTGTCCTAAAGGACCACATGGTCTCCTCCTGGTTATGAGAGCAGGAACCTCATGTAAAGCTGATTGGTATAAAAACATGGAGGAACATGTGCAGCTTCTCAGTCAGACAGTGTGGAGTCACACTATGATACTGTTCACCAAGGGAGACTGTCTAGGAGGTAAATCCATTGAGCAGTTCATTGAGAGTGAAGGAGAGGGCCTACAGAGGCTTGTAAAGAAGTGTGGGAACAGGTACCACGTCTTCAACAATAAGAACAGGGGTGATGACACTCAGGTCACACAGCTGTTGGACAAGATACAGGAGGTGGCAGGAGATAAAGGAGGCTGTTTTGAGATAGACAGAGGAGTGTTAGAGGAGACTGAGAAGAAAAGGAGAACACAGGATGAGGGAGCAGCACGACGACAGATGAAGGTGAAGAAAGAACGAGAGAGCATCAGGTCAACGATGGGTATGTACTTATTTACATATAAATCACATCTGTCACTAACACACTTCTCAGGTACACAGACACAGCTTTGAATCAATGATCACCATTAACCCATTAAGACCGGGAACGCATCTGTGTAACCACTTAAACCATTACTTTATACTTTGGGCTATTCAAAAATAGCAGATATACAAGTTCATAGCGCGGCACCGAGTGCCATGAGCTTGTAGATCTGCTATTTCTTTTAAAATCGTGGGAAATTTGGGCAAATCTTTGAATGTATTTATATTTCACATTTGTAAATATTTGCTTCTGCTGGGGGTCCCTGGAACAAATTATTTTGAAATGGGGGTCCACGGCCAAATACATATAATTTTAGGAGGTCCTTGACATGGAACAAGTTTGATAGGATTTAGAAGACATTTGTAGAATCCCCCAGAAGCAAAGATTTGAGTTTAAAAAAGTTTGCTTTTAAAAATGTATATTCAAAGATTTGCAAAAAAAAAATCACAATTTTAAAAAGAAAATAGCAGATCTACAAGCTCATAGCGCGGCACTCGGTGCCGCGCTATGAGCTTGTAGATCTGCTATTTTTGAATAGCCCAAAGAAATCTAAAATGACACAGATGTGTTCCCGGATTCAATGGGTTAACCCATTAAGACCTGGAACTGAGTGCCGCACTAGGAGTTTGTAGATCTGCTATTTTTGAAAAATCTTCATTCTTTTTTTGCAAAATTTTTTAAGCGAACATTTGTAACTCAAATCTTTGCTTCTGGGGTCCTTGGAACCAAATATTTTGAGCTGGGGGTCCACGGCCAAATATATATCATCTTGGGGGTCTTTGACATGAAAAAGTGTAGACATAGATTTTTTTCTAAAAACTGTTAGGATTTAGAAGACATTTTGTAGAATCTTCCTCAGGTCTTAATGGGTTAACATTAAGCAACAAATCATTTTAACCCCTTTATCCATAATGTATATATCTGCTATTCAAAAATAGCAGATATACAAGCTCTGCAAGCTTCTACATCTGCTATTTTTTAAACACTTTTGAAAAATCTTGAAAGTGTTGAAAAAGTCTGAATAATGTTTATTTCTTCTTTTACTCAAATCTTATCTTCTGGGGGGTCCCTGGCACAAAACCTTTTCAGATGGGGGTGGGTTCATGGCCATATACATTTTGGGGTCCTTGACACGTTTGAGAACTGATTTATAAAGCATTTGTATAGAATTGGCTTCAGGTCTTAAGACAAAAACAAAGACATCAACACATTTACAGGAGATTCATAAAACTAAGTATCAATTCTCTTTATTTGTGCTCTTTATGTGTTCAAAGTGTGAGATCTGTTTAGTCTTGCATTGACAGTGAATAGAGAGATAAATATCACTATTCTCTGTTGACCAATCACAGCACAGGAGTCACTGATAAAGATGAATGACCATATATGGACTTATATCATGAGCAGGTTCTGTAGCTATAATACAAGTCAAGGTTGTACCAAAGTTCAACATGACTTTAACATACTTTCATAAACAACACGTCCCTGTCAGGGTTGTCATGATATAAATATGATTCTACACTTAAAATAAGTTTCTGCACACTCATAGTTCAGATGTAAAAATGTATTTATAAAAGACCAACGTTTCAGCATGCAGTGCAAGCTTCCTCCACCAGGGTTAAGACTGACATGTTCTAAATTACTACTATTTAACCCATTAAGACCGGGGACGCATCTGAGTGTCATTTTTACATTTCTTTGGCTAAAATAGCATATATACAAGCTCGTAGCGCGGCACCGAGTGCCGCGCTACGAGCTTGTAGATCTGCTTTCTTTTCTTTTTTTTTCGTGAAAATGTGTGCAAATCTTTAAATATATGCTTTATTAAAGCAAACATTTCTGAAATGTTTTTTTCCAAGGACCCCCAGAAGCAAAGATTTGAGTTACAAATGTTCGCTTTAGAATATATATATATGTTCCAAAAATGTCATGCTTTTTCAAAAATAGCAGATCTTCGGTGCCGCGCTATGTAGATCTGCTATTTTTGAATAGCCAAAGACATCTTAAATGACAGAGATGCGTCCCCGGATTGAATGGGATAAAAGTAGTTAAATTACACAGGTGTGGTTGATAAGGATACCTGTCTAATTGTTCCCTGTTCTCACAGACACACACTGACCACTAACCAATCAAAGACATCCATCCATTACTCATTAATAATTGTAAATGAATAATGATAAAAAGCAGCCTCCGCGCGAAGTGGAGCTTACTATGAAACCCTGCTCGGGTTGTGTGTGTGTGTGCAGTATTGTGTGCACACGCTCTCATTGGCTGCTGACACATCTCAGAGTGCAGCCGCGCCCCCATGTGACTCACGCTCTCATTGGCTGCTGACAGATGTCAGAGTGGAGCTTACTATGAAACCAACCCGATCGCCCCCCAAACACAGTGAAATAGCACGTAACAGTAACAAAGTATATTTGCTTGAGTACTGTACTTGAGTATGTTTACTTGAGTATTTGTATTTATTGGATACTTATGAATTTCATTCCACTACATTTCAAAGGCAAATATTGTACTTTTGACTCCACTACATTTCTAGGAAGGGAAGACATTTATTATGAATTACATACTTGAGCCCTATTTCAAATATAGTGGAAAAAGCAGATCTATAAGCTCAAACGTGCCGTTATGCGGCTCATTGTGAACTTGTAGATCTGTTTTTTTGTTTTGTCTTTTGAAATGTAAACATTTCAACACAGCAACAGAAACATGCATTGATATTAAAGACACTGCATTTAAAATGTTTCAATGAATTTGTACATCTGAACTATGAGTGAGAGACAACTCTGTTATTACTGTAGTTTACTGTAAGTCACTGCTTCATGTCAAGGACCCCCATATTGATATGGATTTGACCACAGACCCCCAATTGAAAACATGTTGTGCCAGGGACCCCCATAAGAGAAGATTTGTCATGATTTTTCAAAAACAGCAGATCTACAAGCTCACAACGTGTCACATCGTGACACGCTGCGAGCTTGTAAATCGGCTATTTTGAATATGTTTAAAATAATAAAGGCTTAAGTGTAAACTGTTCCTCATTTTGCTGGGGACCTCTTGGACCCCCCTAAAGGACCCCTGGGGGTCCCCAGACCCCACTTTGAGAAGCACAGCAGTAAGTGATGTACTGTAGGTCTATTGGGTGAATACACACTCAACAGGAATGGAATGGTTCTCAAAACACAGAATGGTTTTTTTTGTATCATTTTCATTTAACCATTTAACCCCTCTATACTTTGTCTCATGACACATAGTGAAAATAACTGATCTACACGTTGTGAGCTTGTAGATCTGCTTTTTTCACTATATTTTAAATAGGGTTTAGAGTAGTTCACCCCAAAAAAGTACTTATTTTCTATCAATTACAATTACACCCCATGAAGCCTTGAGTTCATGGAGATGTTGTAGTTTTTGTCTCATTCCTGAGACAATAATGTGATGATCGGTGGAGTCTCGGGTAGGCAGTGGTGTAAAGTAACTAAGTACATTTACTAAAGTACTGTACTTAAGTACATTTTGAGGTATTTTTTACTTTACTGGAGTATTTCCAATTGTCTATACTTTTACTTCTACTCCACTACATCTCAGAGGCAAATATTGTACTTTTACTCCACTACAATTATTTGGAAACTTTAGTTACTTTGCACATATAGATTATTACATTATAAAACATAAATTAACCACTTTAACCCTATTTTATACATAGGCTATTTGAAAATAGCAGATCTACAAGCTCTTAATGCGTCCCATTGCAACGCGTTGTGAGCTTGTAGATCTGCTATTTTCAAACATTTTAGTACTTTTAATTTTGGAACTTTAAGTACATTTGGATACCAATACTTTTGTACTTTTACTCAAGTAAATGTTGAATTCCGGACTTTTTACGTGTAACAGAGTACTTCTACAATGCAGTATTGATCCTTTTACTTAAAGGGCAAGACCACTTTGTTAGAGGTTAGGGTTGTGTAGTTACCTTGCCATTATATGTAACTCCAAAGGTGGACAAGAAATCAAAAATAATTGCTCCATTGATTAGAAATTGATAATTCAAAATATGCTCCTCATTGACTTACATTATACGCTGAAACAGCTCTCAACGTCACTCTTTTAGCACGTAAATGGACGGAAACAAAGTTGATTCAGACAATATAGAACATCACCAAACCCACTACTGTTTTTTTTTTAAAATAAAAATGTTAGCTTCCTGTTGATTTTGCTATTTTTATTTAGAAGAAAACCCGGACCGGATCCGCGGATCCGGATCTTCAAATAGTAAAATCAACAGGAAGTTGACATTTTATTAAAAAAACAAACAGTACTGGGTTTGGTGATGTTCTATATTCTCTGAATCAGCTTTGTTTGTGTTCGTTTATGTGCTAAAAGAGTGACTTTGAGAGTTGTTTCACCGTAGCCTACAATGTAAGTCAATGAGGAGCATATTTTGAATTATCAATTTCTAATCAATGGAGCAATTATTTTTGATTTCTTGTCCACCTTTGGAGTTACACCATGGCAAGGTAACTACACAACCCTAATCTCTACCAAAGTGGTCTTGCCCTTTAAGTAAAACATTTACCATTGCCGGTAGGAGACAGATTGACCTGCATTTGAGACTCTGCCGGTCATCAAATTGTCTCAGGAATGAGACAAACATGTAAAGATCTCCATGAATTCAAGGCTTCATGGGGTGTGTAATTGATTGAAAATAAGTCATTTTTTGGGTGAACTATTCCTTTAATTCCTAATGTAACTTTTCCCTTCCTAGAAATGTAGTGGAGTCAAAAGTACAATATTTGTCTTTGAAATGTAGTGGAGGGAAATTCATAAGTATCCAAAGCATGTTAATACTCAAGTTAAGATACAATTATATTGTTTTACTTAAGTACAGTACTCTACTCAGTAAATGTACTTTGTTACAGTACACACACACACACACACACACACACACACACACACACACACACACACACACACACACACACACACACACACACACACACACACACACACACACACACACACTAACAGATACATATTTAACCCATTAAGACCTGAAGCCGATTCTACAAATGTCTTCTAAATCCCAACAATATTCTGAAAAAGCGTATGTTTCTATATCAGTGGTGCTCAAACTTTTTCATGTCAAAGACCCCCAAAATTATATGTATTTGGCCTCAGACCCCCATCTCAAAATATGTTGTTCCAGGGACCCCCCAGAAGCACAGATTTGAGTTAAAAACGTTTGCTTGAAAACAATACATATTCAAAGATTTGCACATATTTTCACGATTTTTCAAAAATAGCAGATCTACAAGCTCATAGCGCGGCACTCGGTGCCGCGCTATGAGCTTGTATATCTGCTATTTTTGAATAGCCAAAGTGTAAAATAATGCTTTTTAGCTCAAATCAAAACGTGACACACATGCGTTCCAGGTCTTAAATGTTTAATGTATTCTTTCTTATATTTCAGGTGATGACCTCCATCTGTCAGAGATGAGAATTATACTTCTGGGACATATAGCTTCAGGGAAGAGTTCATCAGGAAACACCATCCTGGGTTCAGAGCAGTTTAGTTTAGAGAGAACAGGTCAGTGTGAGAAGAGACAGGGAGACGTAGGAGGACGACAGGTCGCTGTGGTCAACACTCCAGGATGGTGGCAGGTAGACCCTCTAAATGAAACACCTGAGCTGATCAAACAGCAGATAGCTCTCAGTGCATCTCTGTGTCCTAAAGGACCAGATGGTCTCCTCCTGGTTATAAGAGCAGACTACACATATACAGCTGATGAGTATAAAAACATGGAGGAACACATGCAGCTTCTCAGTCAGACAGTGTGGAGTCACACTATGATACTGTTCACACAGGGAGACGAGCTAGGAGGTAAATCCATTGAGCAGTACATTGAGAGTGAAGGAGAGGGCCTACAGAGGCTTGTAGAGTTATGTGGGAACAGATACCATCTCTTCAACAATAAGAACAGGGGTGACGACACTCAGGTCACTGAGCTGTTGTTGAAGATAGAGGAGATGGACCATCATGGAACAGGACGTCCAGCAACACCTGACAGTGAGTATTTAACTGTTTGTCTTCTATTGAACATAATGCTAACATGCTAATGATTGTATGGGTTAAAATCAGGGGTGGACTGGCCATTTGGCCCACCGGGCAAATGCCCGGTGGGCCGCTGGGCCACCCAAAAAAAAAAAAAAAAAAAAAAAAATATTTTTGCTCCCGTTTTAGGATTATTACGGTCATTTCAGGGTCGTGTGGCCCAATTATTAGTTACGTTAATGTTTGGGCTGGGATGCTTTCCAGCAGGGGCCTCAGTGCGGCTGCAGAGTTCATGTGCAGGGCTGGGCTGAAACAACCCCCCCCCCCCGTTGACAAAACGGTCCGGGGGGTGGTGGGCCGGTCCGGACCAAAATGCCAGGGCTGAATTTTGGTCCCAGTCCGGCCCTGGTTAAAATTCAGGCCACAAGATGTAGCAACCAGTAGTGGACAAAGTACTCAACTGCAGTATACTTGATTCAAAGTAAATATACTCCTGGTCAAATATTACACTATACAAGTGAAAGTTGCTCTGTCAAATTTGTACTTTCCCCCCAAAAGAAATCCCAGAAATCTTCAAAACATATCAAAAATAGTGAAAATAGCAGATTTGTAAGCTTGTAGATCTGCTATTTTCACTATATTTGACATTTGGCTTAAAGGAGTAGTTCAGTAATTCTATCAACTACTCACCCCATGAAGCCTTGAATTCATTGACTATTTTTTTTGTCACATTCCTGAGACAATCATTTGATTACTGTGTCCTACCGGGTAATGTATCCGGTAGGAGACACAAAGGAGACTCTTTGTGTCTCCTACCGGGTAATGTATCCGGTAGGAGACACAAAGGAGACTCTTTGTGTCTCCTACAGTTCATCCATTGGTTAATAGTTCCTAGTTGCTGTATGTGTGGTGACTTCATTCACTTTACCTTCATGGTGTGTGAGAACATAGTAATAATATAGCACAGAAAAGTCACTGAGTACATTTACTCAAGTACTGTACTTAAGTACAATTTTGAGGTACTTTTAATTTACTGGAGTATTTTCAATTGTCTATATACTTTTACTTCTACTCCACTACATCTCAGAGGCAAATATTGTACTTTTACTCCACTACAATTATTTGAAAACTTTAGTTACTAGTTACTTTGCAGATGTACATCATTACATTATAAAACATGCAGTAACCACTTTAGCCCTATTTTATATCTATAGATCAGCTATTTGAAAATAGCTGATCTACAAGCTCACATAGATCTGCTATTTTCAAACATTTTAGTACTTTTACTTTTGGTACTTTAAGTACATTTTGATGCCAATACTTTTGTACTTTTACTCAAGTAAATTCTACATTGCAGTATTGGTACTTTTATTTAAGTAAAACATTTGAGTACTTTTTCCACCACTGGTAGCAACCAAGTACTCAACTCCAGTACGTGATCAAATATTACTGCAAGTGAAAGTTGCTCTGTCAAATTTGTACTTGAGTTAAAATACTGGATCCATCGAAAGAACAGAGGATAAGCGAGTGGTTTTGTCAGTCTTTTTTTCCCCTCTCTCTCAATCATTATCACGGGGACGCGGGGTTAACTGGTGGAGTTGCCAGATCTGTTTTTAGCCTAAATTCTCATGTCCAAGACCACATATCTTGAAATGCCAACAGTTTGCCACCAATTTTTTTAACAGCTACATTAATTCATCATACAAGATAGCTGTGTCGCGACCAGTGTTGCCAGATTTTGCGAGAGAAATAAGCAACCAGGTCTATGAAAACAAGCCCAAAATAAGTGACTATTATAGGCCACATGGGGTACATAAACCTATATGCATCGGCTATTTGAAAATAGCTGATCTACAAGCTCAAAACAAAGAAAAAGCAACATGCAACTATACTACCAATATTTACAAGCAACTTTACAGAAAAAACAAGGTTTCTTATAATAAGCAGACATGGCAACACCAGAGCCGTGGGCAACACTGGTCATGACGCAATCCCTTCATTTCATTCAGTGTGCCTGCCTTTCTCTTTTCTCTCTCACCCCCGCTCCCTATAAACAAAGATTTAAAGGTAGGGTAAGTGATTTGCAATTATTCAAATAATTGCAAAATGGGTCTATGTTCTGATAGTGCTCGTTACTATAGAGTGTCCTGTCCATATAAGGAGTCTCCAATGTCTCTCCAGCTCTTTATTAAACAGAAAATGCATTTTCAATGCTCTCTCCTGATTGGCTTAAAATGTGTCACCTACCTGAAAATGTACTATATTCTGTTTACTAAAGAGCTGGAGAGACCCCTGTGACCGAACAAACGCTCTGTAGCAATGATTACTATCATAATATAGTACTTTAACCTTTTTAACAAAAAATATAAAAATACATAAAAAAATCACTTACCCTACCTTTAACTTACATCTTAGGACAAGCCATATCTTCTTCATGCAACACATATAAGTTTCACCTTCCTCATAGCATTGTCAACATTTATCACTGAACAGTTTTTGTCTCTCTCTCGTCTCGCTATTAAGCACCACATTAATCTAAGCATGCTGGCTCTATCCAAAGTGACTGACTGACTGTCTCTCTCTGGCTGAAATCAATGCTCAACGTCATGACGCTATCCGGTAACATTACGCTAGGCGTTTTCACTACAGGGAAGATTTTATTCCCCCAGTACATTACTGAAAAATTACTAGGTAGACAAAACTTCCGCCACACAAGATCAGTGGCCATTTTCAAAATGTCCACAATACTTCCTGCACTTTGGCTATATGTGAACGGGACTTTATACAAGTTATACAAGTACATTTTCACCAGGTGAAATCCTTTATTAATGCATTTAGCTACGATTACGACTGTGTGGTTGACACTGTGTTAATTGACTGAACAACTTAACAGTTTGTTTCTAACTTTACTAGGCCATATTACACATGTTTGCATTTTAATTTCAATTGAATGTGGTTTTATTTCTTACAGCAAAACCCAAAGCCGTGGCTGCATCTGTCCTAGGTGAGTGTTGTTTAAAGTCGGTTGACTCTACTGTAAAGATGATTGATTGTTCAGTGAATCCAAGTTGTATTTTAATTTAATTTGAATGTGGTTTTATTTCTTATAGCAGAATCCAAAGGAACAGCCTCATGTGTCCCAGGTGAGTGTTGTTTACAGTGACTCTATGTAGACACCCACATATTAAGAATGAATGAGGGGGTCCTCAGTTACCACAGGGGGGGGCCACCAAATCTTTGTGTGATAGGAACTTTATACATTGACCATTTGAACCCTAGCATCCCTATTCTGTGGGGGAACATTCACAGAAAATAGCCGATCTACAAGCCGATAAAATAAATAGTCGATTTATTGAGCTCAAGCTCAATAAATAGCCGATCTACAAGCTCAATAAATACCCGATCTACAAGCTCAATAAATACCCGATCTACAAGCTCAATAAATAGCCGATTTATTGAGCTCAAGCTCAATAAATATCCGATCTACAAGCTCAAAATGTGTCGTGCTGCGACGCGTTTTGAGCTTGTAGATCAGCTGTAGATTGTAGCTAGGCTATTTCCAGTGAAGAGTTTTGGTGTAGAGGGGAAAATGAGCAGACTTTAGCAGCAGATTAAATGTGAAAATACACATTAACATGAATCCAACATATTCATAGAAAACATAATGTGTAAACAAACAAAACACATTTATTTACACAACACTGCTGACAGTGCTGTCAAACAAGCTATCTATGACATCTATGACAAAGTTTAATCTGCAACACAATGTTATAGTAGTGGGGGTCCCTGCTTTATCTCTCTCTCAGTTAGAGGGTCCTGGCCTGGAAAAACATTGAAGCCCTCTGATTTAGGGCTTTAACCACTAGTATTGTAGCTCGTTTTGGTTTTTTTATCCCATATGCTAGTTCCTTGTTAGTCCAGCAGGAACCTCGTTCCCAGGCTTTTCTCTTCTCAGAGAAGAAACGTGTGGTAATGACCTGAGGCAGAACGAGTGTATAGGGAAGTCCTTACATTCAGGGTCCCCATGGTCATGAAATTCCTGGACATATTTTGAAATTAGAAAAAGCTTTTTCCAGTCCTGGAAAAGGTTTGGAATGTATCAAGGGTCCTGGAAAGATATTTGGCTATGCATTGTTTTTGGCTATTGATTTTGTTCATAAAAAACATTTTCCAAAACATGTATAACATTAGACGAAATATGTAACTTAAGTCGTTTTCGCCGAACGGGCTGCATGAATGCAGCCTAATATATACCGAATGTGACAAAAATAACAGATCTACAAGCTCACAATGTGCTGCTGCGTGATGCGTAGTTAGTACATTTGGCACACAATTTGGAATGGAATTATATCATTCTATGTGTTTTCTTTGCTACACACATCTTGGGCAATAAGCGGGTACTGTGACACAAGTCCAGAGATGCCGCAGAATACTTTGATGATATTTGGAATTGACCAATTATCTTCAGTTAAACCACTTACACCACATCTCTAAGACGAAAGATTGTCATTGTCAGCTTGTAGATCTGTTTTTTTGCTAAATGTTCCCCACAGAATAGAGATGCTGGGGTTCAAGTGTATCTTAGGGGGGAAGATTTATATACTCATTTTATGTATATGACATACATGTAAGGTTCTATAAAGTATGAAAAAGGTTATTTACAGGGTTAAATATATCAATTGCCATCGTGTTTTATGTCAGTGGTTCTCAAACTTTTTCATGTCAAGGACCCCCAGAATTATATGTATTTGGCCGCGGACCCCCATCAAAATATTTTGTTCCAGGGTGGACCCCACCCCCATGAAGCAAAGATTTGAGTTAAAAACATATATATGTTATTTTAAAAAAAGTATTATATTTTTCCAAAAATAGCAGATCTACAAGCTCATATGAGCTTATTATCTGCTATTTCTGAAAAGCCCAAAGAAATCTTAAAAATGACACAGATGCGTTCCCGCTCTTACTGTAGGAGTGGTTTAGAACAGTGGTTCTCAAACTTTTTCATGTCAAGGACCCCCACATTGACACTTATTAGCCCGCAGACCCCCATTTAAAAATATATGCCAGGGACCCCCATAAGAGAAGATTTTTTTACGGCTCTAGCAGCGATTCTCAACTATTTTAATTTCAAGGACCCCCAGTTTGACATGCATTAGGCTACGGACCCCCATTTAATGGCATCTCTATCTCTGGGACCCCAATTTGTATTGTAAAATCAATGTTAAGGTAACTCTGAGAGTGTACAAATGGAACCAAATGGACCCGTTAGGGTCCATTTGGTATCATTTGTACGCTTTCAGAGTTACAGACCCCATTTGGTTCCTATCCATCATTTAGCTGGGGACCCCCTGGAATTATTAAATTGGGGAAATGCAAGTCAATGGACTATTATTAAAAAAAGAGAAGTAATACGAATGCCATAATGAGTCTTGTATTCCAGTGAGCTATGCTCTAGGATAGGTGGCATAGCAAAAATTTGGCACGACATTGAATTATGTTCTATGCTTTATTTTTGCTACACTGCCTGTATTTGGGCATTGCACATAGGAGTAAGAGACTCATTATTGTGCTGAATGATTGTTATATAGGCCTGGAAATTGGGTTAAATATTCTGGAAAATTCTGGAAATTCATTGGTAAAAATGTGTGGGAACCCTGTACATTGTAAATTATATACTTCCCCTGGAAGCTGTCTTTTTGGACCAATCACAACATGGTTTTCATGTAGACAGATCTACAAAGCATCAACATTCCTAGGGCGGTACTTCCTGTACTGTCACTCAGTCATTTCAGTAGCCGTTCACTGTACCCACCTAGTGGTGAAACATAATGTATTTTAGTCGAAAAGGGGTGTCGCCTAATGGCTTAATAGCTACAAAATGTCAAAGCCCCACCCCGGTTTCACCCACATGTTTAAAAAATTGGTACACACCTGTATCATGTCCTGACTTACAAAAAAGTATCTTGGAGCCATGACCTAAACACCAACAGGAAGTCAGCCATTTTTAATGTTTGTGGGGTTTTAGAGCATTGTATGCCATTTTCACATACATACTGTTCTTTTTATATGTTCTATAAAAGAGACATCACTGTTCCTGGGTCTGACACAAACAAACACCATCAAGAGCAAGGGTCAAGACCAGAAACTGATCCAGGACCAGCAGGACCAGAGCGAAGCAGAGAAACTCGCAGCTCTACTGAAGGAACAGAGGGACCATGCAGAGAAGCTCACAGTTCAAATGAAAGAAAAAGAAGACACCATCAAAGAGATGGGGGACAGCAAGACCCGGGAACAGAAACTGATCCAGGAACAGAGGGACCAAGCAGAGAAGCTCTCAGTTCAAATGCAAGAAAAAGAAGACACCATCAAAGAGATGAAGGACAGTAAGACCCGGGACCAGAAACTGATCCAGGACCAGAGGGACCAAGCAGAGAAGCTCTCAGTTCAAATGCAAGAAAAAGAAGACACCATCCAAGAGATGAAGGACAGCAAGACCCGGGAACAGAAACTGATCCAGGACCAGAGGGACCAAGCAGAGAAGCTCTCAGTTCAAATGCAAGAAAAAGAAGACACCATCCAAGAGATGAAGGACAGCAAGACCCGGGAACAGAAACTGATCCAGGACCAGAGGGACCACGCAGAGAAGCTCACAGTCCAAATGGAAGAAATGAGGAGTGAAGTGGAGAAGATCAGCCAGAGACAGATGGAGGCAGACGAGAAAAGTGAGTGAAACCATGTTACTCTTTCAAACGTGTGATCACGATGCTACTTCTATTAATTCTGATGATGCCTTCAGTTTCATGTCATTACTTTAAATGATGTTAAAAAACAAAAGCTATTGACAAGAATTCTACTACACAACAACGCTCCTTGCAAAAAACACAGAAGAGTGAAACCACCACCCAGAGTGGAAATCTTTCAAACCGCTCAGCCTGTAGCGTCTCCATAGAAACAGGGGAAATGATAAACGTGTGACGACACGGCCCACTTAGCGTACGCTATTACTCACTTCCATTAACAGGATATTCAATTCTCTGGAAACTGAGGACTATTTATGAAGTATCCATAACAACTCCATGTCTTTATCTGTTTTGGAGTGTGTTTTATTGTTAGTTTACAGTCATGCTGTGTGTAAGGAAGTAGAAGGGAATGTTTGTACACAGGCACATGGTCTATCTGTGGTGTTGGCAGTGTCACGCTGCCACCAAGGCAATATTTTTTAGTTTGCCGTTTTCTGCAGGGAGCGTTGCCGTGTAAACATAGCCTAACACTGTAGCGTTTATATGAACACATGAACATTACCGCACAATGAAGGCCATTGAGTGTGAATGTTTACACGAACAGTGTGAGGCTGCTGTACTTACTTATTTGAAAGGTGACACCTTCACAACAAACAAACTACTGTTTCTGCCTTTTAGCCTCCTTCATCAGAGCTGTGATGAAGACTACTAGGCAGGAAGGAACCTTACAGCCTTTGGTAAAGGTTTGGGTTGTGTAGTTACCCTGTGTACTGTGTTGCTCCGTTGATTATAAATTGATAATCCAGAAATAGTCTCCTTGTTGACTTACATTTTATGATAAAACAGGGCTCTCAAAGTCACTATTTTAACACTTAAAGGATGGCAAATAAAACAGATTATGCCAATGTATAACGTCACAAAACCCAGTATGTTTTTTGTGTTTTTGAGAAAAAAATCAACTTCATGTTGATTTAGCTATTTATATTAGAAAGACAGACCCGGACTGTATCCATGGATCTGGATCTGGATCTTCAAATGGAATAATAAAATCAACAGGAAGTTGACATAAAAGCGAAAATATTATTTGTTGGTAGAATCAGCCTTTTTTTTTGCCTTGCTTTATGTGCTAAAACAGTGACCTTGAGAGCTGTTTCACTGTACAATGTTAGTCAATGAGGAGACTATTTTTGGATGATCAATTTCTAATCAACGGCGCAACAGAGATATCTCACCAGTTGGACTAGTTCTACTATGACAATGTGACTATACAACCCAGACCTCTACCAAAGTATCATTGCACTTTAATATATTATCTTTGTTATTTTGTAATTACACCACTAATGATAAAACAAATCCCCCTTCAAGGTGCTTCTGCAACTCCAACCCAGCTGGTCACAGGAGCAGAGGACAAGCTGCTGTCTGCTAGGAGGGTGTTCATTCAAAGAATCTCAGAGCCCGTCCTGAACGAGCTATTGGACGATCTTCTGGATAAGAAGGTCATCACTGATGAAGAATTGGAAACAGCCATGGGGGAAAAGCTCACAAAAAGCAAAGCGCGTCACGTTATCGACATGGTGCGGAGAAAGGGAAACAAGGCCAGTTCATTAATGATTGACACGATCAGTCAGCTGGATCATAACCTTAGTGAAGTGCTGCAGCTGAAGCCGCCACCTACCAATTAGCCTGACATGCTAACCCTACGGCTTAGCTTGACATGCTAACCGTGTGGAAACAATGATGTTTCCAGAGCTTTCACACTTATGCAGCTAGTTTCAGGGATGAGGGGAGAGCAGATAAGGGTCAATAGATCATGGAAGATAGACAGACAACACTGTTAAGCCTGTAAGAACACAGAAATGGGAACAGATCCACAGTGAAGTAAAGCATTTGAATGATATGTAACATGAAAATATTGTAAAAGCTCCTATAATGTAACCTTAATGTCTTATCAGGGATTTGAACCATGGTTTCCTGCACAAGTGCTGATTATTGTTTTATTTTATTTTAACTGAGCCAATAGAGCCTGTCTGCTTGCTCAGGGGAGTCCTCAGAGTTACTCCCGTAAGGGTCCATTTGGAACCCCCTCAGGGACCCCCCGAGGGTCCCTGGACCCCACTTTGAGAACCACTGCCCTACACTCTTAGAATCAGGAACACAAATCATTGTTCATGATGATTCTCTTCATGGATTCACTCTGTTTGACACCATGGAACACTTTTGTTTTATTTTAGGTATTTTATTCTTCAGTTTTTAAAATAGTAAATACTACTGTTGGTGTATGATGTTTTGAATGGTTTAGGGCCAAAATACATTGTGATCTTGTGTGATATCATGAGCCATCCAGAGCTCTCAGGTCATCTAAAGATCTGCTTTTTGTCACTAGAATCACAGCTAAACATAGAGAAGCAGCATTTAGTTTTTATGCTTCACAAATCTGCAACAAACTACCAGAAAACTGTAGGTTCTGCTGCCTCCTAGTTATTTTAAATCACAGATAAAAACCTTTCTGTTTGATGCTGCCTTTGATTGAGGTGTTTTCTCTGTCTTATGCACTGGATACTTTTATTATATCATAATGTCCTTTAATAATGTGTTTCTTTGCTTGATGTTCTGTAAAACACACTGAATTACCTTGTTGTTGAAATGTGTGTTACAAATAAAAAGGCCTTTCCAAGCTCTTGTAATGTTGTGGTTTTATGTGAATAGAGTTTGATATCAAGTAACAGTGTGAAGAATGTTTATTAGAGCTGGAAGATTCCTAACAGTATATTTCAAGGGACGGTTGGTGACTCTAGCTTGAAGGTGAGGAGCTCTGCACTTAGAACTGTAGACTCACTCCCCATTGCACTCAGAACTGCAGACTCACTCGATTTGCACTTAGAACTGCAGACTCACTCCCCATTGCACTTAGAACTGTAGACTCACTCCCCATTACACTTAAAACTGCAGACTCACTCGATTTGCACTTAGAACTGCAGACTCACTCCCCATTGCACTTAGAACTGTAGACTCACTCCCCATTGCACTTAGAACTGTAGACTCACTCCCCATTACACTTAAAACTGTAGACTCACTCGATTTGCACTTAGAACTGCAGACTCACTCCCCATTGCACTTAGAACTGCAGACTCACTCCCCATTACACTTAAAACTGCAGACTCACTCGATTTGCACTTAGAACTGCAGACTCACTCCCCATTGCACTTAGAACTGTAGACTCACTCCCCATTGCACTTAGAACTGTAGACTCACTCCCCATTGCACTTAGAACTGTAGACTCACTCCCCATTACACTTAAAACTGCAGACTCACTCCCCATTGCACTTAAAACTGTAGACTCACTCCCCATTGCACTTAAAACTGTAGACTCACTCCCCATTGCAGGAGGTTTCGTTCATCGTTGATAAGAACAGCTGAATGGACCTCCAAGCTCACAATGAGGTTGGAGGTCAAAAGGGGGTGGAGCCTGGAGTCAGCAAAACCAGCTGGTTTTGTCAGAAGGGCTTTTTAATACTTTTCATTGGTTAAATATTTGTTTTATCAACACACAGACGTAAAGGGTGTTCAGTAGCACTGATTTATGGAAAGAAAATGCAAAAAAATGCAAAAGCAGAAAAATGTAGTCGCAATGCAGCAATGTCACATACAGGGTCAGGTCACATACAGGGTCAGGTCATAGAGAGGGGTGGGGGTCGCCTCAGATGTTTCTGCTGTCAGGAATAAGGTCATGCTGTGGTGGTCTGCAGACGAGTCAGAAAGTGTGTGAGAAGTGGGGAGGTGAAGTGTAAAGAGTCCTGTAGGTCACCACAGAGAGAACCAGAGGACAGACATTGGGGAGGTGAAGTGTAAAGAGTCCTGTAGGTCACCACAGAGAGAACCAGAGGACAGACATTAGGGAGGTGAAATGTAAAGAGTCCTGTAGGTCACCACAGAGAGAACCAGAGGACAGACATTAGGGAGGTGAAATGTAAAGAGTCCTGTAGGTCAAGCTCAAAACGCGTTGCACTGCGACGCGTTTTGAGCTTGTAGATCGGCTATTTTTGCTAATTTTGTGTGACATAGAATGGCCTGACAGTATGTGCCATGTGGACATTGAGGACAGTGGTTCTCACACTTTTTCATGTCAAAATGATATGTATTTCACCGCGTACCGCCATCTCAAATATGTTGTTCCAGGGACCCCCCAGAAGTGAAGATTTCAGTTACAAATGTTCACTTAAAAAAATATATATTCAAAGGTTTGCACACATTTTCACGATTTTTCAGAAATAGCAGATCTACAAGCTCATAGCGCGGCACTCGGTGCCGCGCTATGAGCTGCTATTTTTGAATAGCCAAAGTATAAAAGGTTAAAATGATGGTGATGCTATTTTAACACATTTGGCTGGGGACCCCCTGGAACCCCCCGAAGGACCCCTGGGGGTCCCCAGACCCCACTTTGAGAACCAATGACATAGAGGACATACATGGAGAGGACCTTGATTATGCTGAGGGAAGGGTTTGCACCAATCAGAACACTGGGTCTGGGTAGAATGACTATATCAGGAGAAGGGGTTTACTTTGTGTGTTTTTGTGCAAATAGTCTGATATATAATACTACAGCAGGAATAATTTGTACAGTAGGTGGCGGTATACACCATCAAGGTAGTAATCCGCCATAAAACTAAGAGAAGAAGAAGAAGAAGAAGGTCACCTGTCCTCTGCTCTACCAATCAGATTCAGGTGTGTCAGTAATCCCGCCCCCTTCCTCCTTTTAAAAATGTTTGTGTGGAAAACAGCAGCAGAGTCTCTGTGAGTAGAGTTAAGATCATTCATTCATTCATCTACATGTACTTAATGCACTCAGTAGTAAACAGCAGCTACTAGAGATTCATACAATCATCTATTATAATGAATATACTATAACATCACACATTTCAATGTCTTTATCTGAGTCCACATTTATAAAATACATTACAAGGGCACAAATATTTTTATTTTGCTTCTGATCTCCCACACACTGTCCTACACACTGTCCTACACTCTGTCCTACACACTGTCCTACACACTGTCCTACACACTGGAAACAACGTGTCTCAGTGCTTGAGTCCAAACAAGTCCAGAATATAAACAACAAATGCACATGAACTTATTCACAGTTAACATAGTTCATACACTTCAGTCTGTCATGTTACCAACACCTGAGACACATTATGGGTTTATAAGAAGCACCTTCTCCTCCAAATAGATCCACTGGCTATAATGGAGGAGATTGAGCAGTATTTATCAAGCTGCTGTGCCTTATAATACACTTGAACAACCTCCTCATCCTCAAGTCTCTGACTTCACACACACACACACACACACACACACACACACACACACACACACACACACACACACACACACACACACACACACACACACACACACACACACACACACACACACACACACACACACACACACACACACACACACACATCAACACATCAACACACTGCTGGCTGCTATGAAGTGAAATCATAACCACTTCAGGTAAGACATGATTTATTTTATTAAACTGCTAATGAGCAGTTTATGTTTATGATTCATTCATTTAACACTGCAGGTTATATGTTTATGATTAATGTTTCACTGCTGCTGTGCAGTTTATATGTTTATGATTAATGTATGTTTTACTGCCGCTGTGCAGTTATAAAGTCTACTATTTGGAACAGGAGCCTAACAAGTTAGTTTAGTTGTGAAACTGTCGCTGTGCAGTTTATATGTTATGATCAATGTATTAGTTTATATGTTATGATCAATGTATTAGTTTATCAGTTATTATGTCTATTAAAGCAGGAGTTACAACAGTTGCTGGTTTGGTTCGTAATAGAACATGTTTGTCTGGAATCTGCTTATTGTTTATTGTTTTGCATGTGGTTCATAAATGTTCGGGTTTATGGGTTCATGGTTTGGTGTGTTTACATTTGTTTGCACTGATTATTGTTATATAATATCAATACAAAAATTAGATTTATTGTAATCAATGTAATATCAATAATATAGATGTATTAACCTGACACTAATCAATATAATATCAATAATATAGATGTATTAACCTGACACTAATCAATATAATATCAATAATATAGATGTATTAACCTGAAACTAATCAATATAATATCAATAATATAGATGTATTAACCTGACACTAATCAATATAATATCAATAATATAGATGTATTAACCTGAAACAAATCAATATAATATCAATACAAACAGCCAGGTAGATCAGCGTGGTGGTGTAGTTTTACAGTGGGTCCACTAGATGGCGCACATTGACCAGATTAAATAGTGATGATGTCTTTATGTAGTCTAGCTCAGGGGTCCTCAATGTGTTTCAGGCCAGGGACCCCTTAGCTGAGACAGACATGAAGCAGGGACCCCTTAGCTGAGACAGACATGGAGCAGGGACCCCTTAACTGATACAGACATGAAGCAGGGACCCCTTAGCTGAGAGAGAGATGAAGCAGGGACCCCTTAGCTGAGACAGACATGAAGCAGGGACCCCTTAGCTGAGAGAGACATGAAGGGACCCCTTAGCTGAGACAGACATGAAGCAGGGACCCCTTAACCTAGACAGACATGAAGCAGGGACCCCTTAACCTAGACAGACATGAAGCAGGGACCCCTTAACCTAGACAGACATGAAGCAGGGACCCCTTAACCTAGACAGACATGGAGCAGGGACCCCTTAGCTGAGACAAACATGGAGCAGGGACCCCTTAGCTGAGACAGACATAGAGCAGGGACCCCCACTACATATTGTATAAAATATTGTTGCGATTAAACTTTTCCATAGATTTCATAGATAGATTCATAGACTTGTTTGACAACACTGTCATCAGTGTTGGATTCATGTTAAAGGACAACTTTGTTTTTTTTAAACCAAAGTTTATGTTTTAGCTTGTAATTAAAGTAAATAAAATATGAGTGTTACATTTTTTTCATTTACTGCTTTCTATAGTTTTAGCCATTTTCGCGATCTTTTTTTACAGTGGGCGGGGGCCTTCGGGCAGGTGGCGAAATATGTATTTTTTACGCAATAAAAAAGGTCCTGTGGTCTTTGATGGCCAGATGTGAATTATTGTGGTCTAGAAGAGCTACTACAAATAATAATAAAGAAATCGCCGGGTTATTGTGTAAAAAAAGACATATTTCGCCACCTGCCCGAATGCCCCCGCCCACTGTGAAAAAGATCATGAAAATTGCTAAAACTATAGAAAGCAGTAAATGAAAACATTTTAACACTCATCTTTTATTTACTTTAATTACAAGCTAAAATATAAACCTTGGTTGTAAAAAAACAAAGTTGTCCTTTAATGTGTATTTTCAGACATGTAACCACTTAAAGGTAGGGTAAGTGATTTACTTTGGTTAAAATAAGTGTTAAATAGCTCTACTGTATATTCTGATAGTACTCATTGCTATAGAGTGTTTGTTCAGTAAAAGGAGTCTCCTTGTCTCTCCAGCTCTTTATAAAACAGAAAAAATAATTTTCGTTTCAGTTTCATTTCCAATTTCATCCAATCAGGATAGAGAACTCAATCAGGATACAGATTAAACAAGTGAAATTGGAAGTGATGACACTAGAAATGAGCAGGCAAAATTGGAACTGGAACACTATGAAAAGCTTAAAAATTGGTACTTTCTCCTGATTGGTTGAGATTTTGACACCT
The DNA here is from genome assembly GCF_963280865.1 of Gymnoscopelus braueri. Classification (NCBI taxonomy): domain Eukaryota; kingdom Metazoa; phylum Chordata; class Actinopteri; order Myctophiformes; family Myctophidae; genus Gymnoscopelus; species Gymnoscopelus braueri. The sequence goes on along the minus strand of NC_137621.1, from coordinate 1,657,516 downwards.
ACCGAATTATTTTTTCTTCTGTTTATTAAAGAGCTGGAGAGACGGGGAGACTCCTGTTACTGAACAAACACTCTATAGCAATGATTACTATCAGAATATAGAGCTTTAACCTTTTAACAAAATACTTTTTGTTTTAACCAAAAAATATCACTTACCCTACCTTTAAACCCTCAATACTTAGTCAATTTGACCTTTCTGTACTTGGTCTGCTCTTTGTTCCCTCTACACTAAACCTAGCCGCAAGCAACTTGATATTAAACTACGTTAAACTCACCAACATGGCAGCTGTACAGAAAGCTTGAATGATCCTCTTAGATCTGCTAAGTTTCTGTTGTCATGTTATGAGTTACTTTCTGTCAATACATTCTGTTCAGGTGATTGTTTTTAAGTGATGGAGTTAAGAAGCGCTCGTTTTCTATAACTCAACGTCCTGCTGCCTCCTGCATCATGTGACCTTTAGAAACAGGAGGTACGCAGGACCGTTGAGTGAGAAACAGTGTTCCTGTGGCCCCCGGGGGATTCTGACGTGGCCCCCGGGGGATTCTGACGTGGCCCCTGGGGGACACAGGTGGCCCCTGGGGGACACAGGTGGCCCCTGGGGGACACAGGTGGCCCCTGGGGGACACAGGTGGCCCCTGATGTGACTGTGTGATTGTCATGGCAGACCCCTGAACAGTTTTTCAGGCCGTGACCACCCAAAAAATCATATTTGACCTGAGGACCCCCTTAAAAGGTCATATTTGAAGTGGGGACCCCCTCCCCCCCTCACTCTGATAAGCACTTTGAATCGTATGAGTTGAGGCATTACATTTAGTTTAACTCTAAAAAGTTTCTCATATTTTTTGACAATTTGACCAGTTTTTATACTATAGTTTGTTGATTACTTTTGATGCAGTAATGCTCTTTTTCTTCTTTTTTTTCCTTCTTTTTTGGGGTATTAAAAGGTCTTAAAAGTCCTTAAATTGTCACTTTACTGTCATCTGGGGACCCTCCAATAATCATGTGCGCACAGGTTGAGAACCACTGCTCTAGACCAGGGGTCTTTGTCAGGCCAATTAAGGACCCCTTAGCTGAGAGAGAGATGAAGCAGGGACCCCTTAGCTGAGAGAGAGATGAAGCAGGGACCCCTTAGCTGAGAGAGAGATGAAGCAGGGACCCCTTAGCTGAGAGAGAGATGAAGCAGGGACCCCTTAGCTGAGAGAGAGATGATGCAGGGACCATGTGGTCAGGTATGACCACATGGTGACAACCTGCCCCCTAGTGGTCAGATTCAGGTATGACCACATGGTGACAACCTGCCCCCTAGTGGTCAGATCCAGGTACGACCACATGGTGACAACCTGCCCCATAGTGGTCAGATCCAGGTATGACCACATGGTGACAACCTGCCCCCTAGTGGTCAGATCCAGGTAAGACCACAGATAAGGATAAGGATAATTCCTTTTAACAGGACGTTCATGAAAGTCCTTGCGGTCTTGTTTCCAATGAGGGCCTGTGAGCAATTAGGGGTTAAGAGTCTTGCTCAGGGACACATTTCATTTCATCGACACATATGCTGGCGTGGCCTGGAATCGTACCTGGGGCAACCAGGGCCTCTGGCTCCCTAGGCGGGCTCACTAACCACTCAGCTATGGCCGCCCCTAAAATCAATGAGTTTGTCTGGATACTAGGGTCAGTAGAGGTCAGTGAGTAGGGGTCAGTGTTTGTGGATCCAACTGTCTGGTTTATGACCTGATGAACCAGACAGACAGATCCACTATGAGAGAGAGAGAGAGAGAGAGAGAGAGAGAGAGAGAGAGGGGTGGGGATTGGTCAACATGGTCAGCATGGCTTTACTCTGTGACCTGTCTGACCCTTCATGTTTACCTGTCTGTCTGACCCTTCATGTTTACCTGTCTGTCTGGACTGACTGACCATTGACTGGTTAAATACACTCTGGACAGCTGCCTTGCTGTGTGTGTGTGTGTGTGTGTGTGTGTGTGTGTGTGTGTGTGTGTGTGTGTGTGTGTGTGTGTGTGTGTGTGTGTGTGTGTGTGTGTGTGTGTGTGTGTGTGTGTGTGTGTGTGAGAATCAGCTATTTTCGGTCATTAGTTATTTTCAGATGAAAGAGTAAAAGTGGTCAAACTAGCCATAGAATAACATGATCAGAAACATCTTCCACTAAACAGGAATGGTCTCAGAAATGTTCATAAAAGCAAAAGGTTAAATAAAGCCTCAATCAGTGATTTCTTCACCTGGTTGGCTGTATGTAGAACAATGATAATATCTAAACATTCTATCATTTTCACTCGTAACATTGTAATGTTGCTTTATTCCATGAGTAGTGTGTAAATATATTGAAATATCAAATGGACTTAATATCCCAGTAGAAATTATGATTCTATGAGCATATATATCTATATCTATCTATCTATCTATCTATCTATCTATCTATCTATCTATCTATCTATCTATCTATCTATCTCTATATATATATATATATATATACAGTATATATGCTCATATAGTCCACTAAAACACCCAGACTGTCATAGACTCACCTCTAATTATGTGTAATCATGTTTTTAATAAGGCATGTCATCTAACTGTGTGTGTGTGTGTGTGTGTGTGTGTGTGTGTGTGTGTGTGTGTGTGTGTGTGTGTGTGTGTGTGTGTGTGTGTGTGTGTGTGTGTGTGTGTGTGTGTGTAACAGGGACCATTGAGAGCTCAGAATGGGGTAAGTTAGGACAGGGTGAAATGGGGTGGGGGTGTGGGTCCCTGGGGGGGGGTTGTCCCTTTATGATTCCGTACAGATCCTGTTTACGATCAGCCACTTGGAAAAGAGACACACACACACACACACACACACACACACACACACACACACACACACACACACACACACACACACACACACACACACACACACACACACACACATACACACACACACACACACACACACACACACACACACACACACACACACAGTTTCTAGCATAAACCTGTACAGTTAATGAGTACCCCCCCCCCCCTGTCATGCTTCCCTAACTTTTTCTTTTTTCCCTTCTTTCTGGTGAAGTTACAAGATGGTGGGGTTAGGGGAGGGGCATGTTTTTTTCTGGGGGTTTCTAGATGAATACATGTTGTGCTTCATCTGTGGAGCCTGTTTTCCAGCCTCTGTCCTGCCTGCTTTCCGCTTGACTCCACTAAAAGAACCACAAATAACCAACCCTAACCTAACCTAACCCTAAACCTAACCTAACCTAACCTAACCTAACCCTAAACCTAACCTAACCCTAAACTTAACCCTAACCCTAAACCTAACCTAACCTAACCCTAAACCTAACCCAGCCCTAAACCTAACCTAACCTAACCCTAAACCTAACCCAACCCTAAACCTAACCTAACCCAACCCTAAACCTAACCTAACCTAACCTAACCCAACCCTAAACCTAACCTAACCCAACCCTAAACCTAACGCAACCCTAAACTTAAACTAACCTAACCTACCCAACCCAACCCTAAACCTAACCCAACCCTAAACCTAACCTAACCTAACCCAACCCTAAACCTAACCTAACTTAACCCAACCCTAAACCTAAACTACCCAACCCTAAACCTAACCCAAACCTAACCTAACCCAACCCTAAACCTAACCTAACGTAACCTAACCCAACCCTAAACCTAACCCAACACTAAACCTAACCTAACCTAACCCTAAAACCTAACCCAACCCTAAACCTAACCCAAACCTAACCTAAACCTAACCTAACCCAACCCTAAACCTAACCTAACCCAACCCTAAACCTAACCTAACCTACCCTAAACCTAACCCAACCTAAACCTAACCCAACCCTTAAACCTAACCTAACCTAACCTAACCCAACCCTAACCTAACCTAACCTAACCCTAAACCTAACCCTAACCTAACCCAACCCTAAACCTAACCCAACCCTAAACCTAACCTAACCTAACCTAACCCAACCCTAAACCTAACCTAACCTAACCCAACCCAACCCAACCCTAAACCTACCCTAAACCTTTACACGTCCATGGCAATCAATGAGTTTAACCAACGTCCATGGTATATCACGCAGAGTATTGGTTCTCCAGGGGTCCTTGGAGGGTTCCAGCGGGTCCCCAGCAAAATATGTTAATATCGCCTCACAATATTTTTTAACCACTTTAAAACTTTTATACTTTGGCTATTTTGAAAAATCGTGAAAATATTGCAAATCTTTGAATATATATATATATATATTTTTTAAGCGAACATTTGTAACTCAAATCTTTGCTTCGGGGGGTGTTGTTACAATAGAACTATGCACAAAAACTGCACTTTTTGACTTTCTGTAAACGTGTGATATGACCAATAAAGCTGATTCTGATTCTGAACACATCAATGAAATAATGGTTTAAAGGGATAGTTCACAAAAAAAATGGCTCTATGAAAGTGACCCCATGGAGACTCGTATGTTTTTGTCTCGTTCCTGAGACAATAATGTGATGACCAGCGGACCGGTAGGCAGAGGTTCCGGTAGGAGACACAAAGGAGACTCTTTGTCTCTCCTACCGAACCGCTGTCGCTCATCAGATTAATAAACTGAATATAAACATGTATGGAG
>NC_137621.1:1642909-1647909 GCF_963280865.1 Gymnoscopelus braueri | reverse complement strand
TCGGGGCCACTGCGGTCAACATGGCTGCAGATACTCGCCACAGACACACAGAGGAGGAGGGGCTTAATGTTTTTGACCACTTCAACGTAGGCTAAGTGATGTTGTTGTTAAAAGGTTAAAGCACTATATATATATTCTGATAGTAATCATTGCTATAGAGTGTTACAGGGGTTTCCCCGTGTCTCCAGCATTTATCAGCTTAGTGTTCCACTTCCAATTTCACTTGTTTATCCTGTATGAGTTCTCTCTCCTGATTGGATACAATTGGTATCCTGACCTGACAATGTGTTTTCTGTTTACTAAAGAGCTGGAGAGACATGGAGACTCCCTGTTACTGAACACACACCCTATAGAGACATGGAGACTCCCTGTTACTGAACACACACCCTATAGAGACATGGAGACTCCCTGTTACTGAACACACACCCTATAGAGACATGGAGACTCCCTGTTACTGAACACACACCCTATAGAGACATGGAGACTCCCTGTTACTGAACACTGTTTACTAAAGAGCTGGAGAGACATGGAGACTCCCTGTTACTGAACACTGTTTACTAAAGAGCTGGAGAGACATGGAGACTCCCTGTTACTGAACACTGTTTACTAAAGAGCTGGAGAGACATGGAGACTCCCTGTTACTGAACACACACCCTATAGCAATGATTACTGAATATATCAGAGCATGTATTTATTTTACACTCATTTCAACAAAGGAATATCACTTACCCTAACCCTACCCTAACCCTAACCCTAACCCTACCCTAATAAAAAATACATTAATATATGTTTGATGTACATACTGTATTGGCTTATGCTTTCTTCTCTGTTGTTCAGTCATTTGGTTTTCTATTATAAAACTGCTTCTTAAAGCAGCACTATGTAGTTTGGGGTATCAGTCATAGATATAGAATCCGAGATACCTCATTGGCCTCTGCAGTTCGTTGGAGCGACCCGTTTCGTATGGTGGCCGCCATATTTCCGGGGGGCACGGGCACTGGCCAATCACAGCGTGTTGACTACTGGCCAATCACAGCGCGTCTTTTCCAGGACTTGTCAGAATCTAGTTGTCCCGCCCCACCTGCCTCTGATTGGCCTACTGAACGCCCTCTTCTGTGACGCACGCCCGCCATACAGATGCTTCAGAGCCAGAGGAGGCGTCTACCTTTATATGTCTATGGTATCAATGGCCACTTTGGACACAAATAACATGGCAGCCAACGTCGTTGACTTCATTACACACTGTGATTGGCCAGTCTTCTCTTTGACTGGCAGTTCTGCCTTGATAGCTTGGCACAATGCCAGGATGAAACTCATTGCCCCCCCCCACCCCCCCTATATATCATGGGACATAATATGCTGTATAGTTGTTAAAAAGTTACATAGTGCTGCTTTAATGCCAATAATATAAAGTGGAATGAGAAAAGACACATTTATAGCAAAAGGGGGGCTGCAGTTATCTCCATAAAGCATAACAATAATAACAATAATAATACACAGTTTATGTTTGCGCCAATCAACTTGCTGCCATGTGTTAATGTCGGGCATCATCAGTGCATTTGTGTCGTTAAGTAAAAAGTGTAAATGCAACAGGAATGTGTAGCCTTGGAGACAGTCCTCTTTCCACACAGTCCTCTTTCCACACAGTCCTCTTTCCACACAGTCCTTTTTCCACACAGTCCTTTTCCACACAGTCCTTTTCCACACAGTCCTTTTTCCACACAGTCCTTTTTCCACACAGTCCTCTTTCCACACAGTCCTTTTTCCACACAGTCCTTTTTCCACACAGTCCTTTTCCACAGCAGTCTGGCACCAAGTGCTGCATGCTTTGCTTTGCTTTGCTTTGCTTTGCTTTGCTTTGCTTTGCTTTGCTAAACCTTCTGAAGGGCACGGTCAAACCACACTTTTATATGACCTACAGTATGGGGCGGAATCTGTCAATGCTTTGTCAATGCATATATGTATATATATACACCATACTGGTACTATATGTGTATATATATATATATATACACCATACTGGTACTATATGTATATATACACCATACTGGTACTATATGTATATATATACCATACTGCTGGTACATGCCATACCATACTGGCTTCACAAAACTGTTGGCACACAACCTGAGTTTAACAGCGTTTGCTGTGACCGCGCCCGAAAGCACCTTTTCTGAAAGTGTCTTTTCATTTTTCCGTTTTATACAAAAATAGAACTTTCTCTGCCTCTTTCCTAACGTGGAAAAACATCTAAATAAAATACGACACGATAACAGTTCCCCACTGTCGTCCTCCCCCCCCCCCCCCCCCCCCCTTCGGTTCATGTCAGCGTCCCTTAGCGCTTGCCGTAGCTGTGTTCCAGCCACTGTCTCACCTCCTTCAGGTTGTAGAAGAACGGTCCTTTGCCGCTCATGTAGGCGATCCTCCGCCGCTGCACGACGCACACCCGCTCGTTGGAGACGCCGTAGGCGGCGTTGGCGTCGTTGTCCATGCAGTCGGCCACCAGGTGGCACTGCGGCGGCAGGGCGAAGTGCTCGGTGAGCCGGCGCGCCGCCGCCACCCGCTCGTCCAGCGTGCGGTGCTTGCGCACGCTGAAGGAGCACGGCGGCCCCGCCCCTCCCGCTGCGGCGCCGGGGGGCGGGGCCACCCAGCCGTCGGACGGGTGCGCCTCGTCGATGTACACCAGCAGGAAGTCGGCGGCGTGGCTGAAGTCCTCCACCAGCCGGCGGAAGGCCGGCAGGTGGCTGATGAAAGGGGGTCAGCTGGCCGAGCCGAAGTTCACCACCAGGGGGCGGTCCGAGGACTCGAAGTCAAGGAGGCGGCACTCGCTGGCAGCGCTGGCAGGAGCAGCAGTGGCGTTGGCGTTGGCGTTGGCGTTGGCGCTGCTGCTGCCTCGCCGGGCGCCACTGCTGGGCACTCTGACCACTTTGGAGTTGGGTGCCTCGCCACCCAGTTTCACCTGACGACACAGAGAGAGAGACAGAGAGATTTAACCCATTAAGACCTGAGGCAATTCTTTAAAAAACATCTAAATCCTAACAGTTTTTTGGAAAAAGAATCAAAAAAATAATAATCAAGATTTTTCGAAAATAGCAGATCTACAAGCTCGTAGCGCGGCACTCGGTGCCGCGCTATGAGCTTGTATATCTGCTATTTTTGAATAGCCAAAGACATCTAAAGTGACACAGATGCGTTCCAGGTATCAATGGGTTAAACTGGTTGCAGGAGATACAGTGTTAGTTCTACGTCTCAGAAGGAAAAGGAGAAGATGAGAGAGGAGGGTTCGCCACTCACTTCTAAAATGCTGCGGTTTGTTCTACTCGCTGCTGTGAAGGAAACGGGAGCGTTTATTTTAAAAAGCGAGACCCATTCCCCTTCTCTGGTTTAGTCATGACTCTGCTGTTTGTTTTGTCTTTTTTTGCCGTTTGGCTCTGCAGCAAAGACGGAGGATTGTTGTGCGTTGTTTAAGTCTTTAAACGTTCTGCATGTCGTTCTGTCACCCAACAGGATTCTACCGTCCGGTCGTACTGTGTACCGTGACTGGAAGAGCAAACAGACGCTGCCGGGGGTTTGGCCTGGACTGTGGACCCTGATTCATCTGAGCGGGACGTGGTTTATAACGGCGGGACAGGAGATGGAACTAAGATCACAGGGAGCCTAAGGAGGACAGTTTATTTTCATTGTGTGACTTATAGATCCTGATTCCGTGTGAACTCGGAACTTCAGGACACCACGGTGAAAAAAACCCTTTCTGAGGAGAAAACACAGGACCGCCAGACCAGAGCGGTTTAGCAGAACATTAAAATCACCCACTTTTTCCCATAAACACATTTTGGGTTATTTGTTTAAATATTTCTTTTTGCGATGGATCTTTCATCCATTGTGTAAAAGGCTGTTCACACTGAGCACTATAACTATAACTGTACAAATATAGTTTTAAAAATGTCAAGTGGATGGCAGAGTTCACAGAGTGTGTGTTTGTGTGTGTGTGTGTGTGTGTGTGTGTGTGTGTGTGTGTGTGTGTGTGTGTGTGTGTGTGTGTGTGTGTGTGTGTGTGTGTGTGTGTGTGTGTGTGTGTGTGTGTGTGTGTGTGTGTGTGTGTGCGTGCGTGCGAAATGTATATAGGGCTGAAGTGGTTAATGTATGTTTTGTAATAATCATCATCAATCAAAATCTACAAAGTAACTAGTAACTAAAGTGGAGTAAAAGTATAATATCTTCCACTGAGATGTAGTGGAGTTGAAGTAAAATTACTGAAAATTGGAAATAATCCAGTAAAGTAAAAATATCTCAAAACGGTACAGTACGTGAGTAAATGTATGTAGTTACTTTACACCACTGCTGAGCATTATAACTATACAAATAGTTTTAAAAATGGTTATAAGTCAAGTGGATGGCAGAGAGTTCACTATTAAAACTATTACAAAATACAATGGTGAACGATATAGTTATAGTTATCATTGTAGTTCTAGTGAGCAGTGTGATTGGACCTTAAATGTTCACCCGACTATCATCATCTGCCACCCTAGTAGTCATGTCACGTTCTGTGTGTGTGTGTGTGTGTGTGTGTGTGTGTGTGTGTGTGTGTGTGTGTGTGTGTGTGTGTGTGTGTGTGTGTGTGTGTGTGTGTGTGTCTGTGTCTGTGTGTGTGTGTGTGTGTGTGTGTGTAGTGGTTTGTTCTGTATGTGTCTAACAGTTTTGCCAGTAGTTGTCTCTTTGTAAGTTGGTCTGTGCATTTTTCCTGCTAAGTCTCATTAGAGTATATGTAGATTGGTAGGCAGGCACTAGGCAGGCACTAGGCAGGCAGGCAGGTAGGTAGGTAGGTAAGCAGGCAGGCAGGCAGGCAGGCAGGCAGGTAGGTAGGTAGGTAGGTAGGTAGGTAGGTAGGTAGGTAAGCAGGCAGGTAGGTAGGTAGGTAGGCAGGCAGGCAGGCAGGTAGGTAGGTAGGTAGGTAGGTAGGTAGGTAGGTAGGTAGGTAGGTAGGCAGGCAGGCAGGCAGG
>NC_137621.1:1635409-1637909 GCF_963280865.1 Gymnoscopelus braueri | reverse complement strand
GGGTTTTACACTCCTTCATGACTTTTGGTGGGGTATTCCACGTTTTGGTGGCATAGCAGGACAACAAATTCAACCCCTTGTTTGTGCCAAATCTGGGTTGGACGTGATCAGTGGAGCTACCTCTGGTGTTGTGATTGTGGACTTCATTTAAGTTTTTGAAGTACTTTGACAGGTACATGGGTATCTTAACATTGTGGTAGACCAGGCCGGTTGGCAAGTTGCTGTACTCTGTCCTCAACCCTGAGCCAACCGACCCTAGAAAAGTGAGCAGGGGTTAGATGAGTTGAGGGTGTAAGGCCAAGAAGTAGCCTTACCAGTTTGTTTTGGGATGTCTGGAGCCTTGTTTTAAGGCCTTAGTGGTGTTGTGGTACCATCAGGTGCATGCATAGTCGAAGTAACCTTGGATGAGGGCCCCTGTTAGAGTCCTCAAAGTATTCTTACTGACTAGAGAGGAAATCTTATACAAAAAACGTGTTCTTTGGTTGACTTTTTTGATTACTCTTGTTACCATTTTATCACTGGAAAGGTTTGCCTCTAAAATGGAACCTAGGTAGGTAATTTCCTCTTTTATTGTGATTAACATTATCACCCACTTTGATTGTGAAGCTGTCGGCCTTGCCGAGGTTAAAACTAGACCCAAAGAGAATGGATTCAGTTTTACCCAGGTGTAATGATAGTTTGTTGTCAGAGAGCCATATGTGGATCATATCGAGTTCAGAGCTGAGAGCTTTACAACCTGCAGCCTGTCCCTGTCCGAGACCAGCAGAGCCGAGTCATCTGCGAACAGGAACAGGTTGCAGTCACAAGCTGATGACATGTCGTTTACATATATCAGGAACAGTAAAGGTCCTATGCTTCCTTGCGGAACGCCACAGCTCACTAGGAGGGGGGGGGGCGGGGTTCTGTTCACCTCCACCACCTGTTCCCTCCCCTCCAGATAAGATTGCATCCAGCTCACCGATGTACTATCAAAACCAATTGCTTTTAGCTTACCAATCAAAATAGAGTGATGCATGACCATGCCTCAGTATTTGCCCTGGTCCACCTCTTGTTTGATGTGGTCGTTCAAATAGAGAAGACAAGTGTCACTGCAGGGGTGGGATGTTCTGAAGCCAGATTTGAATTGTAAATTAGGTACTTTTCACCCGTTGGAGTCTTTAGAAATTTAGAGGGGATATCTGTCGAGGCCTGTGGCCTTGTGTTGTTGTATGTTTTTAAACACCTCATCTATTGTCACCATGATGAGTTTAAAATCATCTTTGCGCGCACCTAGATTTTTGTGGAATGCTTGGATGAGCTCTAGACCAAAACGCCCAGAGTATACAGTAGGAGGGCCGTTTGTTAACCAGTGTTGTGGTTGTGGTTGCAAATAAGATGTTTAAGCGATTAACTGTAGACAGTTCAGAAACCTGCCTACCAGTGACATCATCGATGGGGATTCCAAGCTAATAGAAACTACAACCTTTTCTCTTCCTGGAGAGTTAGCATTCTGTAATAGAATCCATTGTTCTTACATTCATACAAATACATACATTAAAAATCAGACAAATCAGAGAAAAAAAATATGAAAAAAACGTTGGCAATGTTGTAAGAAGTTCTCTTTTTTAACTTGTCCATATTCTGGGGGGAAAACTTCACAAGCTGTCACAAATAGCTGATCTACAAGCTCACAATGCGTCGCAATGTAACGCGTTGTGGGCTTGTAGATCAGCTATGTTGGCGAAGAGTTTGTGTATGTCCAGACTCCAGAGGTTATTTTAATGTAACAACACCACCATGTAGAAACATTCTGTTACAAGTAACATACAGTCCTGTCTTCACTAAACGTGTGTCCATAGCCCTTGTATGTTTATTGTTTATTATTTATTGTTTATGATGATTTGACAGTCTGGGAAAAGGATGAGGTTGGCGTCTACATAAAATAAACACATCTAAACGCCACGCGCGCGCACGCACGCACATTCATTTAACTCATAAAAGAGAGAGAGAGAGAGAGAGAGAGAGAGAGAGATTAAAAGCACTTTATTAAACCCATTTTCGGCGATCATTTCACACAGCACTAATTTTACACAGGAGTCAATTTACAAGAAAAGGGGGTAGGATAATTAAAGCCATAGGACCATAGGACCATAGGACCATAGGACATGCATTTTTTTCTGGGTTCTTTTTACAAGACAAACTACACCAACAATACACAAGGTACTAGCTAGCTGTACTGTACAGTACATAGTGCCTCACCTACACACCACACCTGTTCAAACCCCCCATGTCCCCCACCAGGCTGTAGCAGCCTTTTCCACCTTCATGTGAGCTGCCATCATCCTATCCATCATTACCAGAGGATCAGTGAGAGAGAGAGAACTATAACTCATTTATTTATAAGAGTGTTTGCTACATTAGTTCTTTCAAACAATCAATCACAAACTACAATACAATGCCACACAAAAGTGTTTCCCATATCTTTTACGGAAGTGTGTGGGTGTGGGTGTGTGGGTGTGTG
>NC_137621.1:1625723-1635209 GCF_963280865.1 Gymnoscopelus braueri | reverse complement strand
CAGTTGGATTCTATTCCTAGAACACTGTGGAAGCGTTGTATGTATGGAAGAGGTCGCATAAGGACATGCAGGGTGCATAAGGACATGGTGTCATAAGGACATGGTCTCATAAGGACATGCATGGTGCATGTGCAGGTGCATGGGGCACTCGGTGCCGCGCTATGAGCTTGTAGATCTGCTATTTTTGAATAGGTTAGGACTTTGACAGGGGTCAGTTTGGAATTGCAGCCTCCTGAAGGTAATTTTTTAGGGCGGTTTTGAAAGTGAGTAGGTTTTACTCCTTTTGGTAGGGCATTCCACATTTTTGTTGCATAGCATGAGAACGAGTTCATTCCCTTTTTGTGCCAAATCAGGGTTGGAAATGATCAGTGGAGCTGCCTCTGATGTTGTGATTGTGGACGTTTTTGAAGTACTTTGGTACATGGGTATCCCAATGTTGTGACGTATCTTGTAGACCAGGCCCATTGCAAGTTGCTGTACTCTGTCCTCAACCCTGAGCCATCCAACCCTATCAAAATGAGCAGGGGTTAGATGAGTTATGTTTGAGGCCAAGAAGTTTTCTCACCAGTTTGTTTTGGGATGTCTGGAGCCTTATTATTGAAGGCCTTAGTGGTGTTGTGAGACCATGAGAAGCACGCATAGTCAAAATGACCTTGGATGAGGGCCCCTGTAAGAATCCTCAAGGTATTCTTACTGACTAGAGAGCTAATGCTATACAGAAAACGTATTCTTTGATTGACCTTTTTGATGACTCTTTCTACCATTTTATCACCGGAGAGGTTTTCCTCCAAGATGGAGCCCAGGTAGGTAATTTCCTCCTTTCTTGTGATAACATCGTTGTTAAGTTAATACATTTTCCTGTGAACTATGACCAGTGTAAAATGTGGTGCACTGTGAGGCATTCGGGAACTATTATACTGAAAGGGAGACCGGAAGGGGAGGGTCCTCACTTGTTGTCTGTTTATGGAACGCACAGGTCGCAGCGGCGAGAGAGCCGGCAATAAACATGTGTTGAACCGACAAAGTTGTCTTATTCAGTAACATTGGTAGCAGAGGATGGCTGGTAACTACAGAGTCCCACCAGGCTTCGACGAAGGGAAGCCATATGAAAGTTGGAAGAATTAAATCGCAATTTTGGCCAGAGTCACAGAGCTCGCGAAAAAGAAACAGCTCTTGCAGTGGTTTTGGCGCTATCGGGTAGTGCGAGAAGAAACGGCGATGGAAATCCCTGTGGATGACTTAAATAAAGACGATGGTATGACTATTTTGCTTGCAAAGCTCGACAATTTGTTTCTCAAAGAAGAGAAAGATCAAGTCTATGAAGCTTACTCGAGCTTCGATCGGATAACGAGAGACAACAGCGTGTCCATGGCAGAATATATTATTGATTTTGAGCAACGTTATTCTCGGATGCGGAAGTACAAAATGGAGCTTCCCGACGCAGTGTTGGCTTTCAAACTATTGGACACTGCTTGCTTGGATATGAAAGATCGCCAGTTAGCTCTCACAGCATGTACAGATCTAACGTTTGCGTCCATGAAGTCAGCATTGAAGAGGATATTCAGAGGAAAGACGGCAGCCTCCAGCATGGGAATCAATCAAGATACTGCGTTTGTTACGGCGGAGCAGAGACGACAGAAGGGCAGGCCTTGGCCTCAAAAGGATCAACAGAAGACGCCAGTGCCTGGCACAAATCCTTTGGATAGGTACGGTCGTAGATCAAAGTGCGCTGTCTGTCAATCAACTTTTCATTGGGCAAAAGATTGTCCGAATAAAAGTGAGTACGTCAAGCTAACTCAAGAAACTGAAAGTAATACAGATGCAGTAGAGGAGTGCAACATTACTCTGTACGCTAAAGAGCTCGCCAGTGGAGCGCAAATATCACCCACAGCAGCAGAAATCTTTATGACAGAGTGTTTTGGTTCAGCAATAATAGATACTGCATGCACACGCACTGTGTGTGGGCAGGGGTGGCTTGATGGCTACGTCACTAAACTGAGCCACAACGAGTTAAGTGATATACAAAAAAAAAAGAGACCATTTAAGTTTGGAGATGGAAAAGTGGTCTATTCCACTAAAAGGAAGGTCCTGGCAGCTACAGAGGATAACATTCCTGGGGGGAAAAAAGAAAGTCAATAATGAGGATGAAAGTCAAAGTGAGGATATACTGATCATTTCAGAGAACATGAGCTCAGCTACTAAACAGAAAATGTTATTGAAGCTCCATAAACAATTTGGCCATGCCTCCGCTGACAGATTACAGAAGCTTCTAAAAAGTTCAGGTAACAATGATGCTGAATGTGTTGTCATTCTACAAAAGATTGTAAGTGAATGTGAAATATGCCAAAGATACAGCAAACCTAAGCCAAAGCCTGCTGTTGGCCTACCACTTGCATCTCAGTACAATGAGACTGTAGCTGTAGACCTGCATGAACTTGAACCGGGAGTGTAGTATCTCCACATTATTGATCAGTTCACACGCTTCAGTGCAGGCAGCATTCTGACCACAAAGAAGTCTTCAGAAATTGTGAAACACTTTGTTCACGACTGGATAAGTGTTCATGGCCCTCAAAAGTTTTTTTCTGATAATGGAGGCGAGTTTAATAATGATGATGTAAGAGATATGGCAGAACATTTTAATATGGAAATAAAGACGACAGCAGCCTACGGCCCATGGAGCAATGGACTTTTAGATCGTCACAACCAAACACTTACTGAGGTCATACAAAAAGTAAAGGCAAGCAACGGTTGTGACTGGAGCACCGCAATGGACTGAGCTCTAATGGCAAAGAACACTATGCAAAGTGTCCATGGATACAGTCCTCATCAGCTAGTGTTTGGTCAGAATCCCAATCTCCCCTCTGTACTAACTGATAAACCCCCAGCTTTAGAGGGAACTACAAAAAGTGAATGGGTTGCAAGACACATCGCTTTGCATGCAGCAGGTGTTTTACACACAGCTACAGTTTTGGGGCGTGCAGGCAAAGCTATGGGCAAGTACAAGAACTGGTATAATTTGCTTTACATTGAACCCACTAATGTTGCAGGCACTACAGATTCAGCTGACATGTCTAGAGTTGAGAACCTTGAAGTAGTAACAAATGATGTGCCATATGTATGTGATGATGCTTTTGAAACTAATGATTTACCATTAAGAAATGTCACTGATGCTAATGTCACACATGTATGTGAGGATGTGTTTGTAACAAAAGATGTATCATTTGACTTTGCAAAGCAGGTTGAGCTAAAGAGCTTGAAGGATAACAATGTGTTTGAGGAAGTTAATGATGAGGGACAAAAATGTGTTTCTACCAGATGGGTGTGCACTCTCAAAGAGACACTCACTGGACCAGTACCTAAAGCACGCCTTGTGGCTAGAGGTTTTGAGGAATTACAAGTGTCAGAATTGCAAAAGGACTCTCCCACATGTGCTAGTGAGTCACTTCGACTACTTGTGGCAGTGATTTGTCAAAGACAATGGACACCTCATTCGATGGACATAAAATCTGCATTTTTGCAGGGAATGACACTGTCACGTGAGATTTTCATCAGACCTCCTCCTGAGGCTGAGAGTGAAGGCACATTATGGAAGCTAAGAAAGTGTGTCTATGGACTGGCAGATGCCTCTCTCTACTGGTACAACAGAGTAAAGGAAATAGTGCTGAAGACAGGAGGAAAGATCTCCAAAGTTGATCCAGCCGTCTTTTTCTGGCTAGATAAGGACTGTGCTGTGTCTGGGGTTCTAGCCTGCCATGTGGATGACTTCATATGGGGAGGCACACAAAGTTTCTCCACCACAGTGATACCACAGCTCAGATCTGAATTCCAAATTGGACGTGAGGATGAAAACTTCTGTTATGTGGGAATAGACTTTGTCACTGTGAACAGAAAAGTACAAATACACCAGGAAAACTACATACAGCATTTGCAGCCCATACATATGGATCCTTCACGGGCTGTGGAACAAGACTCACCTCTCTGTGAGAAAGAAAGAGATCAACTCAGGTCAAAAATAGGTCAAATCCTCTGGGTTGCAAGACAGAGCAGACCAGATGTAATGTTTGATGCAAGCAACTTGGCGTCAAGCATACAAAATGCAACTGTCCAAACTATTCACGAGGCAAACAGGATAGTGTCTAAACTTAAATCCAAGATAGTCATTCTCAACTTCCAATACTTGGGCAGAGACAGTGCCTTGAAGATGATTACGTTCAGTGATGCCTCATTTGGAAATCTTTCTGATGGGGGCACACAGGGAGGACACTTTATTGTGCTGATGGGGGAAGATGGAACGTTTTCACCCCTTTCTTGGCAGTCTAGGAGAGTCAAGAGGGTTGTACGTAGCACACTTGCAGGTGAAACACTGGCAATGTCAGAAGGTATTGATAATGCTGTCTTTCTGTCTACACTCTTCTCTGAACTGACTGCTGGTAATGTTGAACATGCTGCACCAATAACCTGTGTCACGGATAATCATTCACTGGCTGATGCACTCAAGTCCACAAAGTCAGTCACTGAAAAGAGACTCCGTCTGGAAATCAGCAGCATCAAAGAGCTCCTCCAAACTAAAACGGTTGAGCGGATCCTGTGGCACAGAACAAAAGAACAACTTGCGGACTGCCTTACAAAAAAAGGGGCTTCACCTCTTCAGTTACTGAAGGCCCTTAGTGAAGGACAGTGGCAACTTACTGAACATACCTGAAGGGACAATGGGCATTTAAAAGGGCTTTGACTGTAAAAAAGAACTTTAAGTCATAAACTGTACTACTTTTTCTTTGTTTTCTTTGTTCAAAGGTAACATGTTTTTTGTTGAATTTATTCCAATGTTTTTTTTTAAAAGACAGTGAGTTTGTTAAGTTAATACATTTTCCTGTGAACTATGACCAGTGTAAAATGTGGTGCACTGTGAGGCATTCGGGAACTATTATACTGAAAGGGAGACCGGAAGGGGAGGGTCCTCACTTATTGTCTGTTTGTGGAACGTACAGGTCGCAGCGGCGAGAGAGCCGGCAATAAACATGTGTTGAACCGACAAAGTTGTCTTATTCAGTAACAATCGTCACCCGCTTTGATTGTGAATCTGTGATTGTGAACGGTGTCAAAGGCCTTCTGGAGGTCCAGCATGACCATGCCGCAATATTTGCCCTTGTCAACGTCTTGTTTGATATAGTCGTTCAAATAGAGAAGGCATGTGTCAGTGGAAGGGCAAGACCACTTTGGTAGAGGTTTGGGTTGTGTATGATGTAACTCCAAATCTGGACAAGAAATCTAAAATAATTGCTCCATTGATTAGAAATTGCCCCGGGATCAACCTGGGAACCTTGTGGTTTCCATCTGTCAGCTCTACCGGCCACTCTACCCCTGAGCCACTGCCGCCCCTAGAGGTAGTGGTTAATGTGGAATATACAATCACACAAATATTTGGTGGCCCCCCTGTAGTAACTCTGAGTACCCTGTAGGGGTCCCTGACCCCCTGTTGAAGACCTCTGATTTAATATGTAGACCAGGGGTCTTCAACCTTATTCAGCCCAAGGACCCCCTAGCTGAGAGAGAGATGAAGCAGGGACCCCTTAGCTGAGAGAGATGAAGCAGGGACCCCTTAGCTGAGAGAGAGATGAAGCAGGGAGCCCTTAGCTGAGAGAGAGATGAAGCAGGGACCCCTTAGCTGAGAGAGAGATGAAGCAGGGACCCCTTAGCTGAGAGAGATGAAGCAGGGACCCCTTAGCTGAGAGAGAGATGAAGCAGGGACCCCTTAGCTGAGAGAGAGATGAAGCAGGGACCCCTTAGCTGAGAGAGAGATGAAGCAGGGACCCCTTAGTAGCTGAGAGAGAGATGAAGCAGGGACCCCTTAGCTGAGAGAGAGATGAAGCAGGGACCCCTTAGCTGAGAGAGAGATGAAGCAGGGACCCCTTAGCTGAGAGAGAGATGAAGCAGGGACCCCCTCACTACATGTTGTATAAAACTCTGTTGCAGATTAAACTTTTTCATAGATTTCACAGATAGCTGGATTCATGCTAATGTGTATTTTCTAATAACTTGTAACTCTAGTAACTTAACCGTTGGCTCTGTACTAGGTCAGCTCTTTTTTCCCTCTACACAATCTCGATCTACAAGAGTTTTTATGGTCACACTCCAAAATACACACTGAAGACTGATACACTCTACATAAACTCTACATAAACTCTAGGCCTTTCTAAAGTTTATAATAAGCTTGTGTTTGTTGATAGTGACATAACTCTGTGTCTCTTTAATCTCAGTTGTCCCCTCCAAACACAAAACAATGTTATGTTTATATTGCATTTTCCATAAAGTTTAGATGAGCGGAAATGCATGTTTTAACCCTATATTATACTTATATAGCTATTAAGAACTGCTTTTCAACTTTTCTGACAGTTCCACATTTCCAAAATAATGAAGCCAGCGCTTAAAGGAGTTTTTTAAGCCATTTTCAACCTTATCTTCATATATTTGGTCCTCACTAATGCTCATTATAATATTATATGATATCTTATCTTCATATAATTGGTCCTCATGCTATTCATTCATATTCATATACATTATGTCTGTCTACTCACTCTGAGTCTCAGAGGAGGGCTGTGGACAGTTCAGAAACCTGCCTACCAGTGACATCATCAGTAGGCAGGTTTGATCATTTCAAGCAAGATTTCAAACGTATTTTTATTTTTTATTAATAGAAGAACAACAGCTTCTGTTTCAGCGTGCACATTATCCAGGAAGAGAAAAGGCTATTAGCTATAGGAATCCCCATCGATGATGATACGATATAGCTTGATGCTTTAGCAGAAAAAAGTCATTGTCTCCGCCAGGCCGAAAGGCATGGCGAGAGAGTATGGTTTACCCCCTGTCTGTCCGTCCGTCCGTCCGTCCGTCCGTCCGTCCGTCCATGTTATAGCGCCACCAGGAGGCCGATTTGTGCAAAACCCATTTCTTTATATTACTCCTACAGATTTTATACAAACGTCATGCAAATCGGTAAACAGTATCTCTATAGTCATGTGATCAACCCGGATCTGTCCGATTTCCCATATTCCATCCTCATTGGCTAAGGTTGGCTTCCAAAGTTTGCAGGATTGGTCCGTTTTGAACAAAAAGCCTCAAACTATGCACGCAGCTTGCGATTTCCGTGAAATTTCACACGCACATTCCCACTAGGCCGAGGAAGAAAGGCCACCCTTTTCACATTGGCCTTTTTTATAGCGCCACCAGCAGGTCTAATTTAGCAAAACACATTTTTGGAACAAAATGCCTCAAATCATGAATGCAGTGTCTGATTGTGGTGAAAGACCTAACAATAAATGAAACCCTTTTCACATTGGCCTATTATAGCGCCACCAGGAGGCCAGCATAACGTAGCTGACCTGGCGGAGACCTGTGCTCCGAGGAGCACTTTTTCCAGTTCAAAAAAATGTTTTAAAGATAATATTTAAAATATATTTTCGTGAACGGATATGACAAAACGATTGCAGCATCCTTTCTCGGCGTGTGGGAGGTTGTGTAAAGTTCCACACTCTCTATGTTCAGGAGATTGTGGAATAGTTGTCTGGCTAAACCAGACCAGTCATTTCCTAATACTCTTTTTTTCTCTCCTCTTTGTTCTGTGAATGGTTTCAGGTTCAGGCTGAACGTCCTGTGGAACAGAGCAGATGTTTACTGAGCAAACACACACACACACACACACACACACACACACACACACACACACACACACACACACACACACACACACACACACACACACACACACACACACACACACATTTATAATAATAATAATAATAATAATAATAAACTTTATTTGTATAGCACCTTTCATGACATGAAATGCAGCTCAAAGTGCTTTACAGAGCAAGAATACAATTACAGTTAGAACCAATTTAACAATAAAGCAAACAAAAATAAAATAAAATAAAATAAAAGCAAAAGCATAAAACAACATTAAAATAGGCAATACAGTGAGGAATAAAAAAATCAACCAAAGAATCAGCTAAAAGCAAGAGTGAAGAAATAGGTCTTGAGGTGTGCTTTAAAGCTATCGACAGAGGCTGCCTGTCTTAGGTGTAATGGGAGTTTATTCCACACTGTCGGTCCGTAAAAGCAGAATGCTGCTTCACCGTATTTTTTATGTCATTGTAGGCACCTCGAGCAGGTCAGCACTTGAAGACCTGAGGGCCCGGTTTGGAACATATCTCTCTAGGCAGTCAGAGAGGTAGGAAGGTGCCAGACCATTTAGAGCTTTATAAACTATTAAAATAATTTTAAAATCAATCCTAAAAACAACCGGGAGCCAGTGTAGTGAAGCTAGAACTGGAGTGATATGTTCTATCATCCTAGTTTTAGTTAAAATTCTGGCTGCCGCATTTTGAACAAGTTGTAATCTGTCAGTTGTTTTCTTTTGGCAGGCGGCCATAGCTGAGTGGTTAGTGAGCCCGCCTAGGGAGCCAGAGGCCCTGGTTGCCCCAGGTACGATTCCAGGCCAGGCCAGCAAATGTGTCGATGAAATGAAATTTGTCCCTGAGCAAGACTCTTAACCCCTAATTGCTCACAGGCCCTCATTGGAAACAAGCCCGCAAGGACTTTCATGAACGTCCTGTTAAAAGGAATTATCCTTATCCTTATCCACACACTCACACACACACACACACACACACACACACACACACACACACACAGAGAGAGAGTTACTGTGTTCATACTGTGTGTGTATGTGTGGGGGCGGCAGTGGCTCAGAGGTAGAGTGGCCGGATGGAAGCCGTGAGGTTCCCAGTTGGATCCCGGTTTCCCCCAGTTAGTGTAGAAGTGTCCTTGAGCAAGACGCTGAACACCTAATTGCTCCTGATGAGCAGGTTGGTGCCTTGCATGGTTTCCTCCTCCATCGGTGTGTGAATGTAATGCACAATCTATGTAAAGCGCTTTGGATAAAAGCGCTATATAAATGCACCATTTACCATTTATGTGTGTAGTTCATAGTGTGTGTTGTTCATAGTTTGTGTAGTTTGTAGTGTGGTAAAATACAAGCAATCAGGGCCAATATACGACAGTAGTTCATAGTGTGTTCATGTGTGCAAAGTGTGTAGTTCATAGTGTGTGTAGTGTGTAGTTCATAGTGTGTGTAGTGTGTAGTTCCTAGTGTGTAGTATACAGTGGTTGACCCTCTTGTCATATCTGTCGTGGTTATGATGATGATGATGATGATGATGAAGAAGTGACAACAACAACCCTTTGATGTGTGGACTCACGTGTTTCCAAACAAACCCAAAACCCCCAAATGATGTTGTTGAATACACACAAGGCTAAGAATGTGTGTGTGTGTGTGTGTGTGTGTGTGTGTGTGTGTGTGTGTGTGTGTGTGTGTGTGTGTGTGTGTGTGTGTGTGTGTGTGTGTGTGTGTGTGTGTGTGTGTGTGTGTGTGTGTGTGTGTGTGTGTGTGTGTGTGTGTGTGTGTGTGTGTGTAAGCGTGTTCTGTGA
>NC_137621.1:1505723-1620723 GCF_963280865.1 Gymnoscopelus braueri | reverse complement strand
AAATGTTTATAACAAATTATGACTATTAAAATAGAAATAACACTGTCTGTCAGTTATGTAACATAACAGATTTAAATAGGTTTAAATAGGATTAAATCTGACTTGGGCCAAATCAGTAAATAATTTGGCATAAGTCACAAAACTATTTGACTTAGGCCAAAAAATGGCCTATTTTGGCCTAAGTCACACTAGGGAGTTAGGCTATTATACTAGAAGGGGAGGGAAAAGCATGATCATCCCTCTAGTGTTGTGGCTGTGGGTGTCACTGGCTTTGGAGAAGTAGTTAGTCAGGTATGAGGGCTCTGTCCCTTTGACTGTCTTAAATACCAATCCCATGTTTAATTGCTTAACCCTGAGTCATCCCAGACTAAACTTAACCCTGTCTTCTATCCTGAGTCATCCCAGACTAAACTTAACCCTGTCTTCAACCCTGAGTCATCCCAGACTAAACTTAACCCTGTCTTCTATCCTGAGTCATCCCAGACTAAACTTAACCCCGTCTTCTATCCTGAGTCATCCCAGACTAAACTTAACCCTGTCTTCTATCCTGAGTCATCCCAGACTAAACTTAACCCTGTCTTCTATCCTGAGTCATCCCAGACTAAACTTAACCCCGTCTTCTATCCTGAGTCATCCCAGACTAAACTTAACCCTGTCTTCTACCCTGAGTCATCCCAGACTAAACTTAACCCTGTCCTCTACCCTGAGTCATCCCAGACTAAACTTAACCCTGTCTTCTATCCTGAGTCATCCCAGACTAAACTTAACCCTGTCTTCTACCCTGAGTCATCCCAGACTAAACTTAACCCTGTCTTCTATCCTGAGTCATCCCAGACTAAACTTAACCCTGTCTTCTATCCTGAGTCATCCCAGACTAAACTAAACTTAACCCTGTCTTCTACCCTGAGTCATCCCAGACTAAACTAAACTTAACCCTGTCTTCTACCCTGAGTCATCCCAGACTAAACTAAACTTAACCCTGTCTTCTATCCTGAGTCATCCCAGACTAAACTAAACTTAACCCTGTCTTCTATCCTGAGTCATCCCAGACTAAACTTAACCCTGTCTTCTATCCTGAGTCATCCCAGACTAAACTAAACTTAACCATGTCTTCTATCCTGAGTCATCCCAGACTAAACTTAACCCTGTCTTCTATCCTGAGTCATCCCAGACTAAACTAAACGTAACCCTGTATTCTATCCTGAGTCATCCCAGACTAAACTTAACCCTGTCTTCTATCCTGAGTCATCCCAGACTAAACTAAACTTAACCCTGTCTTCTATCCTGAGTCATCCCAGACTAAACTTAACCCTGTCTTCTATCCTGAGTCATCCCAGACTAAACTTAACCCTGTCTTCTATCCTGAGTCATTTTGGCTTTTAGATGGGCTATTTTTGGCCCTAGGCTGGTCTAGGGGGAAAAAGAGCAGATCAAGTACAAGTTTTGAGTGGTTAATTTTCTGAAAATACACATTAACATGAATCCAACAAGCGCTACGCATCAATAAACAAGTCTATGAATGCTATGACAACGTTTAATCTGCAACACAAACATATCACTGCAGTTCTTTTTTTACACACATCTTCTCTTCTGGGGGTCCCTGGCTGGCACAACATATTTTCAGATTGGGGGGGGGGGGGGGGGGTACGTGGTCAAATACAAATGAATCTGGGGGTCCTTGATGTGAAAATGTGTGATAACTACTGGTTTACAATCGTCCTCTGTCTCCTTCAACCATGGGAATGAAAATGGTGAAAGTCTCTGCCAGGACTCCCCCCCCTCTCTGTGAACCTGAATCACTGGCTTGCACCCCCCAATTGTTTTTGTGTGTGTGTGTGTGTGTGTGTGTGTGTGTGTGTGTGTGTGTGTGTGTGTGTGTGTGTGTGTGTGTGTGTGTGTGTGTGTGTGTGTGGGGGGGGGGGGGGGGATGTCTAGCCTGTGGGATGGAAGGAGCTCTCGCTCAATTTTTTCTTTTTTTCCATTTTCTTACCGAGGAGGGCACAGCATTTTAGTCCCGGGAGGGGTGAGCTTAATTGGTTAATTATCGTGAGAGGCGATTAAGCGAGACCTTGGCAGACCAGAACCCCTTGGCAGACCAGAACCCCCCACCCCCAAACCCCCCCCCCCCCCCAAGCAGAACCGTTTCCTTGGCCCTTGGCCCTCTGGCATGGTTGTCGGGTGTTTTAATTTGCATTATTACACGGCTTGGTTGAATGGTGTATTCTGATTGGATTGGTCAATCTCCTGAATTCAGCAGTGTGTTATTTATGTATAATGAGCTCAATAACAAACCTCTGTCTAATCATAGACTCAGAGCACCTGCTCATATTAACCTGTCTAGTCAAAGACTCAGAGCACCTGCTCATATAACCTGTCTAATCATAGACTCAGAACACCTGCTCATATTAACCTGTCTAATCATAGACTCAGAGCACCTGCTCATATTAACCTGTCTAATCATAGACTCAGAACACCTGCTCATATTAACCTGTCTAGTCAAAGACTCAGAGCACCTGCTCATATTAACCTGTCTAATCATAGACTCAGAACACCTGCTCATATTAACCTGTCTAATCATAGACTCAGAGCACCTGCTCATATTAACCTGTCTAATCATAGACTCAGAGCACCTGCTCATATTAACCTGTCTAATCAAAGACTCAGAACACCTGCTCATATTAACCTGTCTAATCATAGACTCAGAACACCTGCTCATATTAACCTGTCTAATCAAAGACTCAGAGCACCTGCTCATGTTAACCTGTCTAATCATAGACTCAGAGCACCTGCTCATATTAACCTGTCTAATCATAGACTCAGAACACCTGCTCATATTAACCTGTCTAATCATAGACTCAGAACACCTGCTCATATTAACCTGTCTAATCAAAGACTCAGAACACCTGCTCATATTAACCTGTCTAATCATAGACTCAGAACACCTGCTCATATTAACCTGTCTAATCAAAGACTCAGAGCACCTGCTCATGTTAACCTGTCTAATCATAGACTCAGAGCACCTGCTCATATTAACCTGTCTAATCATAGACTCAGAACACCTGCTCATATTAACCTGTCTAATCATAGACTCAGAACACCTGCTCATATTAACCTGTCTAATCATAGACTCAGAGCACCTGCTCATATTAACCTGTCTAATCATAGACTCAGAGCACCTGCTCATATTAACCTGTCTAATCATAGACTCAGAGCACCTGCTCATATTAACCTGTGCTGCTTGATGTTATGCTGCGCAGGTTGATATGGTGCTGATACCAGACCATTGAACATTTGTGAAAATCTTTGAATATATATATATTTTAGAAGCAAATCATTTTAACTCAAATCTTTGCTGGGGATTCTACAAATGTCTTCTAAATCCTAACAGTTTTCTGAAAAAATCATGTTGCTATAATCCAGTGGTGCTCCAACATTTACATGTCAAGGACCACCCATGTATTTGGCCGCTGACAGTCATCTCAAAATATGCTGTTCCAGGGCCGCCCGCTGGCCTAGCGGTCCAGGGGCGCCCGCTGGCCTAGCGGTCCAGGGGCATACACTGGACCACATATGCTGGTAATCCAGCTTGACAATGTGTCGCGGGTTCGACTCCCGATCCCGACGACCTTTGCTGTGTGTCTCCCCCCCATCTCTCTCCCCATTTCCTGTCAGCCTGCTGCCCTGTCAAATAAAGGCATAAAAACCCCAAAATATCTTTAAAAAAATAAAATAATAATAATAATAATATATATATATATATATATATATATATATATATATATATATATATATATATATATATATATATATATATATATATGTGTGTATGTTGTACAGGGACGGAAATACAAATCGGAGTTAAAGGGATACTTCACTTTCACATAAAATAAACATTAAAAATATATATAAAAAAAAAATGAAAGAAGTTATGGCAAAATAAAGGCCCCCTCACACATTAGTAGGACACTCTAATGCGTGAGGGGGCCATGAATTTTCCATTACTTTTTTCATTTATTTTTAATATATTTTTTAAATGTTTCCCCGTCCCGAAAGTGAAGTATCCCTTTAAGTGTTCCCTTTAAAACACACACATCGGTGCCGCGCTATGAGCTTGTAGATCTGCTATTTCTGAATAGAAAAATCAATCTTAAAATGACACAGACACGTTCCCGGTCTTAAAGGACGACTTCACCCATTTTCAACCTTGTCTTCATATAATTGGTCCTCACTCATTTCTTCTTAGGCCTTTCACGGCAATCGGACACTGCATTCAAGATTTGAGGCATTTTGTTTCAAAAATGTGTTTTGCTAAATTATACCTGCTGGTGGCGCTATAACAGGCCAATGTGAAAAGGGTGGCATTTCTTCCTCGGCCTAGTGGGAATGTG
This sequence comes from Gymnoscopelus braueri, assembly GCF_963280865.1. Taxonomy (NCBI): domain Eukaryota; kingdom Metazoa; phylum Chordata; class Actinopteri; order Myctophiformes; family Myctophidae; genus Gymnoscopelus; species Gymnoscopelus braueri. The sequence continues at coordinate 1,616,335 of NC_137621.1, read as the reverse complement.
TGTGTGAAATTTCACGGAAATCGCACGCCGCGTTCATGATTTGAGGTATTTTGTTAAAAACGGACCAATCCTGCAAACTTTGGAAGCCAATCTTAGCCAATGAGGATGGAATATGGAAAATCGGACAGATCCGGGTTGATCACATGACTATAGAGATACTGTGTACCGATTTGCATGACGTTTGGATAAAATCTGTAGCAGTAATATCAAATAATGGGTTTTGCACAAATCTGCCTCCTGGTGGCGCTATAACAGGCCCATGTGAAAGATTTGGGGCAGAGGTTCTGAATTAACATCGAGGGAGTGTGTGTGCACAGTTTCGCAGCGACCGGGCCAACGGTGCCGGAGATTTAGTGCTAGCGGAGACAAAAATCAAAATATTGAAGAACGATGATGTCACTGGTAGACGGGTTTCCACAGCCCCCCTCCACAGACTGAGTAAATGATAAAAATGACTCGGGAGCATTAGTGAGGATCTATTATATGAAGATAGGTTAAAAATGGGTGAAGTCGTCCTTTAATGGGATGATGGATAAAGTGAACCTGTCAGCCAGGATGACATACTGTGACTGTAGAGGAAAGTCTTCTCTAGTGATGATGACATACTGTGACTGTAGAGGAAAGTCTTCTCTAGTGATGACATACTGTGACTGTAGAGGAAAGTCTTCTCTAGTGATGATGACATACTGTGACTGTAGAGGAAAGTCTTCTCTAGTGATGACATACTGTGACTGTAGAGGAAAGTCTTCTCTAGTGATGACATACTGTGACTGTAGAGGAACGTCTTCTCTAGTGATGACATACTGTGACTGTAGAGGAACGTCTTCTCTAGTGATGACATACTTTGACTGTAGAGGAAAGTCTTCTCTAGTGATGATGACATACTGTGACTGTAGAGGAAAGTCTTCTCTAGTGATGACATACTGTGACTGTAGAGGAAAGTCTTCTCTAGTGATGATGACATACTGTGACTGTAGAGGAAAGTCTTCTCTAGTGATGACATACTGTGACTGTAGAGGAAAGTCTTCTCTAGTGATGACATACTGTGACTGTAGAGGAAAGTCTTCTCTAGTGATGATGACATACTGTGACTGTAGAGGAAAGTCTTCTCTAGTGATGACATACTGTGACTGTAGAGGAAAGTCTTCTCTAGTGATGACATACTGTGACTGTAGAGGAACGTCTTCTCTAGTGATGACATACTGTGACTGTAGAGGAACGTCTTCTCTAGTGATGACATACTTTGACTGTAGAGGAAAGTCTTCTCTAGTGATGATGACATACTGTGACTGTAGAGGAAAGTCTTCTCTAGTGATGACATACTGTGACTGTAGAGGAAAGTCTTCTCTAGTGATGATGACATACTGTGACTGTAGAGGAAAGTCTTCTCTAGTGATGACATACTGTGACTGTAGAGGAAAGTCTTCTCTAGTGATGATGACATACTGTGACTGTAGAGGAAAGTCTTCTCTAGTGATGATGACATACTGTGACTGTAGAGGAAAGTCTTCTCTAGTGATGATGACATACTGTGACTGTAGAGGAAAGTCTTCTCTAGTGATGACATACTGTGACTGTAGAGGAAAGTCTTCTCTAGTGATGATGACATACTTTGACTGTAGAGGAAAGTCTTCTCTAGTGATGACATACTGTGACTGTAGAGGAAAGTCTTCTCTAGTGATGACATACTGTGACTGTAGAGGAAAGTCTTCTCTAGTGATGACATACTGTGACTGTAGAGGAAAGTCTTCTCTAGTGATGACATACTGTGACTGTAGAGGAAAGTCTTCTCTAGTGATGACATACTGTGACTGTAGAGGAAAGTCTTCTCTAGTGATGACATACTGTGACTGTAGAGGAAAGTCTTCTCTAGTGATGATGACATACTGTGACTGTAGAGGAACGTCTTCTCTAGTGATGATGACATACTGTGACTGTAGAGGAAAGTCTTCTCTAGTGATGATGACATACTGTGACTGTAGAGGAACGTCTTCTCTAGTGATGATGACATACTGTGACTGTAGAGGAAAGTCTTCTCTAGTGGAGGTAGAAGTTACTTTGTTTGTTCTGGCTCTGAGCCTAAAGGTTGTCTTGATGAGTCGACCATACATACTTGTGTCTGAAAAAAAGATGCCACGTGCATAATAACCACTGTGGCGTCTGCAACGTGACATGCAGTCCTGTAAAGTAACTGAGTACATGTACTCAAGTACTGTACTTAAGTACAATGTTGAGGTATTTTTTACTTTACTGGAGTATTTCCAATTTTCAGTACTTTTACTTCTACTCCACTACACCTCAGAGGCAAATATTGTACTTTTACTCCACTACAATTATTTACAAACTTTAGTTACTAGTTACTTTGTAGATTTATAGATTGATATTACAAAACACCACTTAAACCCTATATATATTTCGGCAATTTGAAAATAGCAGATCTACAAGCTCACAATGCGTCGCATCACGACGCATTGTGAGCTTGTAGATCTGCTATTTTCAAATATTAGAGCGCGTGCGTGCGTGCGTGCGTGCGTGCGTGCGTGCGTGCGTGCGTGCGTGCGTGCGTGCGTGCGTGCGTGCGTGCGTGCGTTTGTGCGTGCGGGTCTACAAGATGCAACGTGTCGGTGTCGTGGACTTGTAGATCTGCTACCATGTTCACTAGTTTGGGTCCCTGGGAGAGATCAAATGACATTAGCGTCCAATATGTCACCGGCTGCCTTTCAGATGTAATCACCTTTAAAGTGGAAAATGTATCAATTATGTAACAAAAACAAAAACAAACGGACACTAAGACTAATTAAACCAGGTCCTCCATCAGATCTAGTTTGATAAGCAAAACCTGTATTTTGAAAAGAACATTTTAATCTTTTAGTTTATGATGATGTAATTAAAGTTATTGGTCCTCAAACCTTCCAAACGGCTCATGTGTGCCGTGGTATCTACAATAACTAAGCACTTAACTACGTGTCTGAGTGTCAGTACATTACATGAGTATTTATGTATGCATTTATTTATTCATTGAAACTCATGACGTTCACTCCACTGCATTTCAAAGATAAATATTGTACTTTTGACTCCAAGGTTGAGTAACTTCTGAATTTGATGGGTAACCAGATATGGTGTAACACTGCACGGCTTCTGTTAAATGTTAAACACCACGTTTGTTAAATGTCAAATGCAAAACGGCCTTCTGACATACACTATCTGATATGTTCAGCTTTGGATTCGATAGCGTCAGACGACATCATTACACATTGAACGTGAGTTCTCTGCTTCATGAGATATTTTCTCCAAACCAGGGTCATCGCCCTGCTGGCTTGTGGTGGACATACATTTTTGTCAGAATTATAGTTTTTCCATGGACACACAAATGAGTGGAATATTACCAAAACCACAAAGAGCTATATAGCCTTAATACCTTTACAGGTCTGTAACTCTGAAGGTCATTACACACCGGCGATTATGCGAATATACGCAAAATTCGGACTCGTCCGAATAAATAAAAGATGCTTTTTCGCTCCGCGAAACTGATGTGGAAGCTTGCATTGACTTTATAAGGTTTAAAAGAAAAACGTATTATTCGCACGAAAAAAATCGCACCTGGTGTGTAAGGACCTTGAGAGTGCACAAAATAATGGTCCATTTGGTTCTATGTGCGCAGTCTCAGAGTTACGGAGGTGCTTGAAAATAAGAGGTTAGTGAACCATACTGTCCTAGTGGACTCCTAATGTGCCATAGTGTGTCATCGTAAATCAGTGTCAGTACAGACACATGTGTCCGTGTACGGACACATTGATGAGCCCTGCTCCAAACAGAGACTTTTAGTTCAGTTGATGTGAATGTTTGAGTCGTTATAAAGACGAGTCACAGAGAGTTTCCCAACAAAAACAGCATGTTTAGATTAGGTCTGTATGACAGTTGAGGATATACAACAATATGATTGATGATAAACACTGTCTGCACTGGACGGCCAAGTCGGTACAAGCCTCTCGGTGCGGAGCGGTCTCAACAGCCTCAGAACTACCGGAATTCTCTGAAAGTTGGGGTTGCCAACCGTTCCTCTGAAATTATGGAATCGTCCCTTATTTTGGACACTAAAATAGACGATCTACAAGCTCACAACGCGTCGCGTTGTGAGCTTGTAGATCTGCTATTCTCAAAGGATTGTATACACATGATAACTTGTGAAATGGGACATTGTGCATAAAAAGCACTTTTACTTTTAGTAGGCTACTTAAGTGTATTCTGATGCCAATACTTTTGTACTTTTACTCAAGTAAATTCTAAATACTGGTACTTTTACTTGTAACAGAGCATTTCTACATTGTGGTATTGCTACTTTTACTTAAGTACAAAATGTGAGTACTTCTTCCACCACTGGTACTCACTTTATAATTATCTATTGGTTTTATTTTCATTTTCAATAAATGTAGGCGTTTCGTTACCTTCTCTCATTCACTCTCTGACTGCGGAGAACTCTGACTATCAGCGTGTTTCTTTTTTTTTGTGACCAACTTTTTTTTTTATTTAATCTTTTTTAAAACAAGCTTTCAGAGGTGACAGACATTTCATCACATTATTGTGTGGGCAAGCAGTTCACACAATTTCCCACGTGACATACGAAAAGTGTCTTTTCAGTTCATAGATTGTCCGTCAGTAGGCCTATAGTCAAGTACTGTATAGTCTGCCTGTTGGCAGTTGTGACAGTCGCTTCCTCTGGTCCTGTGGCTGTTAAACAGCCCAGGTCAGCGTGTTTCTTGTTGGCGGCAATCAGAGGCAGGTGGGGCGTTTCTTTGCGTAACTCGTTTGCAAAATGGATATATTATACGCGCCCGTTCTTTTTTTCCCCGCCTAATATATATATATATGAGTGAGTGAGAGAGAGAGAGAGAGAGAGAGAGAGAGAGAGAGAGAGAGAGAGAGAGAGAGAGAGAGAGAGAGAGAGAGAGAGAGAGAGAGAGAGAGAGAGAGAGAGAGAGAGAGTCACTTGCATAGACCCACGTTGTAAGAATGGGGTGCAGAAGTTCTCTTTCCATCAGCTTTGGGGCGAGATCAAAGCGTGATGCAACTCTCTCTCTCTATGGCTCTGGTACAACAGCAGTGGCAAAGCGGTGAGAGGAATGAATGAATTGGCTCCACGACTACATGTAGGAAAAGGAAAAACAGGGCTTTAAGGAAGGAAGAAAAGAGAAAGCAAGTAACTGAGGCTTTTGGGTTGTATGTGGAACATGTCCCACATCAGCCTTAGAAGACTCCTGGGGTTTGGGGGGGGGGGGGGGGGGGGGGGTTGAGACATGACAGATAAACAGAACATCTGCATTAGTGTGGTTGTGCTCACTGTAGACACGCTGTACATGTGAGGATCCTGACTTTGGCTCTAATGCACCTTTAACAAGGTCTCATATTAAAGCTGCCCTGTAGTTCTCCACAACCACAGCCTGGCCGCTAGCTCCTGCTAGCATCTGGTTTCACTACCACTGTAATGGGAGCAGGATTTACTGAAGAAACCATCTGAATACAAGCCCAGGGCCATAAATGTGACATTGTGAATATATATATATATATATATATATATATATATATATATATATATGATGTGTTACTTTTCTACGCTCACATGAGGCGGGTTGGAAGCCAGACTTCTAGCCAGTACCAAATGTGCGTCGCATGGCAGTGAGGCATCGAGTGCACCGCGCAAATTAGAAAACTATTTTGAACCCGTTGCCCCCGACCCCACTGTGTGTGTGTGTGTGTGTGTGTGTGTGTGTGTGTGTGTGTGTGTGTGTGTGTGTGTGTGTGTGTGTAGTGTGTGTGTGTGTGTGTGTGTGTGTGTGTGTGTGTGTGTTGTGTGTGTGTGTGTGTGTGTGTGTGTGTGTGTGTGTGCGCGCGTGTGTGTGCGTGTGCATAATTGGTTTCAAATGATATATCTGCCTTTTAGTGAATCATAATTTATTAGCAGCTGCTCTGAATATTTCCATGAAGACAGATGTAGGAAACAGTTTTTTTTATCCCACGATTTTGTAACCCTTTTTCACCCGGTGCCAATTATCTAAGTGATCCTAGGTCACCGCAACGGCTGACCAGGGGGAGGAGTTATAGAGACCATGATTACTACATGTTTGTTTTTTTACTTGAGTAAAAGTGCAAAAGTATCGGTATCAAAATGTACTTCAATTACCAAAAGTACTAAAATGTTTGAAAATAGCAGATCTGCAAGCTCACAACGTGTCGCGATGCGACACGTTGTGAGCGTGTAGATATTTTCAAGTGGCCTAGGTATAAAATAGGGCTAAAGTGGTTAATGTGTGTTTTATAATGTAATCATTTATATCTGCAAAGTAACTAGTAACTAAAGTTTTCAAATAATTGTAGTGGAGTAAAAGTACAATATTTGCCTCTGAGATGTAGTGGAGTCGGAAGTAAAAGTACAGACAATTGGAAATACTCAAGTAAAAGTACCTCAAAACTTTACTTAAGTACAGTGCTTGAGTAAATGTACTTAGTTACTTTACACCACTGTCCGTCCGTCCGTCTGTCTGTCCGTCTGTCTGTGAGCAGCTAATCTCCGGCACGGCAGATCTAGATCTACAAGATCTACAAGTTCAGATCTACAAGCTCATAGCGCAGCATGACATATCTAGATCTACAGGATCTACAAGCTCAGATATACAAGCTCATAGATCGGCACGGCAGATCTAGATCTACAAGATCTACAAGCTCAGATCTACAAGCTCATAGCGCGGCACCGAGTGCTGCACTATGAGCTTGTAGATCTGCTATTTTTGAAAAATATTGAAAATGTATGCAAATCTTTGAATGTATATGTTTTAAAGCAAAACAAATTAACTCCGATGTGTGCTTCTGGGGGTCCCTGGAACAAAATATTTTTAGATGGGGGTCTGCGGCCAAATACATATAGTTGTGGGGGTCCTTGACATGGAAAAGTTTGAGAACCACTGATATTATAGCAACATAGGTTTGTTAGGATTTAGAAGACATTTGTAGAATATATATATATAAAAAATGTGCAAAATAGCAGATCTACAAGCTCATAGCTATGAGCTTGTAGATCTGCTATTTTTTGAGTAGCCAAAGAAATCTAAAGTGACACAGATGCGTTCCTGGATTGAATGGGTTAAATATTTGAGCCAATCATGTTCACCCCTGATGTTTTTATCATTAAGCCAATGAACCCCCTGAACCCCAGTGTCCCTATTCTGAGCACAATGTTATTACTAAGTGAACATTCAGCAACGATATAGCAGATCTACAAGCTCACAACATATCGCAATATGTTGTGAGCTTGTAGATCTGTTTTTTGGGGGGTGCTAATGTTCCCTCCAGAATATGGATGCTGGGATTCAAGAGCAAGGTGTATCTACATAATGTAACAGTGACTTTAACGCATTAAGAGCAACTTCATCACTAATACTTTCACTAGTAGCTGAAAGTTCAAGTAATGTTTGACCAGGAGTATCGATACTTTGACTCAAAGTACTGGAGTACATTCAGTTTGAGGATACTTTGTCCACATGCTGGAGCACTTTAGTGCTCATGGCTGCCGTTCACATTTCCCTCATGATGGAACAATAAAGATTTGGATTGAATTCTGCTTTTCACATCATAGCATCTGCTCTGTGTCCAGGCAGCGTTGCCATGTCTGCTTATTATAAGCCCCTTTGGCCTTGTTTTTTCTGTAAACTCTCTTGTAAATATTGGTGGTTGTGGGTTGTGTTTTTGGGGGGGGGGGGGGGTGCGGGGGGTTGATTATTTTGGCTTGCTTCCATAATGTTGTTTAAACCAGTGGTTCTCAAACATTTCATGTCAAGGACAAATTAATGTAAATGACCATGGACCCCCATCTGAAAATATTCTGTGCCAGGGGAACGCCTTCTAAATCTTGTTTAGATGTTGCCAAACAGGAATTGTTGCTTATATATCGTTGTTGTCGGGCAGAAACCTCTTATATTAACGTTTTGTAATTTTTTTGTATTCTGTCACGGGGCAACCCGTGCCCTGTAGACACTAAGGCCCCCACTGGGTAAAACCGGACAGTACGAGCACACACTGCTCAGCTGCTTCCAATCATTGCCTGTCATCAAGCTGGCTTGGAGGTGTGTCTGCATAGACCCTTTAACAGACGACGTCACACTGATGAGAACCAGTATGCCAGTCATGAATATACTCGGAAATCTGTCCGCACAGGTAAAACCAACTGTAAAAAACATGGGTGTTATCCTCGACTCCGACCTCAATTTTGGAAAACACATTTAAGCAATGTCACTAAAATAGCTTTTTACCACCTGAGAAACATTGCAAGAGTTAGACCCTTCCTCTCCTTAGAGGACGCTAAGAAACTGACCCATGCCTTTGTTCTATCAAGATTAGATTACTGTAATGCACTTCATACAACTTATTCAAAATGCAGCAGCCAGAATCCTAACGAACACCAGGAAAAGGGACCACATTACGCCTGTACTTGCGTCATTGCACTGGATCCCTGTGAAGTTTAGAATAGATTCTAAAGTTCTTTTACTTGTTTTTAAAGCCTTGAATGGCCTAGCACCTTGCTATCTGTCAGATTGCCTAGAGAGGTATGTCCCAGGGCGCCCCCTCAGGTCACTCGGTGCTGGACTGTTGACGGAGCTGTCAACAAACGGCAAGAGACATGGGGAGGCTGCCTTTGGTAGCTATGCACAGATTTGGAACCTACTCCCCCTGCATATCAGACAGGCAACCTCGGTTGGTGGTTTTAAGAGGCAGCTAAAAACCCACTTCTATGATCTTGCTTTTAACTGATCTCCTTTTAATCTGTCCCCCCACCCCACACACACTTTTTCACTGTTTTGTATTTTTCTCTTGTCTAGATTTTAACTTATTGTTTTGTTTAACTTGTGTTTTTTAACCTGAATGTAAAGCACTTTGAACTGCATTTATGTCTGAAAGGTGCTCTATAAATAAAGATGATTATTATTATTATTATTATTATTATGTGCTCAATGAAACCCATTCTGTCAGGTCTCGCTAGGACACGCCTCACTAGCCAACACACAAGAGGGGGTTGGGGTGTGCGTCCAGTCTCAATGTTGGTAAACAAACACTTGGTCTATAGCAGCTTATATTATCTGCATCAGCCTCATGTTATTGTAATTGTTCTCTGAATTCATGATTTGATGCCTGGAAATGCATTCAGAGTTTGTTATGGAAAACTGACGCTAATTATTACTAATCAATGTGGGCGGGTCTCTATATAATGGAGGCTGGAAGCATAGTCTGTTTGCCTGAAGCCAACAGGTAGACAACACCAGGGGAGGGCTGCCAGGGCCTTGTGGAAAAAGGCATATGCCTGTGACAGTATCTTAAGTTCTTGTTTTTATAGTTGTTTTTTTTCTTAGTTTGGTTGTCAAGTGTTCATTTCCTACTTTCTATTTTTGAAAGTGTGTTTTTTGTGGTCAGTCTGATTTATGTTTGAAGTACTATTTTTGCCTCAGGCCTGCACTGTAAAAATCCTGCACAGGATTGTTTTATCTTATTTTCTAGGTACATAAATTAGAAAAAACTATATTTTTGGACAATTCTTGGGGCCTTGACCATCTGGCCAACTGTTACAAATAAAATGCCCGACTTGATCATACTACAGCGTCACACAAAAGCATCCAAATCTGTCTGTCTGTCTGTCTGTCTGTCTGCCTGCCTGCCTGCCTGCCTGCCTCCTCTTGTGTAATCCATCATAAGGATGAACTGTTTGGCCAATTCACAGTTGTGCTTGTATAAGGTCCCATAACCCATTTTTTAAATGTCGTACTTGTGTAACGTGAGAACAAGAAAATATCCAGCACTCATTCAATAAATGTCCTTTTCACACATAGATACGTTTACCTCACCCACACTGATGTGGTTCACATAGATATGTTTACCTCACCCACACTGATGTGGTTTTTCATAGATACGTTTACCTCACCCACACTGATGTGGTTTCTCATAGATACTTTTACCTCACCCACACTGATGTGGTTTCACATAGATACTTTTACCTCACCCACACTGATGTGGTTTTTCATAGATACGTTTACCTCACCCACACTGATGTGGTTTCACATAGATACTTTTACCTCACCCACACTGATGTGGTTTCACATAGATACTTTTACCTCACCCACACTGATGTGGTTTCACATAGATACGTTTACCTCACCCACACTGAGACACGGACGTGTTTCAATCTATACTCGCTCTTCCTCATCTGAGGAGGAAGAGCGAGTATAGGTTGAAACGCGTCCGTGGAAGCAGATCTGTTTTCGTGTCCTCATGGTATGTAGTGTTGGGCCGTTCACCTCCAGACCTTTATTTATTTAATTCCGGAGCGCTGTGGACCATTCCTCTCTCTCTCTCTCTCTCTCTCTCTCTTCTCTTTCCTCTCGGTATACTTGTGTAACGTCCCATAGCTCAGCAGTGTGTTTTTTGGCTGTCCTGAACACCATTCTGCAGCTCTGTGTCTGGCTGCTCAACCTGAACACCTGCTTCCCCCTGCAGTGGCCAGAGGCAGGCCCGGATTATCTATGGAACTTAGTGGTGCTAAACCACGGGCCCTGTGTGAATTATATTTTAAAATAATGATAATAGTGATACACTGTTTATACATTACTGCTGCTCGGTACGATAGATCACGTGGTTTCAGACGTCTTTGTACCAAGGACCCCCTAATTAATAGGCATTTGGCCCGCGGACGCCCGTCTGCAAACGTTCTGTGGCAGGGAGAAGATTTGTGTCGGAACAAATTCACATTTATTTCACAGAGCGCCAGGAGGTGACGTGTATGTGAGCTTGTAGAGGAGGTGACGTGTATGTGAGCTACCAGGAGGTGACGTGTATGTGAGCTACCAGGAGGTGACGTGTATGTGAGCTACCAGGAGGTGACGTGTATGTGAGCTACCAGGAGGTGACGTGTATGTGAGCTACCAGGAGGTGACGTGTATGTGAGCTTGTAGAGGAGGTGACGTGTATGTGAGCTTGTAGAGGAGGTGACGTGTATGTGAGCTTACAGGAGGTGATGTGTATGTGAGCTTGTAGAGGAGGTGACGTGTATGTGAGCTTGTAGAGGAGGTGACGTGTATGTGAGCTTACAGGAGGTGACGTGTATGTGAGCTTACAGGAGGTGACGTGTATGTGAGCTTGTAGAGGAGGTGACGTGTATGTGAGCTTACAGGAGGTGATGTGTATGTGAGCTTGTAGAGGAGGTGACGTGTATGTGAGCTTGTAGAGGAGGTGACGTGTATGTGAGCTTACAGGAGGTGATGTGTATGTGAGCTTGTAGAGGAGGTGACGTGTATGTGAGCTTACAGGAGGTGATGTGTATGTGAGCTTGTAGAGGAGGTGACGTGTATGTGAGCTTACAGGAGGTGATGTGTATGTGAGCTTACAGGAGGTGATGTGTATGTGAGCTTACAGGAGGTGATGTGTATGTGAGCTTGTAGAGGAGGTGACGTGTATGTGAGCTTACAGGAGGTGACGTGTATGTGAGCTTGTAGAGGAGGTGACGTGTATGTGAGCTTACAGGAGGTGACGTGTATGTGAGCTTACAGGAGGTGACGTGTATGTGAGCTTACAGGAGGTGACGTGTATGTGAGCTTGTAGAGGAGGTGACGTGTATGTGAGCTTACAGGAGGTGACGTGTATGTGAGCTTACAGGAGGTGATGTGTATGTGAGCTTGTAGAGGAGGTGACGTGTATGTGAGCTTACAGGAGGTGACGTGTATGTGAGCTTGTAGAGGAGGTGACGTGTATGTGAGCTTGTAGAGGAGGTGACGTGTATGTGAGCTTGTAGAGGAGGTGACGTGTATGTGAGCTTGTAGAGGAGGTGATGTGTATGTGAGCTTACAGGAGGTGACGTGTATGTGAGCTTACAGGAGGTGACGTGTATGTGAGCTTGTAGAGGAGGTGACGTGTATGTGAGCTTGTAGAGGAGGTGACGTGTATGTGAGCTTGTAGAGGAGGTGACGTGTATGTGAGCTTACAGGAGGTGACGTGTATGTGAGCTTGTAGAGGAGGTGACGTGTATGTGAGCTTGTAGAGGAGGTGACGTGTATGTGAGCTTGTAGAGGAGGTGACGTGTATGTGAGCTTATAGAGGAGGTGACGTGTATGTGAGCTACCAGGAGGTGACGTGTATGTGAGCTTGTAGAGGAGGTGACGTGTATGTGAGCTTGTAGAGGAGGTGACGTGTATGTGAGCTTGTAGAGGAGGTGACGTGTATGTGAGCTTGTAGAGGAGGTGACGTGTATATGAGCTTGTAGAGGAGGTGACGTGTATGTGAGCTTGTAGAGGAGGTGATGTGTATGTGAGCTTGTAGAGGAGGTGATGTGTATGTGAGCTTGTAGAGGAGGTGATGTGTATGTGAGCTTGTAGAGGAGGTGACGTGTATGTGAGCTTGTAGAGGAGGTGACGTGTATATGAGCTTGTAGAGGAGGTGATGTGTATGTGAGCTTGTAGAGGAGGTGATGTGTATGTGAGCTTACAGGAGGTGACGTGTATGTGAGCTTGTAGAGGAGGTGACGTGTATGTGAGCTTACAGGAGGTGATGTGTATGTGAGCTTACAGGACTTTTGACTCAAATCTTTGCTTTTGGAGGGTCCCTATTACTACATATTCTGAGATGGGGGTCCGCGGCCAAATACATATAATGTTGGGAGTCCTTGACATGAAAAAGTTTGAGAACCACTGATATAGAAACATACTTTATACTTTTTTCAAAAAACTGTTAGGATTTAGAAGACATTTGTAGAATCCCCCAGAAGCAAAGATTTGAGTTACAAATGTTCACTTTTAAATATATATATATTCAAAAGATTTGCACACATTTTCACGATTTTTTCAGAGCAAGTAGCAGATCTACAATCTACAGGCACTCTGTGCCGCGCTACGAGCTTGTAGATCTGCTATTTCTTTGAATAGCCCAAAGACGTCTAAAAACAATGACACAGATGCGTTCCCGGGCTTAAAGGGTTAAGTCAGAACAGGCTGACCCTGAAGCTGAAGCTACAGAGCATGAGTCAGCAGAAAGACACTGACGGCCTCATGGGACACATTTGGACCAAATGTGGGATTTTCTTCTGTTTTTTTCCTCTCATGTCACAGAGTTCTCGTTGCCTTTGCTAAAGGGCTCTCTGGGCTCTCTGGGCTCTCTCTAAGGGCGATTCAGACTATAGTCCCGGGTGCGCACCGGTGTGAATGTTGCCTACTAGTGATGAGCGGGTCGACCCGTAACCCGCGGGTCAACCCGCGGCGCGGGTGGTCGAGTCAGGATTTCAGAGGCAATTATGCAGGCTGCGGGTGAGCGGGTCAGCCGCTCTCACACGCAAAAAAAAATTAAAAAATCACATGCTCTTGTTTTGTCTTTATTCCTAATAAGAATAAGAATAATAACAATAAAACAGTTTGAATACACTTGGTGTATACTTGAAGATTATTTTCTAACCTTCATGATTTTACAGAATTATAGGTACGACCCGCGAGGCTCAACCACGCCCCGCGGTTGAGCCATAGATTTATATATGGGTTCCGGGGCGGGTCATGAAAAAAACGACCCGCACATCACTATTGCCTACCGTTCCCCGAAACGGATCACCGTACCGTACCCAGGACCGCCTGGGGAGGTAGTCTCGGATCCGGATCATGCGTACTCGAGTACGGAACGCTGCAATGTGAATCCATCCGTACCAAAAGAAAGAAGTGGACTGCTAATCACATATCATTTACATAATTTATAATGACACATTTTTTTACCTGGGTTATCTTCTCATAGTTCTACTTGAATGTTTACAAGAAATAATAATCCCGCTAGTGTTTGAGTAGCGCAAGCCGTGAAAAAACATAAACAAAACACATGTGTCGCTAGTGCTGCTGCTAGGACAAATATAGCAAGGATTAGTCTGTGACGTCCCTGCTAAAATACCAAGGATGCGTCAATGACATCACTGTCAATCGATAATTACAGACGACGTTACATTGCAAGGTTTCAAAGACCAGCGCACACACTGCTTTGGTTGTGTATTGTTGTTCTGTTTATATTATATCTCATGACAACCTCAGGAACACAGTCAAACTTCATTATTCACTCTAAACTCTGACAAGTGACTCTTCTTCTGTGAATGACATTCTCATCATCCCAAAGCCCCATAGTCCACAGCGCCCCCATGAGGCACATATTTACCATTACCGTTGAATGAAGTGTTCTCGGGTACGGAAGAATCTTGGCCAATGTGAATGTTGGCCAGCTGGGAGAGGCCACTCGTACTCGGGAACGGTTTGAATCAATCGGACCCGGTCTGAATCCACCCTAACCCTTTGCTAAAGGGCTCTCTGGGCTCTCTCTAACCCTTTGTTAAAGGGCTCTCTGGGCTCTCTCTAACCCTTTGCTAAAGGGCTCTCTGGGCTCTCTCTAACCCTTTGCTAAAGATCTCTCTGGGCTCTCTCTAACCCTTTGTTAAAGGGCTCTCTGGGCTCTCTCTAACCCTTTGCTAAAGGGCTCTCTGGGCTCTCTCTAACCCTTTGTTAAAGGGCTCTCTGGGCTCTCTCTAAACCTTTGTTAAAGGGCTCTCTGGGCTCTCTCTAACCCTTTGCTAAAGGGCTCTCTGGGCTCTCTCTAACCCTTTGTTAAAGGGCTCTCTGGGCTCTCTCTAAACCTTTGTTAAAGGGCTCTCTGGGCTCTCTCTAACCCTTTGCTAAAGGGCTCTCTGGGCTCTCTCTAACCCTTTGTTAAAGGGCTCTCTGGGCTCTCTCTAACCCTTTGCTAAAGGGCTCTCTGGGCTCTCTCTAACCCTTTGTTAAAGACCTCTCTGGGCTCTCTCTAACCTTTTGTTAAAGGGCTCTCTGGGCTCTCTCTAACCCTTTGTTAAAGACCTCTCTGGGCTCTCTCTAACCCTTTGTTAAAGGGCTCTCTGGGCTCTCTCTAACCCTTTGTTAAAGACCTCTCTGGGCTCTCTCTAACCCTTTGTTAAAGACCTCTCTGGGCTCTCTCTAACCTTTTGTTAAAGGGCTCTCTGGGCTCTCTCTAACCCTTTGTTAAAGACCTCTCTGGGCTCTCTCTAACCCTTTGTTAAAGGGCTCTCTGGGCTCTCTCTAACCCTTTGTTAAAGGGCTCTCTGGGCTCTCTCTAACCCTTTGTTAAAGACCTCTCTGGGCTCTCTCTAACCCTTTGTTAAAGACCTCTCTGGGCTCTCTCTAACCTTTTGTTAAAGGGCTCTCTGGGCTCTCTCTAACCCTTTGTTAAAGACCTCTCTGGGCTCTCTCTAACCCTTTGTTAAAGGGCTCTCTGGGCTCTCTCTAACCCTTTGTTAAAGGGCTCTCTGGGCTCTCTCTAACCCTTTGTTAAAGACCCCACACAGTTGCATAAGCATGTGTGTACTGATTTAAAAAGTACCTTCAGTGGTGGAAGTAGTATACTCACGTTTTGTACTTAAGTAGAAGTATCAATACCGTCCGGTATTCAACATGTACTTGAGTTAAGATTGCAAAAGTATTTGCATTAAAATATACTTAAGTACTGAAAGTAAAAGTAGTCATTGTGCAGAATGTCCCATTTCACAAGTTTCCAAATGTATACAAAATGATTTTGCTATAAAGTATTATATAGGGCTGAAGTGGTTAATGCATGTCTTGTAATAATAATCCAAATCTATAAAGTAACTACATTACATTACATTACATGTAATTACATGTGGGCGGCCATAGCTGAGTGGTTAGTGAGCCCGCCTAGGGAACCAGCTGGCCCTGGTTGCCCCAGGTTCGATTCCAGGCTATCCCAGCATATGTGCCGATGATATGAAATTTGTCCCTGAGCAAGACTCTTAACCCCAATTGCTCACAGGTTCTCATTGGAAACAAGACCGCAAGGACTTTCATGAACGACCTGTTAAAAGGAATTATCCTTATCCTTACATTACAGTCATTTAGCAGACGCTTTTATCCAAAGCGACTTACAATAAGTGTATTCAGTGTAGGGAACGAAAACTACTAATCACCAGAAGTCTTTAGTGCATTTTCTGCATAAACAAGCAACCAAGAGTATACCTAGCGCTAAGGTAAAAGTGCAATATATCAGCTACCTATTTCCTTAAACAGATGAGACAAAATAGCTAAATCAAATGAGCATGAGCTAAAACAAATAAGTATATCGACTAAACAAGATCCAATAAACAATCCAATAATCCAATAAACAATACAGCAATAGAAAACAAGCGTTCGTACAACTAGTTAACAACAAGTAGGTCAGGCAGAGAGGAAGGGTAGTGTTTCCTGAAGAGGTGAGTTTTCAGCCTGCGGCGAAATATGGGCAGTGACTCTGCTGTCCTAACATCAGTGGGAAGTTCATTCCACCACTGTGGGGCCAGAACAGAAAAGAGTCGTGACCGTGTGGATCGGCCAGAAGGACCCTTGAGTGACGAGGCAATCAGTCGCCCCGAGGTGGCAGACCGAAGTGGTCGGGCAGGGGTGTAGGCATCGACCATAGCCCGGAGGTAGGAAGGAGCTGTTCCTTTCACTGCCCTATAGGCTAGCACCAGGGTTTTGAACTGGATGCGAGCCGCTACGGGGAGCCAGTGTAGAGAGCGGAGAAGGATGGTTGTGTGGGAGAACTTGGGGCGGTTGAACACCAGACGAGCCGCAGCTTTCTGAACAAGCTCCAGAGGTTTGATGGCAGATGCCGGAGCACCAGCAAGGAGGGAGTTGCAGTAGTCCAGGCGGGAGATGACGAGAGCCTGGATGAGCACCTGGGCTGCCTTCTCCGTGAGGAAGGGGCGAATCCTCCTGATGTTGTAGAGCAGGAATCTGCAGGACCTCGTCACTGATGCGATGTTTGCCGAGAACGTCAGTTGATCGTCCAGGGTCACACCCAGATTCTTTGCAGTCCGAGTTGAGGTCACCACAGCATTATCAATGGTGATGGCCATGTCTCGGTGCGGACAGCCCTTCCCCGGGAGGAACATCAGCTCGGTCTTGTCCAGGTTGAGCTTCAGGTGGTTTGTCGACATCCACTCCGAGATGTCAGCCAGACAAGCAGCAATGCGTGCCTCCACCTGGGTATCAGAGGGGGGGAATGAGAGGATTAGCTGGGTGTCATCGGCATAGCAGTGGTAGGAAAAGCCATGGGAGTGGATGACAGCACCCAGAGATGTAGTGTAGAGAGAGAAAAGAAGAGGACCCAGAACCGAGCCTTGGGGAACCCCAGTTGTGAGCCTGTGTGGTTCTGACACAGACCCTCTCAGCATCACCTGGTAGGAGCGACCCGTCAGGTAGGATGCAAACAGGGAGAGTGCAGAGCCTGAGACACCCATCCCCTCGAGGGTGGAGAGGAGGATCTGATGGTTCACCGTGTCGAACGCTGCAGACAGGTCCAGGAGTATCAGCACTAGTTTATCAGCTTATCAGCTTATCAGCTTATCAGTTTATCAGCACTAGTTTATAGATCGTCTATTGGAAAATAGCCCATCTATAAGCTCACTATGCTTTGTAGAAGTCATAATTTACTTTAAAAAATGTATTAAAAAAATAAGGTTTGAATTGGGACATTCTGCACAATGAGTGCTTTTACTTTTTGTTAGCCTTTACTTTTTAAGTATATTTTTATGCCAATATACTACAATATAGAGCTCAGGGGAACATTTCACACTGGAGCTACAGCATTGGTTCTCAAAGTGGGGTCCGGGGACCCCCTGGGGTCCTTGGAGGGGTACCAGGGGGTCCCCAGCAAGCGTCACAATCATTTTAACCACTTTAACTATTATTTTGTACTTTAACTATTCAAAAATAGCAGATCTACAAGCTCATAGCGTGGCACCGAGTGCCGCGCTATGAGCTTGTAGATCTGCAATTTTTTGGAAAAATCATGAAAATGTGTGCACATCTTTGAATATATATATATATATATATATATATATATATATATATATATATATATATATTTTTTTTTTTAAAGCAAACATTTGTAACTTCATGGGGGTCCCTGGAACCAAATATTTTGAGATGGGGGTCCGCGGCCAAATACATACAATTGTGGGGGTCCTTGACATGGAACAGTTTGAGAACCACTGATCTAGACAATAGACACAGCTTACCTGTGAGTGACACCACAAGGCCTCATATGACCTCTAGTGGTGGCACGGCCACATTGCACCAGAGGACCAGGTCAGAGTCTGAATATTTGATTGATTTGATTTCTATCTCTGAGTCTGAGACCCCAATTTCTAACGTAAAATCTATGTTAATTTAACTCTGAGAGCGGGTCCATTTGGTTCCATTTGTACACTCTCAGAGTTACAGACCCAAGTACAGTGAGTACAATTTTGAGGTACTTTTACTTTACTGTAGTATTTCCAATTGTCTATACTTTAACTCCTACTCCACTACATCTCAGAGGCAAATATTGTACTTTTACTCCACTACAATTATTTGAAAACTTTAGTTACTAGTTACTTCTTTCTAGATATAAATGATTACATTATAAAACATACATTAACCATTTTAGCCATATTTTATACCTAGGCCATTTGAAAATAGCCGATCTATGCAACGTGCTGTGAGCTTGTAGATCGGGGATTTTCAAACATTTTAGTACTTTTACTTTTGGTACTTTAAGTACATTTTGATACCAATACTTTTGTACTTTTCCTCATGTTTAATTCCGGACTTTTACTTGTAAACAGAGTACTTCTAAATTGCAGTATTGAAACTTTTACTTAAGTAAAACACTTGAGTACTTTTTCCACCACTGATGTTCTGCATAGTAGTGTTTATCTGTCTGTTTTTTAAGTACATTTGAAAACAAGCCATTTACTTTCATCAGCTTTTTAATCGACCTTGTATTTAAACTGTTCTTCATGTACTTTTTCTCTGCAACCTTCTGAATAAAGTACTCAATCAATCAATCAATCAATCAATCAATCAATGTCATGAACAGACTGGAGAACTGCTGTCTGGACGCCATCTAGTGTCCATTAGCAGACACTACATGTGTCTGAAGATTATTATGGATGACCCCCACATTAATGTATGCTTTATGGCCAGTGGCCACGGACCCCGAGGGACCCCCAGGGACCCCAATCTGAAAATATATAGTGCCAGGGACCCCCACGGACCCCCCCATCTGAACATATATAGTGCCAGGGACCCCCAGAAGAGAAGAGTTATGTTAAGAAATTAAACATTATTCAAAATGTTTCAAAACATTTACAAAATATCAGATGTACAAGCTCGCTGCGCTGCCACGAAGTGACGCGCTGTGAGATCTGATATTTTAGAATAGCCAAAGTATAAAATATGGATAAAGTGGTTAAAATGATTGTGATGCTGTATTTTAAAACATACTGGTTTTAAATAGACAATTTATTCAAATATGTAAATGATCTCATTAAATATACACGATTCACATATGCAAAGTACAAAAGTATTCACATTAAAATATACTTAAGTAAAAGCACTCATTTTGCAGAATATCCCATTTCACAAGTTTCCAAATGTGTGAACATGCTTTGAAAACAGCAGATCTACAAGCTCACAAGGCGTGGCTTTGCAACGCGTTGTGAGCTTGTAGATTTCAAATAGCCTAAGTATGCATAGGACTGTAGTGGTTGTATGTTTTGTAATAATATTAAAAATCTATAATACTAGTAACTAAAGTTTTCAAGTAATTGTAGTGGAGTAAAAGTACAATATTTGCCTCTGAGGTGTAGTGGAGTAGAAGTAAAAGTTGGAAATATTCAAGTAAAGTACAAATACCTCAAAATTGTACTTAAGTACAGTACTTGAGTACATGTACTTAGTTACTTAACACCGCTGCTCTGCACAGGTGAAGATGATTTAGTGTTGATGAGTGAAAAGCAGTCTGTGGGGATCTATTCACTCTGCAGGGTGAAGATCCGGTCAGAAAAACGGAAATGTTTTTTCCATGTAACGTCCGGGTGAACGTGTTCAACGGACCGGATCCAGTAGGCGGGGCTTTAGACCGGATGTGAATACGGATTTACATGGGACGCAGGCGCAGCGCACTACGTCTGCTTTCAAACAGTTTGGTTTGCATCGCGTCACGCCGCTCTGCTGAAGGTAAAGTAATGTTTGATTTATATCTAAAGTTTAAACACTCACTGTGTGAGGGTTTGTAGATCTAACCCCGCCATACGTTCATGTGTGTTTATAAATCTACTTTAGTCTTATCAAGACGGTCAGGGATTGTATTATTTATGGTGATCGAGTCTGATGTTTGTTGGTAGTTTTAAACGGCTCATAAATCCCCATAAATGAACCCAATCCAACACATAAAGTGTTTAAACACAAAGACACGGATGTAACTCGTCCATACGGGTCTGTTGTGTTCCGTAATATTACGTAAAGTTTAATAAAGACGCGTTTTAATCCCGTGTGTGTCTGAACGCCGTTCTAGTTCCACATTTACATGGAGTGTAATACCTGCGTTCACCTGCTGCGACAGCGTCACTTTCCCAAATCGTTTGTAGTTCTGTGTTTAAGGCTCGTGCGTCTATATTTATGTATACAGTGTAAATATAAAGTGATTATCTTAAAGCCACAGATGTTATCCGTACATACGGGGTGTTAGTGTCCAGTTAATGTTCAGTCTAGTTTAATAAAGAAGTGTTTTAATCCCCTCTGTGGATGAACGTCATTGTATTTCCTGGATTACATGGGGTGTAATACTGGTGTTCACCTGCTGCAACAGCGCCACTTACACTCATTGAATGATATATACAGTGATGTTCAGACAGACCAGATTGAAACATTTATTTATTGAATAATACGGAATATTACTGAACATAAAGGGTCCGTATGGTGGGATAACATCTGTAGCTTTGGGATAAACTTTATATTTAGAATGTATACATTTATCAAGATGTTTGAGACTTTAACATGGAACTAAAACTCCAAACACTATTTTTGGGGAGTGTTCAAGAATGTCATAGATGAGATCATAATAATAATAATGACATTTTATTTGTACAGCACTATTCACATTTCATACTTTTCATAAAATATCTAGAACAAAACAAATGTAAAAGCCTAAGGATAGAGATTAAACTGAGCTAAATTGTAACATAAGATAAATAACACTCAGGCAGGAGAATAAGTAATCTAAACTAAATATCGATATCAAAATCGATAACAAAAAATCTGAGTCTTGATCCAATGCTGAAATGAAACTATAATATCGTCTCTATCGGGAGGTAACCTCAGAATATCCAAAACTGTTACTTTTCAGGATTTAAAATTGGCAAAAGTAGCAGATCTACAAGCTCAATGTTGCTTTGTGCCGCGTTTCAAGCTTGTAGATCTGCTACTGTTGATGCTTTTAGCCTGTAGTATGATCAAGTAGGACGAGAGGTTTCTGCCCGACAACAACAAACGTATACTTGACACTATAGCATACATGGGCAACTGCAGGGGCCACATGCGGCCCCCACCTTCACTTAATGTGGCCCGCAGGTTAATATCAGAATACTGATATATTATTGATGTCAGCTGTTACGATTCCAAACATGCAAAGCTTAATGACTTTATATCCAATGTATTTGTATTTAAGTTTGTATAACTAAATGCATTTGAAATGAAATTTAAAAAAAAAACTTCAGGATTCCAATTAAAAAATACCAAAAAAGAATTTAGGATTCCAATTCCAAAATAGCTGATCTACAAGCTCAAAACGCGTCGCGATGCGACGCGCTTTGAGCTTGTAGATCAGCTATTTTTGCAACTTTTGTGTGACATACTAGAATGACGAATTTAATTTAGAAAAAAAGTAAAAAATAAGGAGATAAAAGGTTTCTGCCCGACAGCAACGATATGCAATGTGCCCCTCTGGAGTGAGTGTGGAAATATAGTGGCCCTCTACATCATCAAAGTTTCATCACCCCTGACCTATAGCCTACTTAAAAACTCTATTTTCTATTATTATTGTTTTTATTATTATACAATATATCAAATATAATGTTGGTGTGTATCTGTGTCTTGCAGGTTAATCATGTGGTGACCTTCAGCAGAGTGGACTAAATCTACTTCATACAGTGAGTTAAAAACGCTGAGTCATGGCTTCTAGCTATGACTCAGCGTTTGACTCGCTGTATGAGTTCTACAGTGAAGGTCCTGGATGGATGGAGTCATCAGGAGATAGCTGGTAATAGAGTGTCTGTAACTCGGGACAAGGGGCTTGAAGATGGAACCTCGATGGAGTCGACGCAGCAACGAGCCCTGAGAGCTGAAACGTATAACGGTGCCAACGCACGCTCTCCGTCCGAGATACAAGGCGTACGGTGCTCGGGACGTGGTGCCATACAACCTACGCGGCTCTATTAATACCAGCTATCTTCAACCACGCGGTGGGAGACCCCACACGGTACGTACCTGGATCACACCTGAACAGTATAAACTATAAGGCTGTGTCACCATTATAAAATGTACGTTGACTATTAATTGTCACACAAATGATTGCGATTAACCATTACGTCTAGAGAATACATTTGACTGCTGAGATAGGCAGGGTCCATTATGCATAGCCAAAATCATGTCTGGGCCCAAGGCTATTTCAGTTAGCCTTGTTGAAAACAAGGTTTACAATATTCCCACTGTTATCTCAAATAGAGCCTCCGGGACAAGGAGTGACTTTAAACACTCTGCAAATATAGCAAATTTAACACGCATTCCCTGTAGAGGCAACAGCCAGATAGTTGAATGCCTGAAGCTAAACCTGGCCCTATTTAACATCAGGTCACTTAATGACAAGTCTTCCTCTGTAAATGATATCATCTGTAAAGAGAAACTAGATATTATCTTTTTAACAGAAACTTGGCTTGGATCTGATGGAGCGGTGCCCCTAGCTGCAGCATGCCCACCAAAGTACAGTTTCATTCACTCAGGACGTGAGGGAAAAAGAGGAGGTGGTCTGGCGAATATCTTTTCTGACACTTTAAAATTCAAACCTCTGCCAAACCTCGGCAGTTTTAAATCATTTGAATACCAGGCCACCATATTGGAGAGTCAATCCTCTGTGCTTATGATTAGTATGTATCGACCTCCAAAGTGCAGCAAAGCCTTATTTCTAACAGAAATATCAGAACTTTTATCTATCTGTTCCACTAATTATGACAGAACTCTGATTACTGGAGATGCTAATCTACATGTTGACATTGTTTCGGATGTTGTGGCTATGGGTTTCCTACAGTTACTGCACAACTTTGACTTTATTCAACATGTTGTTGGGCCAACACATAAACATGGCCATACCCTGGACTTGGTGATCACTAAAGGTTTGAATATCACTGTTGACAGTATTATTGATAAGCCCGAACTAACAGACCACTATTTATTGTGTTTTAATATGACTGTCTCTGATCTAGGGAAAAACAATACAGAATATACTATAAAAAAACGTTTTTTTAGCTCATCTGCAGCAAACGAGTTTCCTCGTCATCTGGCGTGTGTGCAGGTGCCCCCCCTACTTGATGCTCCCTCAGTGAATGATATGGTTCAACATTTTAATCTCAAATTAGAGTCAGCTCTCGACATAGTGGCTCCTATGAAAACTAAAAAGAAACTTAACTCTAGAGTAACACCCTGGATCGACGCGCACATGCGCTCACTCAAGAAAGAATGTCGTAAAGCTGAGCGAATTTGGAGAAAAAACAAACTCACTGTCCACCTAGAGATCTTTAAGAAGTCAACAGTGGCCTATAACAAAGCACTGCGCTTGGCAAGGCAGGCATATTTTTCACGCATTATCAATGACAACAAGCAAAATGCCAGAGTCTTATTCTCTACCATTGAACATCTCTTAAACCCCCCCCAGGCTTACAAGGAGTCGCTCCCTGCTTCTAAAGCTAAGTGCGATGAGTTCGCATCCTTTTTTGAAAACAAAATTTTTAGCATTCGAGCTGGTATTATGAATGCTGCTGCTAGCACTGCAAATGCGGCAAATGGTGCATGGTGCAAAAATGTAGATCCCTCCAGAGGAAGCCTAATATCATTCTGCGCAATTAATGAAGAGGAACTCCGTAAAACTATATCACAGATGACATCATCATCTTGCTCACTGGATGTAGTACCCACCCCGTTTCTCAAAGAGGTTTTAGACAGTGTTATTGGAGATATCCTAAGAATTGTAAACAGCTCTCTATTTTCAGGCGTCTTTCCAGACTCACTGAAAACGGCTGTAGTCAGGCCGCTACTCAAGAAACACAACCTTGATCCATTGGTGCTGGGTAATTATAGACCAATCTCAAATCTGCCATTTTTGGGCAAGGTCTTAGAAAAAACTATCTTTCATCAACTGGATGTGTTCCTACAGAACAATAAGGTTCATAACAAATTCCAATCTGGCTTCAGGAAAGGTCATAGTACAGAAACAGCACTTGTAAAAGTAATTAATGATCTTAGGGTGTCCGCTGACGACAAAAATGTATCTGTTCTCCTACTCCTTGACTTAACCGCTGCTTTTGATACGATTGATCACACAATTCTACTACAACGTTTGGAGTACTGGATTGGTTTGTCAGGCACAGCCCTGTCTTGGTTTCACTCTTACCTAACAGGCAGAAGCTATTTTGTCAGTCTAGCTAACTTTGACTCAGACAAACACAACATCTGTTCTGGTATTCCACAGGGCTCAATTCTGGGTCCCTTATTGTTCTCCCTGTATATACTACCGCTGGGAGAACTCATCGCCGATCACGGAGTGAACTTCCATTTCTATGCTGATGATACCCAGCTGTATCTTTCAGTAGCTCCAGACGACCCCTGCGCTCTAGACCCATTGTTGACCTGTCTGTCCAGTATAAAATGCTGGATGAGTGAGAACTTTCTTAAGCTAAATGAGGATAAAACAGAAGTTCTCATAATTGGCTCCAGTGAGCAGAGAGAATCAATAACAAGTAGACTTGGTAACCTGGCTGTAGAAAGTAACACCACAGTAAAGAACCTGGGGGTGATTATCGATTCTGAATTGAATTTCAATACACACATTAATCATGTCACCAAGATTGCTTTCTTTCATCTTAGAAATATTGCACGAATTAGAGACTATCTGTCGTTAGACGATGCAAAAACGCTGATCCACGCTTTTGTTTTCTCTCGGCTTGATTACTGCAACGCACTCTACTCTGGCCTGCCAAAGAAAACAACTGACAGATTACAACTTGTTCAAAATGCGGCAGCCAGAATTTTAACTAAAACCAGGATGAGAGAACATATCACTCCAGTTCTAGCTTCACTACACTGGCTCCCGGTTGTTTTTAGGATTGATTTTAAAATTCTTTTAATAGTTTATAAAGCTCTAAATGGTCTGGCACCTTCCTACCTCTCCGACTGCCTAGAGAGATATGTTCCAAACCGGGCCCTCAGGTCTTCAAGTGCTGACCTGCTCGAGGTGCCTACAATGACATATAAAAAATACGGTGAAGCAGCATTCTGCTTTTACGGACCGACAGTGTGGAATAAACTCCCATTACACTTAAGACAGGCAGCCTCTGTCGATAGCTTTAAAGCACAGCTCAAGACCTATTACTTCACTCTTGCTTTTAGCTGATTCTTTGGTTGATTTTTAATTCCTCACTGTATTCCCTATTTTAATATTGTTTTATGCCTTTGCTTTTGTTTTGTGTGAGTGGAAGAGAGAGTCACGGTAGTTAAAAGACAAGAGTCTGATAACTCCATCCGGAGGATTTAGTGAATTATCCTCTGGGGCACGTCGACACGTGGTGGACCCTCCAGGGCAGATCCTTTTGTCTATGTTTAGTCTATATATCTTGTATAACCCCGATATCATTCTCAGGGGTGTACGGTGTGTGGTTTGGATGTGATAAGTTAGCAGATCCCCTGGGCTAGTCCACACGTGGTAAACATGGTGAAAATATATTACTAAGGTGTAATATTACTAAGTCGATAGCTTTAAAGCACAGCTCAAGACCTATTACTTCACTCTTGCTTTTAGCAGATTCTTTGGTTGATTTTTAATTCCTCACTGTATTCCCTATTTTAATGTTGTTTTATGCCTTTGCTTTTGTTTTGTGTGAGTGGAAGAGAGAGTCACGGTAGTTAAAAGACAAGAGTCTGATAACTCCATCCGGAGGATTTAGTGAATTATCCTCTGGGGCACGTCGACACGTGGTGGACCCTCCAGGGCAGATCCTTTTGTCTATGTTTAGTCTATATATCTTGTATAACCCCGATATCATTCTCAGGGGTGTACGGTGTGTGGTTTGGATGTGATAAGTTAGCAGATCCCCTGGGCTAGTCCACACGTGGTAAACATGGTGAAAATATATTACTAAGGTGTAATATTAATAAGTGAAAATATATTACTAAGGTGTAATATTACTAAGTGAAAATATATTACTAAGGTGTAATATTGACAATTGTGTGAAGATATATTACTAAGGTACACAAGGTACACATGTAATATTGGCAATTGTGTGAAGTGTGGATATTTCTTTAGCTGTGTTGTAGAGGACAGTGGTCACTACATTTAAGTTATATCCATTTGTGTTGTAGTTGTGTAGTGGCGAGGGCCACTGCATTTTACTGCATTTTACTGCTTTTATTTTATTTTATTTTATTTTTGTTTGCTTTATTGTTGAATTGGTTCTAACTGTAATTGTATTCTTGCTCTGTAAAGCACTTTGAGCTGCATTTCATGTCATGAAAGGTGCTATACAAATAAAGCTTATTATTATTATTATTATTATTATTATTATTAAGACCGGGAACGCATCTGTGTCATTTTAAGATTTCTTTGGCTATTCAAAAATGGCAGATATACAAGCTCATAGTGCCGCGCGATGAGCTTGTAGATCTGCTTTTTTTTTTTTTTAATCTGTGCAAATCATTGAATTTATATATTTTTTAACTAAAAACTGCTTCTGGAACAAAATATTGAGATGGGGGTCTGCGGGGGTCTGAGGATTTCTACATTTGTAGAATCCCCCCAGAAGCAAAAATTTTAGTTACAAATGTTCGCTTTAAAAAAATATATATATATTAAAAGATTTGCACAAATTTTCACGATTTCTTTCGAAATAAATGCAGATCTACAAGCTCATAGCGTGGCACTCGGTGCCACGTTATGAGCTTGTAGATCTACAATTTTTGAATAGCCTAAAGAAATCAAAAAATGACACAGATGCGTTCCCGGTCTTAAAGGGTTAATGATTTAATTGTGTTTGGCGTTGAACATTGGAACATGTGAATGCAATTATTGTTTCCCCCGCTTTTAGGCTTCATAAACACAAGTTGCACAAGGCAGATATGACAAATAATAATATACATAATTTAATTACTCTTATACTTTAAAAAAAACACATTAATAGTGGAATTAGCGGAGTGGAAATGGACGATCTACAAGCCCAACGTGACACGTTTTGGAGCTGGTAGATCTGCTGTTCCCACAATTAAAAAAAAAAAACGTTTGAAAATATATGAACATTTTGAACATGTTAACGATTATGACCATTGTGCGAAACATTGCGAGCATTATGTATGTCATTGTGACATGCAGGGCAGGAATTTCACGGCGGCCACGACGGCCATGGCCGTCGTTGCCTCTCTCATTGGCCGTGTGCCCCTCGAATAATGACATGCCTTCACGGCCACAGTGGCCGTGGTGCCCCAGCTGCGCCCAGCAACTGATTTCACAGTTTTTCCTCTGCGCGATTTTCCTGTCAATACGTTTTTTTTTTAAGACACCAGTGCCTTTGGTTGAGCTGCGCAGCTACAACATGCACAGTGGTAGGTAGGTTTGATTTTGAGCCTCCTATGAACCGTCGGAATCCCGCAACACAGTGTAATAGACACAAAAGCATTACCGGGCCAAACAGGAGATAAATCTAACACAGCCTGTTGAACTAATCAATGGTAGGTTTGATTTCTAGGCTGAGAGAGAGAGAGAGGATTCCGTAGTCCTACAGACCGATGTTTTTTTCCCCGATGTTTTTTTCAACAGCAAAATATAGATGAATACATCTGAAAAATTACAGCGAAATCCCTAAATTATGAGTCTTAATATAAAGCAAGCAACAGAATAACTGCAAACAAAGTTTAGGCTATCATCCAAAGAGTGACCTCACCGCTCTGATGGACAAGAAATAAATAATCCTTTTGCAAACCACATCCATGTTCTGTTCGTTTGTCAACAATGATCTAAATGGGACGTTTATTTCAGCAGCTAGAATGTGACAGTTTTAGTCCGTTTTTTGGTGCGCAACACAGCCCTCGTTTAAGTGAATTGCTTTCACCTGCTGTTGTACTGCTGTGCGGAGTGTGCGCAACAGGGCATATCTCCGCCAAGCCAGGGTGACCTACCCAGGCCCATGAAATTCATATGCAGGCATAGTAGCCAATTAGAATGAAATCTGCAAAACTGACTCACTGATACAGAACCATATATTGGCTATATATTATCGCTGTCGGGTGGAAATCTTGTATGTTCCTTTTTTATTATTTAAAAACTATTTAAAATCGTGAAAATAGCCAATCTACAAGCTGTAATTATTAATGATTAAGAAATACTATATTTTAAAGAGTGAAAAATCAACTAAAGTCATTATTAGTGCAAGTTCAATCACATTTCATTTGAATGAAAATAACTTGTGGGGAAAATACATAAAATCTCTAATCTCTGAATCTAATGTGATTAATGTGACCCCTACTTTAGTCAGTGAAGTCCAGGGCTGAATGTGACATATTGAGACCTATCTAACTAAATATTGGTCATTTGCCAACACATTATTTTGTGAAATAAATGGGTTGTATTTCACAGATAGTTATACTATTCTTATAATATATTAAAATACAATCATCCTTAACCTTCAAGTAATTTTTGGATGGCCTTCCTGCCCTGGCATTTGGCTTTTGTGCCCTCCAAAAAATTACAACACCAAAGGCCAAGTGGCCTTGCCCCTAAAATGACGAAATTCCAGGCCTGGTGACAGGTCTAGTAAACCCTAGAGTTTTTTTCAAATTCCAACCCTCAACATTCTGCCTACTCCAGTGTTCTGGAGAAATTGGTGACCTGACAAAAGATGTGTCCATCTTGTGGACTTCACATCATGTCAAACATCCAAAGTAAATCACTGCTGTTAGTTTATGAA
Source organism: Gymnoscopelus braueri (assembly GCF_963280865.1). Classification (NCBI taxonomy): domain Eukaryota; kingdom Metazoa; phylum Chordata; class Actinopteri; order Myctophiformes; family Myctophidae; genus Gymnoscopelus; species Gymnoscopelus braueri. The sequence continues at coordinate 1,587,201 of NC_137621.1, read as the reverse complement.
CAGAGTTGCTCTGTCACATTGATGTTTGTGTGAAGTCTACGAGATGGTCACATGTTTTCTCAAGGTCACCAATTTCACTGTAACACCACCGGCACCATTGTAGGAGGGAGGCACAAACTGAGTTTTGGACTCGGCGGCCATATTGGAAATAAATTGGGCCTCTTCCTCACTTCCCTTCACAGGTGTTACCAATGATGCTAATGAAGGCTCTGTTCCATTTAGTGTTACACAGTGGTTCTAATGAAGGCTCTGTTCCAAATGGACCCTTATGGGTGTGTAACTCTGTACAAATGGAAACAAATTACAGTCCATTTGGTTCCATCTGTACACTGAGTTATGGGGGTCCTTTGAGAACCATTGTGCTACACTAAATGGAACAGAGCCTTCATTAGTATCATTGGTAACACATGTGAAGGAAGTAAGAGGCCCAATCCTTGGCCAAATGCATATTCATTTGGGGGTCCTTGATATGAAAACCTTTGAGAGCCACTGTCTTTAGTTGTTTCTGAAACTTGATGAAATGATAAGCATTGTGTAGACTTTACTTGAACATGGTGTTTGATACAGGAACAGACGGCACCTCTTTGTTAAATTGGTTATTTTTCTCCCAAAATGTAAAACAAATGAAGAATTTGCAAAATGGTGTTAAAGGGATAGTTCACCCCCAAAATGACTTATTTTTCCTATGTATTAGTCACCCCATGGAGACTTGAATTCATGGATATGTTTTTGTCTCATTCCTAAACCAATAATTTGATGACCGGCAGCGGTTCCGGTAGGAGACAAAGAGTCTCCTTTGTGTCTCCTACCGGAACCGCCGCTGCCTACCGGTCCATAATTCAAGTCTCCATGGGGTGACTAATGGATAGAAAAAAAGTACGTTTTTGGGTGAACTATCCCTTTAAGTAATGTAAAGTATACATGATGTGAACTTGTACGGTACATCATTATCAGACCTAAATGTACCGTCAACTTACTGTTTTATGCCCACAGTGGCTGTAGGAGACAGGTTTTGTAGCAATTGTAAAAAAGATTAGGCCTCAATTGTCGAATGTTAAAGCATCTTCAAATCATGTACTTAAAGGGATATTTCACTTTAAAAAAAATGTGGGCCATTTTATCGTCTACTCAGGCTTTTGTGAGCCCCCCAAACCGTTTTTAAGTTGCTTGATTCAGTATTTAGATATTTGATATTCATTTAATTCTCCTATACAAACCCATTATAACTTCAAATAAAATGTTTAACATGTTAGATTCATCAAAAACACCCGTCCTTGGTTCTGGTGACTCACCCTGTCCTCCTAATACGTGAAGGGGCCGTGTTTTTTTCGATACATTTCTTTTTTTCTTTATTTTTTTTGGAAAATGAAAAAAATGAAATAAAATTTTTTAATAAAATTATCTAAAAAAAAAACGGCCCCCTCGCGTATTAGTAGGTCAGGGTGAGTCAGTCACCAGAACCAAGGACGGGTGTTTTTGATGAATCTAACAAATTGAGTTTGAAGTTATAATGGGTTTGTATAGGAAGGGGGCGTGTCTGATAAAATTAATATCAAATGTCTAAATACTGAATCAAGCAACTTAAAAACTGTCTGGGGGGGTCACTAAAGCCTGAATAGACGATAAAATGACCAAAGTTTTTTTTGAAAGTTAAATATCCCTTTAAGTTACTACTTACTTTTAGGAATAGAAATGGCCTATTACACATTGAAGTGCCCACTTTTCCCTGGTGCCCACTCTTCTGGTTACAAAATCGCAAATTAGTTTGAGGTAATCTTAATTCGTTTCCATGTTGAAAAAATGTTCATGCATTTTCAAACATGTTCATAAAATGGAAGAAATGGCCGATCTACAATCTCAGTTATTTGTCATATCTGCCCTGTTTACGAAGCTTAAAAGCCAGCTTTTTTGTTTTGTGTTCAATGCCACAATTAAGTCGTTATTCGCAATTATTTGTGACAATTAATCAGTAAAATGCCATAATGGTGACACAGCCCTGTCAGTGACCAGCTTATGGCTCTACAGACCATCATGGCTTCCAAAATGTCACCCTGTAGACCTGCTCAACTCAACGTTTTTGTTTTTCTTCTGTTTTTGTGTCTTTACAGAACATGAAGATGACAAGAAGAAGACGTCCGTAAGGTAGGAACTCTAAGCTGCTGTTACTGCTTGCTGTGTGCAGTGAAGATGGCAGGAAGGTAGGAACCTTTTGATTGCAGCTGCTGCTTGTTAAGGGGGCTACATGCTACATGCTACCACACCATGCATGTTGTCATTTGCGTCGTCTATCGTTTCACATCATTTGTGGATAAAGCTTCGTCATGTCGGTCCACATCACATAGGACCATGTGCCCTGTATGTGATTTATTTATAGTTTCACGTAATTTGCGGCTAAAGCTTTGGTCACGTCGGTCCACATCACATGTAGCCCCATTAACCCTGTGTTTACAGCCATCTATGCTGTAGGTCTGTGCAAACTAACAGAGAAAGCAAATGATGTTCGTTGTGTCATTTGCTTCCTTTATTAGTGTTTTTTATTTTGATTTGCTGTTGTCTGAGTCGTGGCTGCTGTTGAAGGTAAGTGATAGTAGTGACACGGTCTATCATTGGTTGTCGGGCAGAAACCTTGTATCTCCATATTTAAACATTATTTTTGTAAATAATTTTTTTTACTTTGTTATACTACAGTGTCACACACTAAAGTAATACAAACAGCCGATCTACAAGCTCACAATGCAAAGATCATGATCCATTGGAACACAGGTTATTTTGTGTCCATTTCCTGAAAAGTAACAGTTTTGGACATACAAGGTTTCTACCTGACCTCCATACTTTAACTTCCCCTCTTTTCTCTTCTCTATTATTTGCTTTAATAAAGTTATTAGTTTTTTGTTTTCGTGTGTCTTTGATTACTCAGAATAACAATCTTTGTAAAGTCTATTTCTTATTTATTTCTTCTTGCCTTTCTATTGCACTAGTTCTTCACTAGTGGTTTTACACACACAGTACACACAGTACAAGTATAGACAATTGGAAATACTCCAGTAAAGTAAAAGTACAGTGCTTGAGTAAATCTACTTAGTTACTTTACACCACTGCAGGGTACAGTATACTAGGTTGTATAATATAGTGACCAGGGTACAGTAGCCTATATGTGGCTCTTGGTCACATAGCAAACTCGCATAGTTAAACCTATTTGTGCTTTAGCTACTTTTGATAAAGTTCAAACTGTAGCGTTTTTTGTCATAGTATCAAGTAAACATTTTTTAGTTTTAACCGTAAAATTGCACTATCAGCGTCATTTTAACGGTTTGCGTTCAATGCCCGTCATTCGTGAAGCATATTAAGTAAGAAAGGACTGGACCAGTGTTTTTTATTGGGTGACGGCCGGCGTTCATGTGATTTATGTCTCATATCGTTGCGCGTCATTTGCGTAATTTGATTTGCGTCGTGTCTCAGGATTTCACGTCCGTCAGGTAAGTCTTCATCACGTCAGCCCACATCACATAAGCCCATGGTGTAGTGTAGTGTAGTATGTGATGTGGATTGATGTGATGTATTTGTTGTGTCATTTCACAACATATGCGGGTAAAGCTTCATATTTGATTTGCATCGTGTCTTATAATTTCACGTCACGTCCGTCATGTGCAGGTAAGGCTGCATCACGTCAGCCCACATCACATATGACCATACAGGGCCGTATGTGATGTGGATTGATGTGATGTATGTGTTGTGTCATTTCACAGCATATGTGGGTAAAACTTCATCACGTTAGTCCACATCACATATGAACATATCTGGAGGTATGTGATGCATGTCGTCATTTGCGTAGTGTCGTTTCACGCCATTTGATTCGCGTTGTACCATTTCAGGTTATTTGCGTTGCGTCATTTGCGGGTAAAGCTTCATCGCGTCAGGCCACGTCACATACGATCATGTGACCACTGATGTGGATTTATGTAATTTTGTGATTAATTTCACGACATTTGCGGATGGCTCGTCATTCACATCGTTCGGCAAATTTTTGTTTAGGTCAGAACAGGAAGAGAGTAGGCCTATCATTCACATTATATGCATTTAATCACTTTGGTTATTGCTGTTGCTTGTGTTGTATGTTGTGTACTAATGTCATTCATAGTGTTGTATGTTGTGTACTAATGTCATTCATAGTGTTGTATGTTGTGTACTAATGTCATTCATAGTGTTGCATGTTGTGTACTAATGTCATTCATGCTGTTGATGTATTGCTGACAAATATTGGCACAATTGATTTTGCGTTGCGTCATTTGCGGGTAAAAGCTTCATCACGCCAATCCACATCCCATAATAACAATAATAATAATAATATAATATAGTCATAATATGACCAGTATGTGATGTGAAGGTGTGTGACGCATGTCTGCAATGTGCATCACGTATAGTTTCTCGTTATTTGCGCGGTCATTTACGAGTGAAGCTTCATGTATTTTGCGGACACTGCTCGTCATTTGTGAAGCATATTAAGAAAGGACTGGACCAGTGTTTTTTATTGGGTGACGGCCAGCGTTCATGCGATTTATGTCTCGTATCGCTGCGCGTCATTTGCGTAATTTGATTTGCGTCGTGTCTCAGGATTTCACGTCCGCCAGGTAAGTCTTCATCACGTCAGCCCACATCACATAAGCCCATGGTGTAGTGTAGTGTAGTATGTGATGTGGATTTATGTGATGTATTTGTTGTGTCATTTCACAACATATGCGGGTAAAGCTTCATATTTGATTTGCGTCGTGTCTTATAATTTCACGTCATGTGCAGGTAAGGCTGCATCACGTCAGCCCACATCACATATGACCATACAGGGCCGTATGTGATGTGGATTGATGTGATGTATGTGTTGTGTAATTTCACAACATATGCGAGTAAAATATAGTTTCTCGTTATTTGCGCGGTAATTTGCGAGTAAAGCTTCATGTATTTTGCGGACAATGCTCGTCATTTGGCAGAAGAATAATGAAATAAAGGACTGACTGGACTGAGACTGAGAACATGAAGCAAAGAATGCTGCTGCCATGGCGTCATTCTGCCTCGTATAATTTATGTCAATCGTTCACAAATGACATGAATTATATGAGTCTCTCTCTCTGTCTCTCTCTGCCTCTCTGCCTGTCTCTCTCTCTCTCTCTCTCTTCCCCCCCCCCCCCGGTGAGTAGGTTGTGGCGGCTGTGGCTCAGGAGGTAGAGCAGGTCGTCCAATGATCCCGTGGGTCGGCGGCTCGAATCCCGGCTCCTCCTGTCCACATGTCGAAGTGTCCTTGGGCAAGACACTGAACCCTACATTGCCTCCAATGAGTCGGTCGGCGCTAGCTTGCCACCATTGGTGTGTGAATGTGGGAAAGGTGAGGACGCTGGCGTCGACTGTTCGCTGCTTCACCTTCCAATGTCCCCCCCCCCCCCCCTGTATGAATGAATGAACCATTGTAAAGCGCTTTGAGCACTTGGAAAAGCGCTATAAAAATGCAATTCATTATTAATTCATTATTAGGTTGGTGAATGTAATGCACATTATAAAGTGCTTTGGTTACAGCCACGTGACACTGTAAGAGGCAGTTCAGTCACTGTAGACTTTATTACTTCTGGAAAATAAAATAAACAGTATTCATAACTGTGTGATTGCATTCTAAACATTAGTCATAACTGTGTGATTGCATTCTAAACATTAGTCATAACTGTGTGATTGCGTTCTAAACATTATAGTTATAACTGTGTGATTGCATTCTAGACATTACAGTAATAACTGTGTGATTGCATTATAAACATGACATTCTAAACGTCATAACTGTTGTCATTCAAAATCTGTAAGCTCTATATTTAACTGCTACCAGGCAGTGTGCCACTGCAGAGGTTCCCAAACCTTTTAGCTTGGGACCTAAACTAGTGAAAATAATAGATTTGCAAGCTCACAATGAGCTTGTAAATCTATTTTCACCTCTTTTTTTTTTTTTCTAATGTATTGCTTAGATTTGTTTTCATGAAATGGCACATGTTCTATTTTTGCTTGCTTCTTGTACTTGTACTTTTAATTCATTTTAATTGTACTATTTGACCCCAGGAAGAACAGTCAACTAATGAATCTGGATCTGAAATTAACAATAAACAAACAATGGCAAAAACACACTGGGATGTAAACATTTCAGTGTAAAGAGTATCATAACCTTTTAGCTCGAGACCCAGAAGAGACACGTGATGTCTCCCTGGGACCTAGTGAAAATAGCTACAAGCTTGACTTGTAGATCTGCTATTTTCACTATTTTAAACAGAATTTCTTTGATTTTGTTTTAAATGCATGAGGTTCTTTTGAAAAACCTTATTTCTGTAAAAGTACAGAAGTTTTTCAAAATGTGTTTTATAACCCTAACCTTTAATTAAAAACATTTTTAGGAAACTAAAGGGAAAAATAGGAATATTTGACGGTAGCTGGTCTCAAAAACAAAGCAAAACTGGCAGAAATAAAGACTTACTCCACAAAAACCTTAAGGAAAACTCCTTAGACAGAGACCAAGAAAATCTATTTTTGTTTTATTTGTTTCATGTTCATAAAGTGCTCCAAGTGCTCAAAGTGAAAAGTGCAGCAACAAACATTTAGGTCGTAGGACCATCGTCAGTGCTATATCATCAGATCTAATCATTTGCGGTTAAAGCTTCATCACGTCAATCCACATCACATATGACCATAGTGTATGTGTAGTGTAGTGTAGTGTAGTATGTGATGTGGATTTATGTCTCGTATCATTTCGCGTAATTTTATTTGCGTCTCGTCTTAGCATTTCACGTTACTTAAGTCATTTGCAGGTAAGTCTTCATCACGTCAGTCCACATCACATATGACCATAGGCCCTGTATGTGATGTGGATTTATGTGTTGTCATTTGCGCGTAAAGCTTGATTATTCACAGCGGTCAGTAGGCGAGGCACCGACGATGGTCCTTTGACCCAAACGTTTGCTGCTGCACTTTTCACTTTTAGCACTTGGACCGCTTTATGAGCATGACAAAATAAAACACCAATATATTTGCTTAGTCTTTGTCTAAGGAGTTTTCCATAAGGTTTTTGTGGAGTGAGTCTTTTCTTCAACCAGTTTTTCTTTTGTATAAAGATGTTAACATGGCTACCCATTTATGGTCTGTAAATGATTACGTTATTACAATTTCCCCCCCAAAAAATGGTTGGAGGAGTCAAGATTTTATGGAGTTCTGTGGACATTTTGGTTTTTTGATAACAAATATGATCTGTATGTTGTTTACCCGATTAAAAGCATTATCAGGTCTTTATTAAAACAATGTCCACAGAGATTTAAAAAAAGTATTGAATAAAATATAGTTCCTCTAAAAATGATCTTAATTGTGAAACTTAATTACATTTTGCTCATGTACAGAGGGTTAATCCATAGGGTTATGTTTTCATCTGCCTTAGTTGTAGATCTTTGAAATGTGTAAATCAGTGGTTCTCAACCTTATTCTGGATCTGACCACTTAACATGGCAGCCGTGTTAAGTGGACAGATGGGTGGGCCTTTTCAGAGCATGCTTTAAAGACCAATCAATCCATTGGAACAACTTAATATAAGTTATTTATTTAGTTTAACTTTTTTATATTAAATCTGATTTTTTTGCCAATTATTTAGGCGGAGAACCACTGGTTTAAATTTCAACTAAATGTAAGTTGTATGTTAAACAAATGAGAAAAATAAATAAATGTATGCTAATACCTTTTTTCTTTGTTTTTCCCTACTTTATGGAATTGCTTCTTTTTTTATTTACTTTTTTAAATTTGTGTGAGCTTGTAGATCTTCACTCTTGTAGATTTTCATTATTTTCTTTATGGAATTTCTTATTTAGCCTTTTCTTAAATTACATTCTTTTGAATGTTTCTGATTATTTTCGTGACATTGATCTTGTAGATTGGCTATTTTCACTTTTTATAATGTTTTTTGGACCAACAATATTCCAATATGTCATATCTGCTCTATGCAGAACAAACCAATGTCAATTTCAAATGTATTTAATAAATTAATGTTCAATGAACTGTAATCCACGGGCCAATCTCCTGCTGGAAGCTTTGATTGACTATTTAACAGGTTGGGGGGGAGGGGTTATTTACTCATGACCCCAAAAAAATTATCCACGACCCACTATTGAGTCCTGACCCATAACTTGGGAAACGGTGGACCAGGGTCCATTTGGTTCCATGTGTTGCCTTAAATGTATGAGGTTCTTTTGAAAAATAAACTTTTTATTTCTGTAAAGGTTTTTCTTTCTTTTTAATTGTAGGAAACTAAAAGGAAAGGGGAATATTTACTGACTGTAGCTGGTCTCAAAAACAAAGCAAAACTGGCAGAAATAAAGACTCACTCCACAAACTCCTTAGACAGAGACCAAGAAAATCTATTTTTGTTTTATTTGTTTCATGTTCATAAAGTGCTCCAAGTGCAAAAGTGAAAAGTGCAGCAGCACACATTTAGGTCATAGGACCATCGTCAGTGCTATATAATCAGATCTAATCATTTGCGGTTAAAGCTTCATCACGTCAATCCACATCACATATGACCATAGTGTGTGTGTAGTGTAGTGTAGTGTAGTGTAGTGTAGTGTAGTATGTGATGTGGATTTATGTCTCGTATCATTTTGTGTAATTTGATTTGCGTCTTATCATTTCACATCACTTGAGTCATTTGCAGCTAAGTTCATGTCAGTCCACATCACACATGACCATAGAAACTGTATGTGATGTGGATTTATGTGTTGTCATTTGCGGGTAAAGCTTGATTATTCTCGGCGGTCAGTAGGCGAGGCACTGACGATGGTCCTTTGACCCAAATGTTTGCTGCTGCACTTTTCACTTTTAGCACTTGGAGAACTTTATGAGCATGAACAAATAAAATGCAAATATATGTTCTTAGTCTCTGTCTAAGGAGTTTTTCTTAAGGTTTTTGTGGAGTGAAAACATGGCTATTTATGTTCTGTTCGTGAATTTTCAATGGCCAGTCATTTGGGATCAATATAAGTAGGAAAAAAGGCTGTTATTCTAGTCCGGACTTGTCCTTTAACATGGCAGCCTTGTTAAGTGGATAAACTAAATTGGTAAATGGATGAACTGTGACGGGATAGATGAGGGAGTTTTTTTTTGTGCAAATATTAATTTGAATATCTGTTAGTTTATTGTATCTATTATCTGTATTTTGTTTTAGTTTCTCCTTTTTTATTGTTGTACTGTTAATTATTGACATGTATTTTGTGTTATTGTTTTCCTGTTTCTTCTTGGTCGTCATGACTTCATAGGCCTGTAAAAATTACATAATAGCATTAGTCTTTGATGGATGATGGATGGGTCATTGGAAATTATGTAATATTTGCACAACATTTTTTTCAGTTGTAATGTATGTTTTGTTTTAACTTCCATTTACTGTATTTTAATGTGATGTTTTTTTTTAATTGTATTCATTTGTTTATTTATTGCCTTCTTTTTTTTATAAAGGCGCTATATCACTAAACATTACCGTATCTGATCTCAATAGGCTCATTATCTGTAACTGTACAGCTTCAGGAATTCTGTGACCAACAGCGTAGCTCATCACTGTTGTAATGTGAAGAGACTCATCTTCAGACTCCACCTCAGCCTGTAGCACTTAGATGCATTTTGAGCTTGTAGATCTGCTATTTTCAAATGGTCAACGTTTAAATAGGGTTAATGTTTGTATGTTTTGTAGTAATAATCAAAATCTACAAAGTAACTAAAGGTTTCAAATAATTGTAGTGGAGTAAAAGTACAATATTTGCCTCTGAGATGTGGTGGAGTATAAGTAAAAGTACTGAAAATTGGAAATACTCCAGTAAAGTAAGAAATACCTCAGATGCTGGGATCATTTGTTGACCTGGCATCCTATAGTTTCTATGTACAGATTATTAATTTATTATACTGTTTAGACTGATGCTAGGTTCTTGGTTTACCTGTGATCCTAGTTTACTGAGACACTACACTGTCTCTGCATTCTATGTATGTGTTTACCTTGTTTATTGTAAGTCACTCTGGACAAAGTATAGATGAATATCTACATTGAAAATTGTGAAGTGACTTTACTGTTGAAATGTAAATGAGTGAATGTTACCATGTGATTTGTAAATAACAACACAAAAACAAAGGCTCTGGTGTGGTTCTCCTGGTTTACCGGGATGGGGTTCAATTCCCTGCAGTGCCCTACTCATAGTGTTGTATTTACCATTTATATGGTCTGTTTTATTTATGTTCATAGTGTTGTATTTACCCTTTATGGTTTTATGTTTTATTATTTATGTTCATTGTGTTGTATTTACCCTTACATGGTTTGTTTAATTCTTTGTTCATAGTGTTGTATTTACCCTTATGTGGTTTATTTTATCTTTATGTTCATAATGTTGTATTTACCCTTACATGGTTTGTTTTATTCTTTATGTTCATTGTGTAGGGTTGGGATCCTTCATTATCATTATAATTGTTGATGACCAAATGGACCATTGCAGGTCTGTAACTATTTAGTGTACAAATGGACCCGTTATGGTGGTCCTTGTGTAAAAGTTTGAGGACCACTGGAATTGTAATGGTTTATCAGACGTGAAGTCCACACACCAGCTCTGACAGTGTGATGGATACGGTTCCAAATGCTAACGCAGCTACAAGCTCTTAGCCTGTCTCACAGTGGGGTCCGGGGACCCCCAGGGGTCCTTGGGGGGATTTCAGGGGGTTCCCAGCTAAAGTAGTTAAGGTAGCATCATAAACATTTTAACCACTTAATCCATTTATATGTTTATACGTCACTTCGTGCCGCGCTGTGAGCTTGGACATCTGCTATTTTTTGAACATTTTCGAAGGCCCGCTCTTGTCCCCCGACGGCCAGCTCTCCATTGGCGCTCCCATATAATGTCACATGTGTACTTTTTATAGAATGTCATATCAGAAGACAGAGCCTCGCAGCGTAAAGAATAGTTATACCCTTCCAGTCAGAGCTCCTATGTCTTGAAGGACCCATGTCCGTCCCGATAGAGCAAGCTCTGAAAGCACAGAGATGACCGAAAGGAGCCTTGCCTTTAGGGAAGTGTGTTGTTAGGCTTATGTTCTAACATTAATCGAGTATTGATTCCAAGTCCTTGGAATCTATAAGCGAATAATAGTTGCCCCTCCCTACCGGCGTCTATAAGGTATATGTTGCATTCTGACTTTGACTCTTGCCTTGAAGACTACTGTGTCCGCTGGGATATGACTTTTGTCTGGAAGGGTATAACTATTCTATACGCTGCACGGCTCTGTCTTTTGATATGACATTCTAGTCATTAAATTCATGCAATAATAATCCTGAAGTCGTAAAGACTGCTAATTTGGGGTGTGGCGATCAAGCTCAGCGTAGCCATTTAGCACAAATATAGTATTTGAGTTAAATGTATTTAATTAATCATGAATAAAAAGTACATGTAGTACTAACTACAATTATTTGAGTAAATCATGGTTATCGATTTACAGAAGTACAAGTAACTAAAAGGTTTCAGTTCTGAATACATCTGACTTTTGAGTTTGGTAATCTATATATAGAAGTACAATTAACAAAAAAAGTTCAAGTTCTGATTACTTAAAGGGATATTTCACTTTCAAAAACACTTTTGGTGATTGTATCATCTACTCAGGCCTTTGTGAGCCCCCAAAACTATAATACTCAGGGCATGACTAATTCCTGGAACTGGAAAAAGTTCCAGGAATTAGTCATGCCCCGAGTATGTAATGTTTTTTTTGGAACCATTACATACTCTGGGCATGACTAATTCCTGGAACTGGAAAAAGTTCCAGGAATTAGTCATGCCCCGAGTATGTAATGTTTTTTTTGGAACCATTACATACTCTGGGCATGACTAGTTCCTGGAACTGGAAAAAAAACTATAATACTCAGGGCATGACTAATTCCTGGAACTGGAAAAAGTTCCAGGAATTAGTCATGCCCCGAGTATGTAATGGTTTTTTTGGAACCATTACATACTCTGGGCATGACTAGTTCCTGGAACTGGAAAAAAAACTATAATACTCAGGGCATGACTAATTCCTGGAACTGGAAAAAGTTCCAGGAATTAGTCATGCCCCGAGTATGTAATGGTTTTTTTGGAACCATTACATACTCTGGGCATGACTATTTCCTGGAACTGGAAAAAAACTATAATACTCAGGGCATGACTAATTCCTGGAACTGGAAAAAGTTCCAGGAATTAGTCATGCCCCGAGTATGTAATGGTTTTTTTTGGAACCAATACATACTCTGGGCATGACTAATTCCTGGAACTGGAAAAAGTTCCAGGAATTAGTCATGCCCCGAGTATGTAATGGTTTTTTTGGAACCATTAAATACTCTGGGCATGACTAGTTCCTGGAACTGGAAAAAAAACTATAATACTCAGGGCATGACTAATTCCTGGAACTGGGAAAAGTTCCAGGAATTAGTCATGCCCCGAGTATGTTATGGTTTTTTTGGAACCATTACATACTCTGGGCATGACTAGTTCCTGGAACTGGAAAAAAAAACTATAATACTCAGGGCATGACTAATTCCTGGAACTGGAAAAAGTTCCAGGAATTAGTCATGCCCCGAGTATGTAATGGTTTTTTTGGAACCATTACATACTCTGGGCATGACTATTTCCTGGAACTGGAAAAAAAACTATAATACTCAGGGCATGACTAATTCCTGGAACTGGAAAAAGTTCCAGGAATTAGTCATGCCCCGAGTATGTAATGGTTTTCTTGGAACCATTACATACTCTGGGCATGACTAATTCCTGGAACTGGAAAAAGTTCCAGGAATTAGTCATGCCCCGAGTATGTAATGGTTTTTTTGGAACCATTACATACTCTGGGCATGACTAATTCCTGGAACTGGAAAAAGTTCCAGGAATTAGTCATGCCCCGAGTATGTAATGGTTTTTTTGGACCCATTACATACTCTGGGCATGACTATTTCCTGGAACTGGAAAAAAAACTATAATACTCAGGGCATGACTAATTCCTGGAACTGGTAAAAGTTCCAGGAATTAGTCATGCCCCGAGTATGTAATGGTTTTTTTGGAACCATTACATACTCTGGGCATGACTAATTCCTGGAACTGGAAAAAGTTCCAGGAATTAGTCATGCCCCGAGTATGTAATGGTTTTTTTGGAACCATTACATACTCTGGGCATGACTATTTCCTGGAACTGGAAAAAAAACTATAATACTCAGGGCATGACTAATTCCTGGAACTGGAAAAAGTTCCAGGAATTAGTCATGCCCCGAGTATGTAATGTTTTTTTTGGAACCATTACATACTCTGGGCATGACTAATTCCTGGAACTGGAAAAAGTTCCAGGAATTAGTCATGCCCCGAGTATGTAATGGTTTTTTTGGAACCATTACATACTCTGGGCATGACTAATTCCTGGAACTGGAAAAAGTTCCAGGAATTAGTCATGCCCCGAGTATGTAATGGTTTTTTTGGAACCATTACATACTCTGGGCATGACTAGTTCCTGGAACTGGAAAAAAAACTATAATACTCAGGGCATGACTAATTCCTGGAACTGGAAAAAGTTCCAGGAATTAGTCATGCCCCGAGTATGTAATGGTTTTTTTGGAACCATTACATACTCTGGGCATGACTAGTTCCTGGAACTGGAAAAAAACTATAATACTCAGGGCATGACTAATTCCTGGAACTGGAAAAAGTTCCAGGAATTAGTCATGCCCCGAGTATGTAATGGTTTTTTTGGAACCATTACATACTCTGGGCATGACTAATTCCTGGAACTGGAAAAAGTTCCAGGAATTAGTCATGCCCCGAGTATGTAATGGTTTTTTTGGAACCATTAAATACTCTGGGCATGACTAGTTCCTGGAACTGGAAAAAAAACTATAATACTCAGGGCATGACTAATTCCTGGAACTGGGAAAAGTTCCAGGAATTAGTCATGCCCCGAGTATGTTATGGTTTTTTTGGAACCATTACATACTCTGGGCATGACTAGTTCCTGGAACTGGAAAAAAAAACTATAATACTCAGGGCATGACTAATTCCTGGAACTGGAAAAAGTTCCAGGAATTAGTCATGCCCCGAGTATGTAATGGTTTTTTTGGAACCATTACATACTCTGGGCATGACTATTTCCTGGAACTGGAAAAAAAACTATAATACTCAGGGCATGACTAATTCCTGGAACTGGAAAAAGTTCCAGGAATTAGTCATGCCCCGAGTATGTAATGGTTTTCTTGGAACCATTACATACTCTGGGCATGACTAATTCCTGGAACTGGAAAAAAAACTATAATACTCAGGGCATGACTAATTCCTGGAACTGGAAAAAGTTCCAGGAATTAGTCATGCCCCGAGTATGTAATGGTTTTTTTGGAACCATTACATACTCTGGGCATGACTAATTCCTGGAACTGGAAAAAGTTCCAGGAATTAGTCATGCCCCGAGTATGTAATGGTTTTTTTGGAACCATTACATACTCTGGGCATGACTAGTTCCTGGAACTGGAAAAAAAACTATAATACTCAGGGCATGACTAATTCCTGGAACTGGAAAAAGTTCCAGGAATTAGTCATGCCCCGAGTATGTAATGGTTTTTTTGGAACCATTACATACTCTGGGCATGACTAGTTCCTGGAACTGGAAAAAAACTATAATACTCAGGGCATGACTAATTCCTGGAACTGGAAAAAGTTCCAGGAATTAGTCATGCCCCGAGTATGTAATGGTTTTTTTGGAACCATTACATACTCTGGGCATGACTAATTCCTGGAACTGGAAAAAGTTCCAGGAATTAGTCATGCCCCGAGTATGTAATGGTTTTTTTGGAACCATTAAATACTCTGGGCATGACTAGTTCCTGGAACTGGAAAAAAAACTATAATACTCAGGGCATGACTAATTCCTGGAACTGGGAAAAGTTCCAGGAATTAGTCATGCCCCGAGTATGTTATGGTTTTTTTGGAACCATTACATACTCTGGGCATGACTAGTTCCTGGAACTGGAAAAAAAAACTATAATACTCAGGGCATGACTAATTCCTGGAACTGGAAAAAGTTCCAGGAATTAGTCATGCCCCGAGTATGTAATGGTTTTTTTGGAACCATTACATACTCTGGGCATGACTATTTCCTGGAACTGGAAAAAAAACTATAATACTCAGGGCATGACTAATTCCTGGAACTGGAAAAAGTTCCAGGAATTAGTCATGCCCCGAGTATGTAATGGTTTTCTTGGAACCATTACATACTCTGGGCATGACTAATTCCTGGAACTGGAAAAAAAACTATAATACTCAGGGCATGACTAATTCCTGGAACTGGAAAAAGTTCCAGGAATTAGTCATGCCCCGAGTATGTAATGTTTTTTTTGGAACCATTACATACTCTGGGCATGACTAATTCCTGGAACTGGAAAAAGTTCCAGGAATTAGTCATGCCCCGAGTATGTAATGTTTTTTTTGGAACCATTACATACTCTGGGCATGACTAATTCCTGGAACTGGAAAAAGTTCCAGGAATTAGTCATGCCCCGAGTATGTAATGGTTTTTTTGGAACCATTACATACTCTGGGCATGACTAATTCCTGGAACTGGAAAAAGTTCCAGGAATTAGTCATGCCCCGAGTATGTAATGGTTTTTTTGGAACCATTAAATACTCTGGGCATGACTAGTTCCTGGAACTGGAAAAAAAACTATAATACTCAGGGCATGACTAATTCCTGGAACTGGGAAAAGTTCCAGGAATTAGTCATGCCCCGAGTATGTTATGGTTTTTTTGGAACCATTACATACTCTGGGCATGACTAGTTCCTGGAACTGGAAAAAAAAACTATAATACTCAGGGCATGACTAATTCCTGGAACTGGAAAAAGTTCCAGGAATTAGTCATGCCCCGAGTATGTAATGGTTTTTTTGGAACCATTACATACTCTGGGCATGACTATTTCCTGGAACTGGAAAAAAAACTATAATACTCAGGGCATGACTAATTCCTGGAACTGGAAAAAGTTCCAGGAATTAGTCATGCCCCGAGTATGTAATGGTTTTCTTGGAACCATTACATACTCTGGGCATGACTAATTCCTGGAACTGGAAAAAAAACTATAATACTCAGGGCATGACTAATTCCTGGAACTGGTAAAAGTTCCAGGAATTAGTCATGCCCCGAGTATGTAATGGTTTTTTTGGAACCATTACATACTCTGGGCATGACTAATTCCTGGAACTGGAAAAAGTTCCAGGAATTAGTCATGCCCCGAGTATGTAA
The DNA here is from genome assembly GCF_963280865.1 of Gymnoscopelus braueri. NCBI lineage: Eukaryota > Metazoa > Chordata > Actinopteri > Myctophiformes > Myctophidae > Gymnoscopelus > Gymnoscopelus braueri. Next base: position 1,570,882 of record NC_137621.1, on the reverse strand, counting down.
TGGTTTTTTTGGAACCATTACATACTCTGGGCATGACTATTTCCTGGAACTGGAAAAAAAACTATAATACTCAGGGCATGACTAATTCCTGGAACTGGAAAAAGTTCCAGGAATTAGTCATGCCCCGAGTATGTAATGTTTTTTTTGGAACCATTACATACTCTGGGCATGACTAATTCCTGGAACTGGAAAAAGTTCCAGGAATTAGTCATGCCCCGAGTATGTAATGGTTTTTTTGGAACCATTACATACTCTGGGCATGACTAATTCCTGGAACTGGAAAAAGTTCCAGGAATTAGTCATGCCCCGAGTATGTAATGGTTTTTTTGGAACCATTACATACTCTGGGCATGACTAGTTCCTGGAACTGGAAAAAAAACTATAATACTCAGGGCATGACTAATTCCTGGAACTGGAAAAAGTTCCAGGAATTAGTCATGCCCCGAGTATGTAATGGTTTTTTTGGAACCATTACATACTCTGGGCATGACTAGTTCCTGGAACTGGAAAAAAACTATAATACTCAGGGCATGACTAATTCCTGGAACTGGAAAAAGTTCCAGGAATTAGTCATGCCCCGAGTATGTAATGGTTTTTTTGGAACCATTACATACTCTGGGCATGACTAATTCCTGGAACTGGAAAAAGTTCCAGGAATTAGTCATGCCCCGAGTATGTAATGGTTTTTTTGGAACCATTAAATACTCTGGGCATGACTAGTTCCTGGAACTGGAAAAAAAACTATAATACTCAGGGCATGACTAATTCCTGGAACTGGGAAAAGTTCCAGGAATTAGTCATGCCCCGAGTATGTTATGGTTTTTTTGGAACCATTACATACTCTGGGCATGACTAGTTCCTGGAACTGGAAAAAAAAACTATAATACTCAGGGCATGACTAATTCCTGGAACTGGAAAAAGTTCCAGGAATTAGTCATGCCCCGAGTATGTAATGGTTTTTTTGGAACCATTACATACTCTGGGCATGACTATTTCCTGGAACTGGAAAAAAAACTATAATACTCAGGGCATGACTAATTCCTGGAACTGGAAAAAGTTCCAGGAATTAGTCATGCCCCGAGTATGTAATGGTTTTCTTGGAACCATTACATACTCTGGGCATGACTAATTCCTGGAACTGGAAAAAAAACTATAATACTCAGGGCATGACTAATTCCTGGAACTGGAAAAAGTTCCAGGAATTAGTCATGCCCCGAGTATGTAATGTTTTTTTTGGAACCATTACATACTCTGGGCATGACTAATTCCTGGAACTGGAAAAAGTTCCAGGAATTAGTCATGCCCCGAGTATGTAATGTTTTTTTTGGAACCATTACATACTCTGGGCATGACTAATTCCTGGAACTGGAAAAAGTTCCAGGAATTAGTCATGCCCCGAGTATGTAATGGTTTTTTTGGAACCATTACATACTCTGGGCATGACTAATTCCTGGAACTGGAAAAAGTTCCAGGAATTAGTCATGCCCCGAGTATGTAATGGTTTTTTTGGAACCATTAAATACTCTGGGCATGACTAGTTCCTGGAACTGGAAAAAAAACTATAATACTCAGGGCATGACTAATTCCTGGAACTGGGAAAAGTTCCAGGAATTAGTCATGCCCCGAGTATGTTATGGTTTTTTTGGAACCATTACATACTCTGGGCATGACTAGTTCCTGGAACTGGAAAAAAAAACTATAATACTCAGGGCATGACTAATTCCTGGAACTGGAAAAAGTTCCAGGAATTAGTCATGCCCCGAGTATGTAATGGTTTTTTTGGAACCATTACATACTCTGGGCATGACTATTTCCTGGAACTGGAAAAAAAACTATAATACTCAGGGCATGACTAATTCCTGGAACTGGAAAAAGTTCCAGGAATTAGTCATGCCCCGAGTATGTAATGGTTTTCTTGGAACCATTACATACTCTGGGCATGACTAATTCCTGGAACTGGAAAAAAAACTATAATACTCAGGGCATGACTAATTCCTGGAACTGGAAAAAGTTCCAGGAATTAGTCATGCCCCGAGTATGTAATGTTTTTTTTGGAACCATTACATACTCTGGGCATGACTAATTCCTGGAACTGGAAAAAGTTCCAGGAATTAGTCATGCCCCGAGTATGTAATGTTTTTTTTGGAACCATTACATACTCTGGGCATGACTAATTCCTGGAACTGGAAAAAGTTCCAGGAATTAGTCATGCCCCGAGTATGTAATGGTTTTTTTGGAACCATTACATACTCTGGGCATGACTAATTCCTGGAACTGGAAAAAGTTCCAGGAATTAGTCATGCCCCGAGTATGTAATGGTTTTTTTGGAACCATTACATACTCTGGGCATGACTAGTTCCTGGAACTGGAAAAAAAACTATAATACTCAGGGCATGACTAATTCCTGGAACTGGAAAAAGTTCCAGGAATTAGTCATGCCCCGAGTATGTAATGGTTTTTTTGGAACCATTACATACTCTGGGCATGACTAGTTCCTGGAACTGGAAAAAAACTATAATACTCAGGGCATGACTAATTCCTGGAACTGGAAAAAGTTCCAGGAATTAGTCATGCCCCGAGTATGTAATGGTTTTTTTGGAACCATTACATACTCTGGGCATGACTAATTCCTGGAACTGGAAAAAGTTCCAGGAATTAGTCATGCCCCGAGTATGTAATGTTTTTTTTGGAACCATTACATACTCTGGGCATGACTAATTCCTGGAACTGGAAAAAGTTCCAGGAATTAGTCATGCCCCGAGTATGTAATGGTTTTTTTGGAACCATTACATACTCTGGGTATGACTATTTCCTGGAACTGGAAAAAAACTATAATACTCAGGGCATGACTAATTCCTGGAACTGGTAAAAGTTCCAGGAATTAGTCATGCCCCGAGTATGTAATGGTTTTTTTGGAACCATTACATACTCTGGGCATGACTAATTCCTGGAACTGGAAAAAGTTCCAGGAATTAGTCATGCCCCGAGTATGTAATGGTTTTTTTGGAACCATTACATACTCTGGGCATGACTATTTCCTGGAACTGGAAAAAAACTATAATACTCAGGGCATGACTAATTCCTGGAACTGGAAAAAGTTCCAGGAATTAGTCATGCCCCGAGTATGTAATGGTTTTTTTGGAACCAATACATACTCTGGGCATGACTAATTCCTGGAACTGGAAAAAGTTCCAGGAATTAGTCATGCCCCGAGTATGTAATGGTTTTTTTGGAACCATTACATACTCTGGGCATGACTAATTCCTGAGTATGTAATGGTTTTAAAAAAATCATTACATACTCTGGACATGACTAGTTCCTGGAACTGGAAAAAAAACTATAATACTCAGGGCATGACTAATTCCTGGAACAATTAGTCATGCCCAGAGTATGTAATGGTTTAAAAAAAAACATTACATACTCTGGACATGACTAATTCCTGGAACTGGAAAAAAAAACTATAATACTCGGGGCATGACTAATTCCTGGAACTAAATAAAAGTTCCAGGAATTAGTCATGCCCAGAGTATGTCATGGTTTAAAAAAAAACATTACATACTCTGGACATGACTAATTCCTGGAACTGGAAAAAATCTATAATACTCGGGGAATGACTAATTCCTGGAACTGAATAAAAGTTCCAGGAATTAGTCATGCCCAGAGTATGTAATGGTTTAAAAAAAAAAACATTACATACTCTGGACATGACTAATTCCTGGAACTGGAACAAAAACTATAATACTCGGGGCATGACTAATTCCTGGATTAGTCATGCCCAGAGTATGTAGTGGTTTCAAAAAACCATTACATACTCTGGACATGACTAATTCCTGGAATTGGTAAAAAAAACTATAATACATTAATACTCTGGTGCTGACTAAGTACTTAGTATTATACATCGGTATTAATACACTTTTAACCTTTAAATTAAACTACACATACGATAATACTTTGTCAGTTCACACTGAAATTTGTCTTGCGACCCAGCAGCCATGTATGCAAGAATAAACAGTACTCACATTTGACATGACACAATAAAAACAAAACAAAATACTTACATAAAGACATAAAAAGACAAGAGCAGTGTCCACCTCTCAGCCTACCCCTGGCCTATAACTCCTGATTAAGCCTCAGTGTCGTCTGATGGACAAAGGACCTCTTCAGTTTGACCTTATTGTATGTAGGAACACTGTATCTCCTTCCTGAAGGCAGCAACCTATATTCTCCATACAAAGCATGGCTAGTGTTTGAAGTGATATTCCTTGCCAACCTTATCATACTGTCATTATACGTAGTTGTATAGAGCCGCTGAAGTGGTTGTCCAACAATCTTTGAACAAATGTTCAGTTGCTGCAGCAGTTGTGACTTTAAGGCTACGGACAGACATCCATACCAGGTGGTACTACAGTACTGAAGAACACTCATAATAACAGAAGTGAAAAACAAAAGAAGAATCTGTCTGCTAGCACCAAAAGATCTCAGACGGCGAAGGAAATAGACTCTTTGCTTTGTCTTTTTACCCACTGATTCAATCTGGTCTTTCCATGACAGAAGGTGGTCAATTACTACTCCTAGGTATGTATACGAACATACCTGGTTGATCTGTTCACTATGAATAGTAATGGGGGATCTGTGTATCTCTAGTGGGGCACCAAAAACAATCTCCTCTGTCTTTTTTGTGTTAATGATAAGAGCGTTGTTATCACTCCACTCCACCACCTTATTTACTCTGTGTTGGTGCAGTCCAGGATCACTGGATCTATCCAAAAGAGAAATCTTACAGTATAAATACACTTTTAACCTACAATCAGCAGACACCGCAGGGAATTGAACCCCATCCCAGTAAACCAGGAGTTCCATACCAGCGTCTTTTGCTTCTTCACTTATTTACAGGTTGAAGATAAAGTGTAAACAGACTATCTGCACATTTCTAAAGTGTAAAGTTAAATACTTTTAAATATTTTTTAATACCTTTTAAAAAATCAGCTATTTTCAAAAAACTCACAAAATAAAATGTGACAAATGTGGAATGTTTTGGAAGTATTTTAAATATACAAGGGGGAGAAAATAAGGGAAATAAAATGAACAGTCCTTTTAGGGTTAAACCCTCAGTCTTTAATGTTTCCTTTTGAGGGACTAAAATGAAGTTGAGGCTGGGGGGCTCAACAGCCAATGAGGATGGAGGGAGACACATAGGGATGCAGGGGTTCAAGTGGTTCAAAAGTTAAGTATGAAGTTCTTTTCAACCTGTCCTATAATGGAAACGACTATTCTCTAGTCAGTGTGTTTGTCCTTCTGACAGACAGACTCAAAAGTACTCAAATGTTTTACTTAAGTAAAAGTATCAATACTGCAAAGTACTCTGTTACAAGTAAAAATACAAAAGTATTGGTATCAAAAAGTACTTAAAGTAGCAAAAGTAGAAAGTACTCATTATGCAGAATATCCCATTTCACAAGTTTTGATATGTATAAATATTTTGAAAATAAATAAATCTACAAAGTAACTAATAACTAAAGTTTTCAAATAATTGTAGTGGAGTAAAAGTATAAAATGTACCTCTAAGATGTAGTGGAGTAGAAGTAAAAGTACAAAAAAATGGAAATACTCCAGTAATGTAAAAATACCTAAAAATTGTACTCGGACTAAATGTACTTAGTTACTTTACTCAACTGTACATTAAGGACAGATTGGAGCTGCTTGATTGGACTGTAGAGAAACGGATTGACACCAATATCTTTTGGTTAAAACAAAGTTAAAAAAAGAAGGTTAAAGCTTTATATTGTGATAGTACTCATTACTATAGAGTGTTTGTTCAGTAAAAGGAGTCTCCATGTCTCTCCAGCTCTTTAACAAACAGAAAATACATTTTCAGGTAGGTGACAAAATCTCAGCCAATCAGGAGAGAGTACCCATTTATCAGCTTCATTTATAAAGTGTTCCAGTTCTAATGTTGTATCTGCTCATTTCTTAGTGTCATCACTTCCAATTTCACTTGTTACATCTGTATCCTGACTGAGTTCTCTATCCTGATTGGATAAAATTGGTATCCCGACCTGACAATGCATTGTCTGTTTAATAAAGAGGTGGAGAGACGTGGAGACTCCTGTTACTGAACAAACACTCTATAACAATGATTATCATCAGAATATAGAGCTTTTTAACACTTATTTTAACCAAATAAAATCACTTGCACTACCCCTTTAAGTGCCAAAACCCAAACTCTGTCTATTTTTGCATGTTCTTTAGGGAACCTTACAATGGTCGTACTCCAGTTTGTAAACCTGGTTTTAACGGAATGTGTTATAATTACACATGAATTCTACAACTACTATATAGTAAATGCATGCTTCCTGGTGTGAGGGTATATTCACAGGAAGAGACACACTTCAAGTGCCTTAATCCATTTAATCCGGGAACACATGTCTGTCATTTTTAGATTAATTTGGCTATTCAAAAATAGCAGATCTACAAGCTCAAAGTGCCGCGCTATGAGCTTGTAGATCTGCAATTTTTTTTTTATCTTGAAAATGTGTGCACATCTTTGAATACATTTTTAACTCAAATCTTTGCTTCTTGGGGTCCCTGGAACAAAATATTTTCATATTTTCATTTTTATTTATTTTTTCATTTTGGGTGGTCCTTGACATGAAAAAGTTTGAGAACCACTGATATATAGCAACATAGGTAAAAGGAAAAAAAGAAAACTGTCACGATTTAGAAGACATTTGTAGAACCCCCAGGAGCAATAAGATTTGAGTTAAAAATGTTATTGTTAAAAAATATATATTCAAAGATTTTCACGATTTAAAAAAAATATCAGATCTACAATCTCATAGCGTGGCACTCGGTGCCGCGCTATGAGCTTGTAGATCTGCTATTTTTGAAAAGCCAAAGGAATCTAAAAATCAAAAAAAGTATCATGTCGGCATCATGTCAGTATCATGGTCAATATCTTGGTCAGTATCATGGTCAGTATCACAACACAAATTAAGGACAGGTACTAATTGTACAGAAGTGATTGCTTCTGGGAGGACACCAAGACCCATCAGACCTGTGAAGCACAAGGCCAGTAGAGGGCATATTTTGTTGCTTGCAAATTTGAGATGTTCTGCTGTGATGTGATCCATGCCACATGCCTTGTTATCTAACAACCTAATGGCATCAACCACATCATCAGACCTGATCAGTACACTTTCAGATGGATCAACATGATCTACTGCCACAGTGCCACTTTTTACACAGTTAAATAAGTTGTGATAGTGTTTTCTCCATACCTCAGCTATTTCAACCGGGCCACATGCGCCCTCTATGTTAGAGGGTAGGGATGTTTTACTGTTGTTCATTACTTTGACCTCTTTCCAAAAATCATACAGGTCTTTACCATAGACATATAAAGGTAGACGCCTCCTCTGGCTCTGAAGCGTCGGCACGGCGGGCGCGCTTCCGCTTCCTGGGCAAGGAAGATTTTGTTCCTGGGGGACAGCTGGAAATTTCCGCGTGCGTCACAGAAGGGGGCGTTCAGTAGGCCAATGAGAGGCAGGTGGGGGCGGGACAACTAGATTCTGACAAGTCCTGGAAAAGACGCGCTGTGATTGGCCAGTGTCACTGGCCAATCACAGCACGTATGGCGGCCACCATACCAAACAGGTCGCTCCAACGAACTGCAGAGGCCAATGAGGTATCTAGGTTTCTATATCTATGGGTCTTTACTAGCAAGAGAGTCTGCTCTCAGAGTGTTCTCCTGTCTTTATACAGATCGAACAGCACATTTAAATTTTGCATTGGTGAGTTTCTTCTCCTCAAACACTGAACCTTGTCTGGGCCTACCGGAGTCATTCTCCTCAAACACTGAACCTTGTCTGGGCCTACCGGAGTCATTCTCCTCAAACACTGAACCTTGTCTGGGCCTACCGGAGTCATTCTCCTCAAACACTGAACCTTGTCTGGGCCTACCGGAGTCATTCTCCTCACACACTGAACCTTGTCTGGGCCTACCGGAGTCATTCTCCTCAAACACTGAACCTTGTCTGGGCCTACCGGAGTCATTCTCCTCACACACTGAACCTTGTCTGGGCCTACCGGAGTCATTCCAGCGTTTGAATGCTGCCCTGGCCGCCACATGATGCTCAGCCACAAAAGTATGCCAACCAGGCTTAATGTTGTGCACCTTTTTTTCTCCCTTTTTTACAGAGCTGCCTACCAGAGGCAATGAGAGCCTCCACAATGTTATCATACATGACACAGAGTTGGATGCCATGCTGCAGGTTTTCACAGTTCAGATTATCACAGTACAGTGCCTCCTTAGGCAGGTCAATGTTATCAAGCAGGTTATCAGTAGTAGCAGTGTAACAGTCAATATCCTCACTGGTTAATTTTGACCAGTCTATCCTCCCTGAGTTAATACCAGGATCAATGTTGATAGAGGTGGGGAGATTGACAATATTAATATTCATTACCATAGACATATGATCTGAAATGGCCAGCCCATAACACACCTCTATGTTGTCTATACAGGCATGAGCATCAGCTGTGCTTAAACGATGGTCAAGCCATGACGTTGTGTGCCATGCATAAAAGTAAAAGTATTGTCAGGCAACATAGATTTAATCGAAAGGGTTACATTTGAATCTTTACAAAACTGGGACAGGTGCTTAGAAAACATGTTATCTGATATATCAGCATTAAAATCACCAATAGCAAACACACACGTAGAGACCTGAATGAAGGACTGTATAAATGCTATGTCTATTCAGAAATACATCTTCAGAATGTACTGACTCATACGGCACGTAGACATTCATAAGTATAAATGACTTGCCATCACAGGTTATTTCTATCGCTATGGCCCAATCAACCACTTTCACAGCTTTGTCATATTTAGAGTTCCACATTATTGCTACACCACCAGGTATTCTCCCCCTAGTTATTTTATATTTATATTTTATTTCTACACCACCAGGTATTCTCCCCCTAGTTATTTTATATTTATATTTTATTGCTACACCACCAGGTATTCTCCACCTAGTTATTTTATATTTATATATTTGCGTGGCTCAAAGTAGCGCAAATGTTCATGATTTAAAAAAGGAAAATAGCAGATCTACAAGCTCTTAGCGCGGCACTCGGCTATGTATATGTCGTGCTATGAGCTTGTAGATCTGCTATTTTTGAATAGCTAAAGTAAAAAATAATGGTTAAAGTGGTTACACAGATGCGTTCCCGGTCTTAAAGGGTTAAAGGGATAGTTCACCTAGCCTCGCGTGGCCAGACTACATCACTGTGTGGATATGAGTCTGGTGGCCAGACTACATCACTGTGTGGATATGAGTCTGGTGGCCAGACTACATCACTGTGTGGATATGAGTCTGGTGCTTCTATGAGGAGTTTTTTTTTCCAAGAGGCGGGATCAAAAGAATGGCTCTGGACGCAATGGACCCTTCGCTAAGCCCCACCCACTCCACTCTGTGACTGGTGGTGTGAAATTAGTCACACCCAGGCCTGGCAGCGCCTGGCAATCTCTGCTTCTCCCCCATTGACTTGCATGTTAAATGATGGCTTTTCCCCTTAAAAATAATCGATCATTTCAGGAGCAAGAGCTTCAAAATCTCTTCTAAATCTAGTCAACAAGGCCTGCAGTATAGGCTATGCACTGGACAAATGTGCATGACATTATTTCAATAAACTAAAAACATGGGAAATGTTAGGGGGAGTAATAGCCATGGATACACGACGGTCGACTGTCACGTCATGGATGAACTTCAACCTGGTGTTTGCACTTTCTCCATTTATGACTCGTACATCTACATAAACGTTCATATTTCAAATATAAAGTGCTTATCCCATGGCCACGGATGTTACATGTATATACGGGCTCTCAGAAGTACCTGTATCATCCGTATTGTTCAATAAAAAGCATTTTAATCTGATCGGTGGCCATTTTCTCCTTATGCTTTCAACTGAGTGACCCTATTGGTTGGTAGGTGTATTGCACTCGAATACATTATGAAAAATGGCCACTGATCGGATTAAAATGCTTTTCATTGAACAATACAGAATATACGGATACTTTTGAGAGTCCCGTGCATAATTGTAACATCCGTGGCCATGTGGTAAGCACTTTATATTTAAAATCTGAATGTTTATATAGATGTACGGAACCGTAAATGGAGAAAGTGCAAACACCAGGTTGAAGGTGATCCTTGACTGTAACAGGAGTTTTCATGTACCGCAGGGACTGCAGTAGCAGTTAATAAATAGACGAACAAATGAATTAATATACTTTAACGTGCGGAATCCGAAACAGGCAGCGCTGTGATTCTGAATTTTGTTACGATTACGGTGATTAGTAGCCTATTATTGACACCACCTGGGCGAGTGAGACGTGTAACTTTCCCGACGTTAGTATGTGTTCAACAACACAGCCATGAAGCCTTGCAGTTTAAGTGCAGAATTCAGCTTGGGAAAAGCAGCCTCCAACGGGTTTGGGTACGTGGTTCATAGTCACCATTACGTTATCGTGGTATTCCTATTCTTGCCATTATGTTGGAAATGATTGTGTGTGTGCGGACGATATAACATTGACAGCTATGGCAGGTGACGAAAGCTTGCCAGATCAATGCCAGGCTAACAACGGTTGCTAAGCTGGCATTGGACAGTCGCTTTTGGGGTGGAGTTTAGCGAAGGGTCCATTGGCTCGACCTACAACCAACTATCAGTTACAGTCTCCCCTATTTGAATACTGGGCCACCCCACAATGGGGCGGGGCCAGACCCAAATCGCAGAGGGCAGATGTCTACAGTCCCAGGCCGTAGTTCACCCCCAAAATGCGCTCTGAAAGATCTGCTATTTTCGGGCAGCACCACGTCCAGCAGTAGTGTGTCGTCGGCGGGAAGCAGCGGTCGGTGACTGGAGGGGCAGCACCAGGGCTACGGGTACCACCACCACCCCCACCAACTGCAATATAAATAAAACAAATACTGCAATATAAAATACTCTGTTACAAGTAAACGTCCAGAATTAAAAATGTACTTGTCTTCCACCACTGAGGGAATCTTTCCACCACTGAGGGAATCTTTCCACCACTGATTGAAACGTGGAGGAGCCTTTTTTTTTCTCTCTCAACTTGTTTTTCCTCCCACCGCACAGTATTTGTATAGATTTGTTTTTATTTAATTTCAAATGCCTTTAGTTATACTTATGTTAACTTTATGAACTTAAATACAAATACATTGGACATAAAAAAGACAATAGAATTGAAATACTGGTCATTAAGCTACTAATATAGACTGAAGTAATTAAAGCGGGTCATGTTTGCATGTTTGGAATTGTAACAGCTGAAATCAATAATACATCAGTATTCCTGTGAGCCGCATTAAGTGAAGGTGGGATTAGGGATGGTGTGCGTGACCCATGTGCACAGCAAGGAGGAGGCAAAATGGAGGATTAAAGCCCACCCGGGCGAGTTTATTAACAATAAGCTCAACAACAACGGGGGGAAGAGGGGTGTGGGCTCCGCTGGCTGCTCCAACTCCTGGGAAACTGGAGAGGAGAGGAGAAGCAGGGTCAGAAATAAATTCACAAAGAATGTGTGCGCTGCCACTGTGTAAGGTGAACAGGCTAGGAGCTCTACTAAACTGCCACTGTGTAAGGTGAACAGGTTAAGAGCTCTACTAAACTGCCACTGTGTAAGGTGAACAGGTTAAGAGCTCTACTAAACTGCCACTGTGTAAGGTGAACAGGCTAAGAGCTCTACTAAACTGCCACTGTGTAAGGTGAACAGGTTAAGAGCTCTACTAAACTGCCACTGTGTAAGGTGAACAGGCTAAGAGCTCTACTAAACTGCCACTGTGTAAGGTGAACAGGTTAAGAGCTCTACTAAACTGCCACTGTGTAAGGTGAACAGACTAAGCGCTCTACTAAACTGTCACTGTGTAAGGTGAACAGGCTAAGAGCTCTACTAAACTGCCACTGTGTAAGGTGAACAGGCTAAGAGCTCTACTAAACTGCCACTGTGTAAGGTGAACAGGCTAAGGGCTCTACTAAACTGCCACTGTGTAAGGTGAACAGGCTAAGAGCTCTACTAAACTGCCACTGTGTAAGGTGAACAGGCTAAGAGCTCTACTAAACTGCCACTGTGTAAGGTGAACAGGCTAAGAGCTCTACTAAACTGCCACTGTGTAAGGTGAAGTAAGTAAGTAAGTAAATACATTTTATTTATATAGCGCTTCTCACAGAGATGGCTCACAAAGTGCTTCACATACACAGAGATTAAAAACAAAACAAGGTAATAAAAATAAGTAGAACAGTAAAAAGCCTGTACAATAATCTCAATCAGCAAATAATGATACAACGTGGACATACAATCAAATAACATTTGTAAAAGCTTGTTCAAATAATAGAGTTTTAAGATTGCTTTTAAAAATGTCAACAGAAAGTGCAGTTCTCAAGGCAAGTGGAAGAGCATTCCACAGCCTGGCAGCTACAGCCCGAAAGGCTCTGTCACCTTTTGTAATCAGATTTGTGTTGGGAACTATCAACAGACCCTCTTCAGCAGACCTAAGGGCCCTCCCTGGCACATAACGTGGGACCAGGTCGGTTAAGTATTTCGGGGCCTGACCATGCAAAGCTCTGTAGGTGAGCACCAGGACCTTGAAATGGACCCTAAAGTGTACAGGAAGCCAGTGTAATGAGGCCAGGACTGGGGTGATGTGGCACCTTCTGCTGGACCTGGTCAACAGTCTGGCAGCAGCATTCTGGATTTGCTGGAGGCGGTTTATGTTTGATTTATTGAGGCAGGTGAAGAGTGAGTTGCAATAATCCAACCATGAGGAGACCAATGCGTGTATAATCATTTCAAGTTCTGGGAGGGAGACAATTGACCTGAGTTTTGCTATGTTCCTAAGGTGGATGAAACATGTCCGGGTAACTGATTTGACGTGAGTGTCTAGATGCATAGACTGATCGAAAATAACCCCGAGGTTTCTGAGGTTGGGGCGCACTTTGTCTCTGAGGGAACCAAGAGCATCAACCACCTTGGGAACGATGCTGTCAGGAGCAACAATAAGCAGCTCAGTCTTTGCTTCGTTTAGCTGGAGGAAATTGTTTGACATCCAGGTCTTAATGGCAGACATGCACTCTAATAAAATGTTAAAATTAAAATCAGCAGGGCTCTTTGTATTAAAAGAATAGTACAATTGGATATCATCTGCATAAAAATGGTAGGACATGCCTTTGAAAGTACTGATAATGTGTCCTAGTGGTAGCATATAAAGTGCAAATAAGGTTGGTCCAAGGACTGAGCCCTGGGGGACACCACAGGAAAGGGGAACAGAGTCTGACACATGTGGGCCCACAGCAACTGAGAACCGTCTACCTGTCAGGTAGGAGGCAAACCAGTCAAGGGCGGTCCCTGTGACCCCTATCTGATCCCTGAGCCTATCTATTAAAACATTGTGATCAATTGTATCAAAAGCAGCCCTCATGTCAAGTAGCACCAGGATAGAACATTTTCCAACATCAGATGACATTAAAAGGTCATTGGTCAATTTAAGAAGAGCTGTCTCAGTGGAATGCATTTGTCTAAAACCAGAATGAAACTTATCTAAAATGTTGTGAGAATTTAAAACTGTTAAAAGTTGGTTAACAACAATTTTCTCTAAAATCTTGGAGATAACTAATCTAACTGTGAGATAACTTGGAGATAACTAATCTAACTGTGTGTGTTGTAGACCTGACCTCCATTATTCAAATAGTCCACAAATCAATCTAACTGTGTGTGTGTGTGTGTGTGTGTGTGTGTGTGTGTGTGTGTGTGTGTGTGTGTGTGTGTGTGTGTGTGTGTGTGTGTGTGTGTGTGTGTGTGTGTGTGTGTGTGTGTGTGTGTGTGTGTAGTAGACCTGACCTCCATTATTCAATCTAACTGTGTGTGTGTGTGTGTGTGTGTGTGTGTGTGTGTGTGTGTGTGTGTGTGTGTGTGTGTGTGTGTGTGTGTGTGTGTGTGTGTGTGTGTGTGTGTGTGTGTGTGTAGTAGACCTGACCTCCATTATTCAATCTAACTGTGTGTGTGTGTGTGTGTGTGTGTGTGTGTGTGTGTGTGTGTGTGTGTGTAGTAGGCTTGACCTCCATTATTCAATCTAACTGTGTGTGTGTGTGTGTGTGTGTGTGTGTGTGTGTGTGTGTGTGTGTGTGTGTGTGTGTGTGTGTGTGTGTGTGTGTGTGTGTGTAGTAGACCTGACCTCCATTATTCAATCTAAAGCCCCTTTTCCATTACAGCTTACTTACCTAGGCCCACCCCACACCGACCACCACAGCAACGGTTTCCACTACAATTAAGTGGTTAGAGTGGTGTGTAAGGGGTACTAAACTGGTGCTTAAAAAGTACCCACTACTGGGTAGGTCTGAGCTGGGCTAAGCTGGGCTCTAGCAGTGACGTATAAGGCTGCTTGCTACCGATTGGTCAGAGGAAATCGTCACAACTGTGCGCCAGGATAAATTGTTTGCTCAGCTGCTGCCAGTTTCTCTAGTCTCAGCGTTCACGTGTTTAGAAAATAGCTAAGCTAAGCTACAATCTCGCTTATAGATGGCAGCCCGTAAATCTGGATCATATTGGACTAACGCTGAGGTAAAGGCCTTTCTGACTTTGTTAAGTGAGGAGAGCATCCAAAGAGAGTTGGACGGAGCGACGCGGAACGAAAAGATCTTTCAGGGCATGCAGGCCGACATGGCCAGATGGGGTTACGTAAAAACTGTTAAGCAAATGAAGGACAAATTTAAAAAAATGAAAATAGATTATCGGGCAGCCAAGTGCCACAATAACACCAGTGGTGCAGACCGAAAGACTCCAAAGTGGTACGAAGAAATGGATTCGATATACGGCCACAGACCAGGGAGCGCCGGGAGGGAGGCTTGCCTGGAATCAGCGTTAATAACTCCGACACCGTTGGCCGAATCTTCCGGTAAGTTTATTTTTTTACGGTCATTGTAGCTTGAAAGCTCAACTACAAATAGCAGACATCTGTTTTCTTTAGTTGACTGGCTGTTAAAGTTCCCATAACATTACTGCGTAATGCTAGCTAGCAACATTAAGCTAGTGGGCTAGTTGTGTTGCAGTCGTTTTATTGATTGTTTACAATGAATTCTATACTCTTTCAAGGTATTGCAAACGGCACGGATGATTCACCGTCCACCTTCGACGATAATGATGAGTCCATGACCCAGTACTGCACGCTAAACCTGACCGAAATACAACCTGAAGAGCCATTGGGAGCACAGACCCCAGAACGGGGACAGACAGTCCAGGATTCAGCATCGGATCCAAGGACATCATCTCCGCGTGGTACATATAATGGTACGTTTAATGTTGTTTTTAATCAGACCAATAATGTATGTGCATGCACATTAATACATTTAAGGTTCACTGTTCTGTAATGTTGCATCTTGTGTACCTGCACATGAGAGTGCAGTGTCTGTATTTTAGTTACTTAGCAAATTATTTGCAGATATTATTATTATTATTATTATTATTACAAAACATACAGTTACCACTTCAGCCCTATATATATTCTGCCATTTGAAAATAGCCGATCTACAGTAAACCTTACAGAATGTATGCTTGAGGGGAATTACAGCGAGTGTAGATGGGGGGGGTCTACTTCTGGGGTCTTGGCAATGAAACACATGTACCCAGATGTCCCTGGTGGACATTTTGGCCAAAGTAACCGATCTACAAGCTCACAGAGTAGAGGCTTTACAGTGGTTAATCATCATTTTTGTTTTGTTATTGTCCAGGCAGGAGGAGAAAACCACGGGTGAACGATGTCATGACCGTGTACAGGGAGATCCACAGGGAGAAGCAGACGTTCGATATGGAGAGGAATGCATTGGACGATGCACGCTACGAGGACCGGCAGGCCGTACTTAAACAGCAGAGGGCAGGGGATGAGCAGAGGGTAGATGAACACCTTGCCTTGAGGAGGCTGGAGATAGCATCCAATGACTCGTTCCAGGCAGGTTTCCTGACCACGCTTGGTCTGCTTGTGCAGGCCATAAGTAGCCGCCGTGATCTTGCCATTTCCCTAGATTAAAATTGCTACAGGTTAAAAACAAGTTCTCTGAACTTTGCCTCCTCTCCTCCTTCTAAAGAGCGTCTGCTTCCCTCCATTGTCCGCCATCGCCCGGCAGAGACAAAACTTTGAGCGGCCCAAAGCCCATTTTTGTCTGAATTTGTGAGCATTATAGTGAATTTACAACACGTGGTGAAAGAGGTTTGAAACCAACGTGCTGTTATTCACATCCTCGGGCCTGAAAATGCTCCAGAGTAAATCAATGTAATAGCTAGTGAAGCTGTATTGTTGCAGGAGCCACTTGCAATACACTGTGCCACTTGTTGCCCTGAACAGTAAATCTGAGAAGCAAGGATGGAGATGTGGGGGAGAGAGAGGAGAATGGCAATGGACTTTATAGGACATTATGCAAATACTAAGTTTTAATGCCATTTTAATTGTTACATAATGATAAATGGTGTATTGGCATCTAGATTCATCGTATGATCAAGTGGTGCCTTGGGGGAACACTATAGGCTTATCTTAAACTGCTGCAGTCTGCTGCCTAATGAAGTGGGAAAAAAGAAAGACCATTACACCTGAAGCCGATTCTACAAATGCCTTCTAAAACCTCCAACTTTTTCCTCTCGTGGACCCCCAAATTATGTATATTTGTAATTTAATTTATTCTGTAATTTACTTACTTTTGCACCTCTTTGTTTGCATGCACTGGTTTTGCTGTGACTTTGTTGTGAATAAACCTTTTTTGTATCAACATCCATTTGGTTCCATTTTTACACTCTGGGTTTACAGGCAAATATAACCACATGTTTTTTTTGTTATTTATAATCATGTGACTACAGGCCATGTACTTTTACTATTAACAAGTCAGACTTCCTGCACCACTATTGTCATGGTAAAAGTATCAATACTGCACTGCAGAAATACTGTTTGAACAAGTAAAAGTCCTGCATTCAAAATTTACTTGAGTAAGTACAAAAGGTATTGGTATCAATGTTCTTAAAGAACCAAAAGTAGAAAGTCCCGTTTCACAAGGTGTCATGTCAAAATAGCAGATCTACAAGCTCATAGCGCGTCACTTTGTGCCACTGAGCTTGTAGATCTGCTATTTTCAAATGGCTGAAGTGGTTAAATGTTTCGTAATTAATATAGTCAAAGTAACTTAAGGTAAGTAATTTTAGTCACCTGGCATCCACGTTATCAATGCCACAGGACTCCACCTGTATGGAGCTATAGATCTGCTATATGTTGGGATAATCCTGAAAGTGTGTCCTAATCTTTGAAATGTGTATTTTTAAGTAGAACATTTTAAACTCAATCTTTGCTTCTGGGGATTCCGAAGATTTTCAAAATCACCCTCAGGTCTTAATGGATTAAAATGTTGAACCAAGAAATTAGGGCCAGCATCAAATTGTTCTTGTATCATGCTTATACTTTCCCCTGACAATGTGTAATGTACTAACATTCACTATATTATTCTGGAACTGTGTAGATGCTGAATAATAAGAAGCTGCTAAGACCAGCTGTTTTTCTAGAAATACCATTGAAGAATAGCCTCCAAAAGAAGAATTGCTCTCCAAATAGTCTGCTCGTTTTCTTCATTCTGCATCCGCCTAAGGTTTTGTTGTTGTTTGAAATAGAACCAAAAAAGGAGAATCGCAAACAGCATTCCTTCGAGTTCATCCATGCTTGTAGTTGAGTGTTGTTGTGGTCGGCTGGTCGCTGCTCCTATGACGCTTGGATATGACCTCACGACTCACGACAATTTCGTGGGCGTGGCTAAAGCACGAGAAACCGAAGGGGAGGGGGTACTGCGAGGGGGACTTTTGTGCAAATGGAAACAAGATATTTTGAAGCGGTGCGGTACTGGTCTGGTCTATGCGGGACAGTGTCGTGCTTAAGCTGTAATGGAAAAACGGCTTAACTGTGTGTGTAGTAGACCTGACCTCCATTATTCAATCTAACTGTGTGTGTAGTAGGCTTGACCTCCATTATTCAATCTAACTGTGTGTGTAGTAGACCTGACCTCCATTATTCAATCTAACTGTGTGTGTGTGTGTGTGTGTGTGTGTGTGTGTGTGTGTGTGTGTGTGTGTGTGTGTGTGTGTGTGTGTGTGTGTGTGTAGTAGGCCTGACCTCCATTATTCAATCTAACTGTGTGTGTAGTAGGCCTGACCTCTATTATTCAATCTAACTGTGTGTGTAGTAGGCCTGACCTCCATTATTCAATCTAACTGTGTGTGTGTGTGTGTGTGTGTGTGTGTGTGTGTGTGTGTGTGTGTGTGTGTGTGTGTGTGTGTGTGTGTGTGTGTGTGTGTGTGTGTGTGTGTGTGTGTGTGTGTGTGTGTGTGTAGTAGGCCTGACCTCCATTATTCAATCTAACTGTGTGTGTGTGTGTGTGTGTGTGTGTGTGTGTGTGTGTGTGTGTGTGTGTGTGTGTGTGTGTGTGTGTAGTAGGCCTGACCTCCATTATTCAATCTAACTGTGTGTGTGTGTGTGTGTGTGTGTGTGTGTGTGTGTGTGTGTGTGTGTGTGTGTAGTAGGCCTGACCTCCATTATTCAATCTAACTGTGTGTGTAGTAGACCTGACCTCCATTATTCAATCTAACTGTGTGTGTGTGTGTGTGTGTGTGTGTGTGTGTGTGTGTGTGTGTGTGTGTGTGTGTGTGTGTGTGTAGTAGGCCTGACCTCCATTATTCAATCTAACTGTGTGTGTAGTAGACCTGACCTCCATTATTCAATCTAACTGTGTATGTAGTAGGCCTGACCTCCATTATTCAATCTAACTGTGTGTGTAGTAGACCTGACCTCCATTATTCAAATAGTCCACTCATCAGTCAAGGGGAGTCTGTATCGACTGCCAATCTCTTAGTCAAATTATTACTGATTATTATTTGACTGAGAGATTGGCCAAATTGTTTTAATTAATTAATGAACTAATAAGTTTGCCAAAAATAGGATATACATCATGATTTATTGGGAGAAACCAAGCAAGTAAATGTTAAATCAGACATTAAGCACCCCTACAGCCCAAATGGAATGTTCCTCTATTGCGTAACATCTTTTTAGCATGATTCGACTGAGAGATTGGCAGTGGAATCAGACTGATTCCACTGTCAAGCTCAGTTGTTTAAAAAAAAAAAAAAAATATATATATATATATATATACATTTTTGTGTTGCATTAGTCGACTATTAGTCGACTATAGGCAATATTTGGCCAATCAGATTCGACTATAGAAATCCTTAGTCGGGGACAGGACTAGTGTGTAGTAAGGCATTCACGAATAGTGATTTTTAGCGTTGAACTTATAACAATCAGAACCATAAAATTGTATGTCTGAGTTATATTAAAGAAATAAAAGGTCTTTGCTTTTGAAAATAAATGCAGAATTGTATCTGGCCCAATATTAATCAAACAAAAATAATAATTCAATTCAATTAAACCATCAGTACACTTCAAAATACAAATGAAGAATGATCCAACTCTGATCTTTAGTCCCGCAACGCAAAGTTCTTTTAAACGTCTCCAAAGAGTTAGGTTTCCAAAAAGCAGTGGTGGAAAAAGTACTCAAATTATTTACTTAAGTAAAAGTATCAATACTGCAATATAGAAATACTTAAAAGTCCAGAATTCAAAATTTACTTGAGTAAAAGTACAAAAGTATTGGCATCAAAATGTACTTAAAGTACCAAATATATGAAAATAGCAGATCTACAAGCTCACAATGTGTCGCGATGCAACGCGTTGTGAGCTTGTAGATCGTCCGTTTTAAAATATAGCCTAGGTATAAAATAGGGTTAAAATGGTTAATGTACAGTATGTTTCATAATATTATAATTTATATCTGAAAAGTAAGTTTTCAAATAATTGTAGTGGAGTAAAAGTACAATATTTGCCTCTGCGATGTAGTGGAGTAGAAGTAAAAGTATTGGAAATTGGAAATACATAAGTAAAGCACAAATACCTCAATTTTACTTAAGTACAGTACTTAAGTAAATGTACTTAGTTTCTTTCCACCACTGCCCAAAAGTAATCCAAAAGTATTGTAGATCTTCTGTTTTCCGAGAATCCAATAATCCGCAAAGTCAGCCAAAACAAAGGCAATGCATTGCATAAAAAGGAAAAATATAATCCTCACCCAACCTTCAAGTCAGGAGGCCACATGGGTTCCTTTGTCCAAAAGCTCTGATTGGCTTCAGAGATAAACCCTCAGAAATGTTCCTCCACCAAACTTCTCTCCTTCCAGATCCATAAGTTCTCCTGCCACACTACTCACTGGTTTATCAATTCCTGATTTTGGTTTAGTACAGAATTACAAGAGTCTCCTTCTCAAACACCAAACAAACATCTTTTTCAAAACCTAAAATGGAACCCTAGCCGCCTCACTTCCTGTACTTTTATAGCTGTTCCTGATACATCACTTCCTGTGGAACTTTTGCTGCTTTTGCCCCACATCTCCCCCTATGGGTGCATCCACACATGTACGTCAAGTTGACGCTAGGGTCGCAAGCCCTTGTTCCGGTTCCGGCCATTTTTGGCCGTTAGTCAATGAAAACCGGAACCCGGATATCGTCACCTGGCTAAACTAATGGCCTAAGTAATTTTTTGATCAGTCAGCTCCTCATGACACTGGCCACCTCTGGTAAAATCGCCCATATCCTAATTGAAAAGGATCATGCTGTTCACTCCCCTTTTTGTGACTTAGGCCAAAGAATAGGCCTTTTTTTTGGCTTAAGTCACATGGTTTTGTGACTTAAGCCAAATTATTTACTGATTTAGGCCATTTTGCAATTTTTTGTGATTTTTTTGTTTGGCCTAAGTCAGATTTAAACCTATTTAAATCTCTTATGTTACATAACTGACAAGACAGTGTTATTTCTATTTAAATAGTCATAATTTGTTATAAACATTTTGGGTGAAATGATTCAGAAATATCATATAGTTTTGTTTTGGATCAGTTTTTTATTTTTCCTGAAAAACTTTAAAAAATGACACAGGCCATTAGTTTAGCAAGGCGACGATACGCTTTTCAGACGGACGTTGGGACAGAACTTTCGTTTTTTAACTTAACATGGGAGTGGATGGGACTTCAGACTTCCGAGCATCAACATGACGTACATGTGTGGATGCACCCTATGCGTGAACCATGTCAACAGAAAATGAATCATAATGGCCCTAATCATCTTACATGAAACAACATTTTTTTTCCTGTACATTACATTTAGGTGTTAAATATTCAACCATATTTTAATGTATTTAATATATTCCCCTGTTATCACCAAGTATGTTATGTTTCTTGTGTATCTTTTTCTTTCAATACTCATCATACCTGGACAGGAAATACATTATTTCACACATTTATGTCACAAACTTATTCCACCTAAAAGTAGTCGAATATTCAATTATTCGCCTGGTGACATATCACTTTTTTTTTCATCCAATACAAACGAGCATTTATCATTAAAACAAGCCTTGAAAACAAGCCCCACACACACACACACACACACACACACACACACACACACACACACACACACACACACACACACACACACACACACACACACACACACACACACACACACACACACACACACACACACACACACACACACACACACACACACACACACACACACACGGGACTGTTCTAATAATGGGTTAACATGTGCATGTACAAACTGGATTGATCCACTAGAGGGCAGGGTTGCCCTTCCACACCTCGGTCCGGTGTGCCTCTCAACCTGTTGGTTTGTAACACATTTGATTCTGTGTCAAAAGATACTTGAAAACCACGAAACAAAAGGAAATATTGGCACCAAGTCCACTTGGTTCAGATGCAGGTGCGTTGGACGGTGACATGTTGGACGGTGACATGTTGGACGGTGACATGTTGGACGGTGACAACTGAAGCAATCATGTAAAACAGCATTTCATGAACACAAATCCCAGTTTCTATTCAAATTGACAGACGTTTCTGTCCCTCTGGAACCTCATCACGAGGTTCCAGGCTTAAACTAATTTATATAAATATCTTCGGAAATCTCTAGGGGTAAAATGGTCTTTCTATCTGTGGAACCACAATGCCCTATAGGGCTGGATCCAGTTGCATAAATGGACACGGCGTTATTTTGTATAATGCTGCGCCTATTGCGCTGACGGTCACAGAGTTATGGCCATTTGCACTGTTGAACACTGCTGTATATCTGCTGTATGTTCTCAATGAAACCATGTCTGTGCAATGTAGACCTCTGAACAGTGTTTGTGTTCCGTTTTGTGCGGAACGGAGCAACGGTATGCCTGTCGACTTACATCATGACAAGATTACAAAAAAATATATAATAACAACAATAATAATAATAACAATAATAACTACACAATCCAAACCTCTACCAAAGTGATTTAAAATATCCCTCTACTGAGGGACAAAGTTGGACTGATGAAATATCACTACTGTAATCAATTAATATAATATACAGTAACTTAGTAATTAATGAACATACTTACAGCACATTACTTCAAACTATAACATATCAGACCACACCCAGTTCAGACACACATTGAGACACATTTGAGTAGATTTTTATTTATTTATTGCCAAGCAATTTTGTGAAAAATTAAATATGAAAAAAGTAAAAAAAATAATAGAAAAGGAAATATATGTTCATTTAACAAAACAAAAAGAAATGTAAAACTTCAGTTATGAACCAATAACCAAGTATGTAATAACAATGGCATTCACACTGACAATCCTCAGTGTTAATTAACTCCAGGTGTACAAATGGATCCCAAATGGAACTGTAACTCTGAGAGTGTGCAGATGGAACTAAATGGACCCTTACAGGTCATTTGTTCACCCTCAGAGTTACATTAACACTCAGGATTTTTGTAGTGAGGAATGGAAATGCAGAATGGTAACATAATCACAAAAACATTTAAGACAAAACAAATGAATAGAAGGAGGGCCAAATGCACCAGGGTTATAATAGTTAAATAAATCTAACAAAATCATTAAAATAAACTAAATTGACAAAACATTTTAGTTAACTGAAATAAAAGAAAATGATAAAAACTAACTGAAAGTGTATTGTGTGTTTACAGTCAAATCATAGAGAACATGTCCTTAGCTTTAGTCTTTGTCAATATTTATTCCATGTCATTTAGCTGGACCAATTTTTAGCCCTATTGTGAAAAAAACAATAGGGCTAAAAAAAACTCACAAAGCGCGAGGCTTTGTGAGCTTGTAGATCGGCTATTTAAAATTGTGAAGATATCAGATCTACACGCTCACAACGTGTTGCGATGCAACGCTTTGTGAGCTTGCAGATCTGATATTTTATATATTTTTTCTCTCAGCTTTTGGAATCTCACCCCCCGATTCTCCCATAGTACAAAAAAAAAAGAACTGAAACTAACTCAAAAACCAATTTAAAGATAATAAGAAACTAAACTAAATTATCTAGCCCACTTAAACACCCCCAAAAAGACTTATTTTCTATCAATTACACACCCCATGAAGCATTGAATATATGGAGATTTTTTTTGTTTTTGTCGCATTCCTAGGCCAATAATGTGATGACCTGGCCATCGGTCAGTAGGAGACTCCACCGGTCATCACATTATTGGTTCAGGAATGTGACCAAAACAAAAAAAAAAGGCTTCATGGGGTGTGTATAATTGATAGAAAATAAGTACTTTTTTTGGGGGGTGAACTCCTCCTTTTTTTTATAATCTAAACTAAAGTGAAATTTAAAATATAAACTAAAATAAAAAAACAAAAATAAAAACTCTAAACGATAACCTTGAGCTGACCTCTGACCTCCCCACCATCCACTCACGTCACGTCCGTCTTCCAGGTCTTAAGTTTTTAAGCGTTTCATTTTTATTCTCTTTCAGATAGAAATGACACTAGAGCGTTAATATACCCAGTAAAACACACAGCCACAGTGGTACAGCAGAGAAGGGCATCTGGTTGTATTCTTTGCTGGACACACTTTCAGAGCAGTTCAAATAACCATGCGACTTCAGAAACATCTCTAGGCTAAACAACAGATCTCTGTCCATCCTCTCTTCTTTGTACAAAATACCCATTAATCATATCTCTCTCTCTCTCTCTCTCTCTCTCTCTCTCTCTCTCTCTCTCTCTCTCTCTCTCTCTCTCTCTCTCTCTCTCTCTCTCTCTCTCTCTCTCTCTCTCTCTCTCTCTCTCTCTCTCTCTCTCTCTCTCTCTCTCTCTCTCTCTCTCTCTCTCTCTCTCTCTCTCTCTCTCTCAGCAAAACACCTGTTAACAGTTATAGATTTTCGTCATGAAATAACACGGATAAACCCATTTATGCTTCAATCTGTACAATAGAGGTACTAGAAAAGAGTTACAACTGTCATGGTATATACGTATATGTACAATATCTCTCTATACCTACAAAGTACAATGACTATGCATGTAATAAAATACTCCTTATGTAAACAAATTTCTCATCGTTTTTGACACAGTCGACCGTTGACAGCAACAGATAGAATTTTTCACACTTTTCACGTTAAGATTTATTTTCCGTATAGACATCTGTTATAACAGTGTTATAGTACTGCATCTGTCGTCCTCCCCTTCCATTAGAAAATAGAACGATATAGGCAATGAAACCGACATACAGAGGAGGTTTGCCAAAAGGTTACACGGCCCGCCCGCACAACATTAGACCTTCTTTTTTTTAACTGTTAAAGAGAACATTACTGTACGGTTTGTGGCGGACATTATTCTTTTTTTCCCAAGGGATGAAACAAAAACAAAAAAAAGAAGAGAAAAATTAACAAAAGTTTGAGGGCTGCAAAAAGTTCCGATCTGACGATGTAGGAGAAATCGTTTTGGCCTCGTCGAGAACAAGTGCGTCCAAGAAAACAGCCCCCGGGACTTGAACCGGGGGCCGTTTTTAATGCGTCACTTTTTCACCAGTGCCGCGCGCCGTCACGGTGCGCGGCATGGTTACCACAGACTCAGGATGGCATGCATTTTACAATCAGTTGCTTTGTTTTTTTGTTTTTTTTTTGTTACTATTTTTCAAAACCGAGACAAGAGAAACCGACCACATCTCGCCATAAGCACACATTAGTAGTATATATATATATATATATATTTTTTTATCAGAGTCACTCTACTCTGTCAGACAATGAGAGTAATAGTTGTTGTTGTTGTTGTTGAAATCAGAGCTAATAGATCCTACAAGATCTACCTTTAGCGACTTGGTTTCATTTGATACACAGTAATTGTATATATTTTTTTTCTTTTGCTCAGAGCAAAAAAAAGAAAGAAAAAAAAGAAAACTAAAATAAGACACCACACTCGTATAATGTATAAACAATACAAATATTTGTCATATCCGTATATGGCAAGAGTTTTCTTTTTTTTTCTCCATCAACGTGTACAATGATTTAGTGTCCTGACCCACTCTTTGTTAAGCACTACATGTTGCTTACATGCTGAAAATGGTCAAGATTATGAGCCTTTTTGTCATCATCAACAAGTTTACAAAAAGAAAACAACGTTGTTTTTGTTTCGTTTTTATCGTTCAGTTTTAAACGCCAAGGATCACATAGCTCTAAAAGTCACCGTTAGGAGGATGATGTGGCTGTGAAATTATCTCTACACTGATAAATCTCCCACCGGATTTACAAGAGTTAAGGTCACTAAAAGTTTCGCTAGTTAGCCTTTTTCTCGGTAATGCTTACCATAGTAAGTGTGCTTTTATCTTACAGTGCATGGCATCAGTTCAGACCTGTCAGTCAGTCAGTCAAGTCAGCACGGGCGGAGTATGAGGTTCAAAAGTTCCACGTTTTTTTTATACCATCGTTCGTCGTATAGCTCCTTTTGCGAGGAAACTGATAAATAAATGTTCTCTCAAACGTTCGCGCGCTTCTCTATCTCACGTATAACACGCTTTCTCTCTCTTTCTCGCGCAAGCAGGCTGGGCGAGCGAGCGTCTCTCTCTCACACGTAGTACTCCTTGTCCTTGTTTTTCTGCTTCTTGTTGCCGCCCTTGGCGCCGTGCTGCTTGTCCTTGCAGACGGCGCCGTTGCTCTGCGACGTCACGGCCGAGTTGGTGATGTAGTTGCGGCTCTCGTCCACCAGGTAGGAGCCCTCGTCCCTGTTCCTGTACTTGTACATGGCGTACAGCAGGATGAGGATGCACAGGGCGGCGGCCGCCACGATGCCGACGACCATCCCGGTGGTGCTGCTAGCCTCGCGGACCACCTCCGACGGCCCGCCGCCCGCCGACGGGACTCGCCTGACGCCCGGCTGGGTGGGGAGTGCTGTGGGTACATTATGGGACATGAAGGGGGAGGTTATTAAGGGGGAGCCCCTGGGCTTGGCGCGGCCTAGCTCGACGGACGCGGCGGTAGTAGTGGGGCGCAGCGCTAGCTCGGGGCGGCGCCGGCGGGGTTGCGTTAGCGTTTCGCGGCTATTGGTTTTGCCGGCCGGCCGTTTGGCTCCGGCGGTTGAGGCAGCGGCGGTGGTGGTGGTGGCAGCGGTGCGGCTCTGGTCGGGGGCTGGCGGCCTGGCGCGGCCGCTGCCGGAGGAGGGTGGGTGTTTGTTTGGTCTAAAAGGAGGAGGAGGAGGAGAAGAGGTCCCGCTGTCCCGCCCGGGGGGCGCGGCACCGGCACCGTGAGCTCGCCGGCGGCCGCCCGCTTCACCGCCCGGCCGCCCGGAGGACGACAACAACAAGGTCTCATCTGTTACCGGGGAGAAGGTGCGGTAAAAATGGGAGTCGTCATCGGAAGGTTGGGGCGGGTTCGAAGAGTCGAACGCGTCCCCAGAGCCACGCCCCGATCTCACCAAGCCATCATCATCATCACCATCATCATCATCACAATCATGGCTGCCTCGGTCCGACAAGCAAGGTGCCCCCGCCTCAGTGGCCACGGACAGGGACTCTTTGGCGGTCTCGTTAATGGTGAGGGGTGGGTGGTGGTGGGGGGTTGTTGGGGGGAGGGGGATGGAGGGGGGTGCACGAGGAGCTACAGAGGAGGGGGGCTCTAACAACGGATCCTCAACAAGGGGCGGGATCACTAATTCACCTCCTGGTGGGTGGGGTGTGGGGGGGGGGGGGGGGGCAGAGACAGGGAGACACGTTAGAAAGACAATAAGGACATTTTGGTCAAAACGGGGGGAGGGGTGTCCGTTTTCTACGCCACTTTCGGGAGATGACAGGCACGGTTAAATTCTGAGGGGGGAGTGTGTGTCCCCTCCCCAAGAGAATTCTGAGGGTGAGCGTATCTAGGTCATCTCCCGGAAATGGAATCCAGAAAACAAAGCTACCACTGAGTACGCAGCAGGCAGACATTACAACACAAACACTGAGTACGCAGCAGGCAGACATTACAACACAAACACAATAAAGCACAGAAACTCACCGTTAAGTGAGAGTGAAAATCACGACCAAACGACAACACCAAAGAAACCGAAAGCAAAGGAAAGAGGTTGAAGTTTCACCAACAACCTTTTAGCCTGATCCATATACTTGGTTGCACGCGGGTGTCGCACTCCGAAAACATCAGATCTACAAGCTCACAATCAATGTGCAATGCATTGTGAGCTTGTAGATCCGATGTTCTCGATGCATGACAATGGCCAAGTATAAGTGAGTCTTTAAGGGTGTTTGTGGAGGGATGAGCCAGAAGAGGATAAAGAAAAGGCTTTGATCATCAGCCTGTTGACATTTATTATTATTAAAATAGAAAAATGTGAGCTTTTTTCATTACAATTTTTGAACAATACGCATAAGATGTATCATCATCGTATATATTTCTATCAAAATACCTGATCAAATCAAAATGACTCTATAGCACGATTTAAACGTGTTCACTGGTGTCTTGCACCAAACGAAAAAAGCAGATCTGCAAGCGTGTAGATCTGCAATGTCCTGGGTGGTGCAACTGACCACTCAGGCTCATGTGTAAGGTGTGTGGTCCTATAGATCTGGCTCCCTTCCCTGACGGCCCACAACCTCTAGCCCGTCTCACGCACCTACAGCTTCCAAAATAGCAGCGTCATGAATGTTCACCCGTTTGTTTAGGCTACTAGCTACAATAGGATGCTAGCTACATCACCAGGAAGGTGTTTAGGATGCTAGCTACATCACCAGGAAGGTGTTTAGGATGCTAGCTACATCACCAGGCAGGTGTTTAGGATGCTAGCTACATCACCAGGCAGGTGTTTAGGATGCTAGCTACATCACCAGGAAGGTGTTTAGGATGCTAGCTACATCACCAGGAAGGTGTTTAGGATGCTAGCTACATCACCAGGAAGGTGTTTAGAATGCTAGCTACATCACCAGGAAGGTGTTTAGGATGCTAGCTACATCACCAGGCAGGTGTTTAGGATGCTAGCTACATCACCAGGAAGGTGTTTAGGATGCTAGCTACATCACCAGGAAGGTGTTTAGGATGCTAGCTACATCACCAGGCAGGTGTTTAGGATGCTAGCTACATCACCAGGAAGGTGTTTAGGATGCTAGCTACATCACCAGGAAGGTGTTTAGGATGCTAGCTACATCACCAGGAAGGTGTTTAGAATGCTAGCTACATCACCAGGAAGGTGTTTAGGATGCTAGCTACATCACCAGGAAGGTGTTTAGGATGCTAGCTACATCACCAGGAAGGTGTTTAGGATGCTAGCTACATCACCAGGAAGGTGTTTAGGATGCTAGTTACATCACCAGGAAGGTGTTTAGGATGCTAGCTACATCACCAGGAAGGTGTTTAGGATGCTAGCTACATCACCAGGAAGGTGTTTAGGATGCTAGCTACATCACCAGGAAGGTGTTTAGGATACTAGCTACATCACCAGGAAGGTGTTTAGGATGCTAGCTACATCACCAGGAAGGTGTTTAGGATACTAGCTACATCACCAGGAAGGTGTTTAGGATGCTAGCTACATCACCAGGAAGGTGTTTAGGATGCTAGCTACATCACCAGGAAGGTGTTTAGGATGCTAGCTACATCACCAGGAAGGTGTTTAGGATGCTAGCTACATCACCAGGAAGGTGTTTAGGATGCTAGCTACATCACCAGGAAGGTGTTTAGGATGCTAGCTACATCACCAGGAAGGTGTTTAGGATGCTAGCTACATCACCAGGAAGGTGTTTAGGATGCTAGCTACATCACCAGGAAGGTGTTTAGGATGCTAGCTACATCACCAGGAAGGTGTTTAGGATGCTAGCTACATCACCAGGAAGGTGTTTAGGATGCTAGCTACATCACCAGGAAGGTGTTTAGGATGCTAGCTACATCACCAGGCACACTAGGATTTCAGGCCATAGAAGCATGTGCTATAATAGCTTGCAATACCCCCCCCCCCCCCATATGATTCCATTTTAAATCAAATCCTCTGAGAGAGTTTTTCCACACTGTACTCACTCTACACAATCCATATCCTCTAGTGGAACATTAAAAAAGCTGGAATTGAGCCAATTTAAAGGCACACTTGTTGCTTCTTTACTCCTTAGTCTAAACTTAAGCCTTGATACTGTGCATACTTTATGTCAAAGTGAATTTTGGATCATACTGTAGGTCAAAGGGCAGTCCAGATCATACTTTATGTCAAAGTGCACTTTGGACTCAAATACTCCAATAAGATTTATTGGACAACGTAGCGAGCTTGGGCTCTTCGTCGGGTCAAAAATGAATTTGACCTGACGAAGAGACCGGCCAAGAAATGTTGTCCATTAAACATTTTTGAGCACTAGAAATGTTTTTGAAAAAGTTGAAATGTTAAGTGTTAAAACAGCAGTCATATGAGCTGCCTGGTAACATAGGTTTAGAACAGGTTCCTCATACATTTCTTAAAAGTTTCAAGGCTCAGAAAACAATCTATCATGCAGTAAAAACCCACATTCTTACTTTGAATGCAATGGATGTTATTGTGTAGCAGGACTATACATTAGAGTCGCTCTGGATTAAGAGAGTCTGCAAAGTGCCTTTAACTGTAGTTCACATCACTTAAAGGGCAAGACCACTTTGGTAGTGGTTTGGGTTGTGTAGTTACCTTGCCATGATGTAACTCCAAAGGTGGGCAAGAAATAAAAAATCACACCCTGTGTGAAGTGGGCGGTGTCTTCCTAGCTAACCACAATACTGAATGGAGTCAACCAATGATGTACAAAAGATAAATACATTTATTGAAACACTCTTTATGATGGACAAAACCATAACTTGAAAAAAACCAATATTTGGTTTTTTTCAAGTTATGGTTGCTTATATAGGGCTATGCACATGTGTCATGTGACACTGGCCAATCACAGTCCTGAATAGACTGTGATTGGCCAATCACAGCGCAGGATAATTCTACAAATTTCCTGGGCCCAGATCACAGCGCAGGAAAATGTACATTTTTCCAAATCTCACTTATAGGGGCGGTTTCACCGCCCAAAAATTATTGCTCCATTGATTAGAAATTGATAATTCAAAATATGCTCCTCATTGACTTACATTGTACGGTAAAACTGCTCTCAAAGTCACTCTTTTAGCACAAAAACGAACGCAAACAAAGTTGATTCAGACAATATAGAACATCACCAAACCCAGTACTGTTTTTTTTTTAAATAAGAATGTCAACTTCCTGTTGATTTTGCCATTTTTAATAAGTAGAAAACCCGGACTGGATCGGCGGATCCGGATCCAGATCTTCAAATAGTAAAATCAACAGGAAGTTCACATTTTTATTAAAAAAACAAACAGTACTGGGTTTGGTGATGCTCTATATTGTCTGAATCAGCTATGTTTGGGTTCATTTATGTGCTAAAAGAGTGACTTTGAGAGCTGTTTTACCGTACAATGTAAGTCAATGAGGAGCATATTTTGAATTATCAATTTCTAATCAATGGAGCAATTATTTTTTATTTCTTGCCCACCTTTGGAGTTACATCATGGCAAGGTAACTACACAACCCAAACCTCTACTAAAGTGGTCTTACCCTTTAATGTTTACAGCCTCGCACTGTGACTGTTTTTATCCTGCTGTGAGAATGAATCATGTTTTATTACTGTGCTGCAAACTTTCCCCCATTTGGCCAAGTAAACCAATTCCAAAAGCTAAAGTTAAAGTATGCTGTCTGAGTGAGAAGTGGGTAGAAGTCAACTTACTGTAGTTTTGTATTTTGTTCTTGAACATTAATCCTCAGGGTGAACATTCAAAATGCCATTTTGTTTGCCAACATCCACTGGCATCAAGGCGTGCCTAACCATGCATATCCTATACATTCTATTAATGCAAATATCATATGAAACATTACATCAAGGCACATCAAGGCACATTATTCTATAGACTTCACAAAACATTTATGTTCAAACACACATCACAGTAGCTACAGATCTAATGTTATATCATATGCTATATTAAGGCAAACATTCAAATGTTATCCTAAACGTTATACAAAGCTTACCTGAAGATGCAGTTTGTACTTTGTTTTAATTATATGTGCTAAAATGCCAATAGTGTTCAAGCTAAAGGCCTAAATGCATTGAGTTACTGCCACATGATTGGCTTATTAGAAATTGCGATTAATGTGCATTTGGGCAGGTGTTCCTATGAAGTGGTCCGGTGAGTGCATATAATTTTTTACCATAGTGGGGGGAGAAATATTCATATCCCCCACCATCCAAAACGTACAAACTGCAACTTAAAGGAATAGTTCACCGAAATAATGACTTATTTTCTATCAATTACACAACCCATGAAGCCTTGAATTCATGGAGATTTTTAAGTTTTTGTCGCATTCTTAAGCCAATAATTTAATGACCGGGTGTATTTCCGGTAGGAGACTCAAAGAGACTCCTTTGAGTCTCCTACCGAATACATTAGCATCTTTCTGCCGGGAATCAAATTATTGTCTCAGGAATGCAACAACAACTAAAAAATATCCATGAATTCAATGCTTCAAGGGTTGTGTAATTGATAGAAAATAAGTCATTTTTGGGGTGAACTACTCCTTAAAAGCCGTTATACCCAATAAGGAAGAAGAAAGAAAGAATATCAATACCACACCGTTATGTGTCAACTTACATCAACAAATTGCCCGCATGGTTTTGGCATGAAGAAAAGAATTTACAAAGGAAAGTTGTGTAAGAAGGTTCTTGGAATACGTGTCGGGGTAAAAAAAACAAAAAGGTACAGTTTCAACAGATCACTGTTAGCTTGTTGTTTCAGTCTAACCATTACGCAGGGATAAGAACATATATGTATACATTCACACCACAGAACATGAAAAATAAACTTCACCCATAATTCTGTTTTAGTTTTTTTTCTCTCTTCAATAAATAATTCCAGGTTATCTTTCTCTCTCTCTCTCTTTACAACAAAACTGTACATCTACAATTTTTTTCGTGTGTTAAATAGAATGTTTTTCTTTTGTTTTCTTTAATCCGATAAATATCTACAATCTCTAGTCATCAGATAGATATTTTTCTTAAAATGTGTCCTTTTTGTTTCTTTAGGATGAATGGATTATGGCTGTACATAATTTGTCTTGTTTTTTTATTCTTTACTTTTCTAAAGACGGGAAGAGGGAGGAGAGGTGAGGAGGAGGAGAGGGAGGAAGGTGTGAGCCTATGAGGGAACCACATAGGAGATGAGGAGGGACATGAGGGTGATGGTGAGAGTCAGTTGCCATGTCCATGTAAAGGCTGAACGAAGCGGTCGGCCGGCATTAGAGCTTTTGGCTGTAAGGAAGGAGGATGGAGGATATACAGACAATGAGCATCTACATGCCCGTCTAATACAAGGAAGAAATGAACAGAACAACTCTAGAGAGAAAACACACTGACAGAGAAGAACGTTCTGACCAACCCTAAACTGCAACTTCTTAGCCATGCAGTTCACACATTTGGTTTAGGTTTTTTTTTCTTTTCTTTTTGATTTCATCAACAATTCAGTGGATTTTTCATCTTAAAATAGATTTTTTTAAATCTGTAAAAAAAAACAAAAAAGAAGAAAGAAAAGGGATGTGGAACTGCTTCTCTTTGACTAATGTTTGGGCTTCACTGAGCGTAAACGTTAGCATACGGATGGCAAACATCCATTTATTCGCCGTCGGTCATCAATAGTTCATTAATGAAAGACTTTCATATTTTGTTTGTGAGCAGAGATAGACGCTCTAAAAACTCTTTAACGATACGATGCTAGATCGTCCATTTCCAATATTTGATTTTTAATTATCTTTGGAAAATACATTGGCCAAAATAGGTCTGTCTGTGGGTTTTATAAATAATTAGCTAATGAAAAGTAAAAAAAAAGTTTGTCATATAATATATAATAGAATATGTTGCTACAATTACGTTACGCTCACATCCTCGAAAGTTTGGCAAGAAATGGTAAACATACAGTACATCGGTAAAATACATTGTAAACACAGTTTATCGGTATAAGCCCAAATATTATGGTTGGAAACAGTTCTCAATCCACATCCACACCCGACCACCCCTATAAAAGAAGTCAAAATGTAACGTTATATAAAAAACAAGCTCAAACTGTGATTCAAATACTCCCAATAGACTGAGTGAAAAAAATCAAATAAAAAATGAATAAATAATCAACCCGACCAATAGAACAGCCCCACCTCCCCCAAAAGAAAATCATAATCATAAATGAAAAACGTCATCGATTAATTGGAAGTCAGTCAAAAAGCTAAACAAAGGACATTACTAAGCCTGTCCAATGTAAAGAATGCACGTCAATAATAATATTAATGATAATGTAAAGAATGCACGTCAATAATAATATTAATAATAATGTAAAGAATGCACGTCAATAAGATGGTGAACCAAGCCACTTCAAAAGTCCGCACACACTGCAACCAGATGTACACAAAAATAAAACGCACACAGTGGAGAGCAGGCGCCACTCTCTCACGTGTTTGTAGATGACAGGTATTCTGCTCGTTAATGTCAGTCTATAAAACAGTAAAATGATGTTTGTTAATGTTAGTCTGTAAAACATTAAAACATGGGCCGGGCAGTCTTGGGAGAGAAGAAGATACTGACTGAGAATAATGAGGTTAAATGTCTTAATCTTTTGCTTTGGTTATAATACTGCAAGATGTTGATGCATGCTTAAAGTAAGTTGCATTTAGGGAAAGTATACAAACAAGATTACAAAGAAAAACATAAAAACACCACAGGGCAAAGCTGTGATCACGTAAGACAGTGAAACATTTCATTTATATTCCACAACGGAGTCACTTTCCAAAACTAAACTAAACTCAAATGTTTTGTTTTTTTGGCAAGCGACAACTTTGTGTGATGGGACTTGCTAAAAACCAGGTATTTCACCCACGCCCCCGCCCCCCCCCCCCCCCCCCTTATGTCTTGCACCTTCATCAGGCGTAGTGTGCCTGATGCATGTTCTCATTGGCTAAAAACATTACAATGGAACTTGTTATAACATGTTCTCATTGGCTAAAAACATTACAATGGAACTTGTTATAACATGTTCTCATTGGTTAAAAACATTACAATCAGTGTTAATTTCGTAGACTAAAACTATGACGTAAAATGTACTAGTGGACTAGTGGAGCAGAGATCCAGTAGAACTAAGACTAGTGGAGAAGAGATCCAGTAGAACTAAGACTAGTGGAGAAGAGATCCAGTAGAACTAAGACTAGTGGAGAAGAGATCCAGTAGAACTAAGACTAGTGGAGAAGAGATCCAGTAGAACTAAGACTAGTGGAGCAGAGATCCAGTAGAACTAAGACTAGTGGAGAAGAGATCCAGTAGAACTAAGACTAGTGGAGAAGAGATCCAGTAGAACTAAGACTAGTGGAGAAGAGATCCAGTAGAACTAAGACTAGTGGAGAAGAGATCCAGTAGAACAAAGACTAGTGGAGAAGAGATCCAGTAGAACTAAGACTAGTGGAGAAGAGATCCAGTAGAACTAAGACTAGTGGAGAAGAGATCCAGTAGAACTAAGACTAGTGGAGAAGAGATCCAGTAGAACTAAGACTAGTGGAGAAGAGATCCAGTAGAACTAAGTACTAGTGGAGAAGAGATCCAGTAGAACTAAGACTAGTGGAGAAGAGATCCAGTAGAACTAAGACTAGTGGAGAAGAGATCCAGTAGAACTAAGACTAGAGGAGAAGAGATCCAGTAGAACTAAGACTAGAGGAG
Organism: Gymnoscopelus braueri; assembly: GCF_963280865.1. Classification (NCBI taxonomy): domain Eukaryota; kingdom Metazoa; phylum Chordata; class Actinopteri; order Myctophiformes; family Myctophidae; genus Gymnoscopelus; species Gymnoscopelus braueri. Next base: position 1,535,667 of record NC_137621.1, on the reverse strand, counting down.
AAGAGATCCAGTAAAACTAAGACTAGAGGAGAAGAGATCCAGTAGAACTAAGACTAGAGGAGAAGAGATCCAGTAGAACTAAGACTAGAGGAGAAGAGATCCAGTAGAACTAAGACTAGAGGAGAAGAGATCCAGTAGAACTAAGACTAGAGGAGAAGAGATCCAGTAGAACTAAGACTAGAGGAGAAGAGATCCAGTAGAACTAAGACTAGAGGAGAAGAGATCCAGTAAAACTAAGACTAGTGTAGAAGAGATCCAGTAGAACTAAGACTAGTGGAGAAGAGATCCAGTAGAACTAAGACTAGTGGAGAAGAGATCCAGTAGAACTAAGACTAGTGGAGAAGAGATCCAGTAGAACTAAGACTAGTGGAGAAGAGATCCAGTAGAACTAAGACTAGTGGAGAAGAGATCCAGTAGAACTAAGACTAGAGGAGAAGAGATCCAGTAGAACTAAGACAAGTTGTTTGTTATGCTTGTTTGCAAGCGGATGTCGTGCTCTGATGCAGCTAAATATAAATCGACACCATCACGGGCCGTCAAAAATAAATTTTAGTCGACTAAATCAATTGTAGATTTAGTCGACTAAAACTAGACTAAAACAAACATTTCAGATGACTAAAATATGACTAAAACTGTTTTAAAAAGATAAAGGCTAAAACTAAATAAAGATTTGCTGTCAAAATTAACACTGATTACAATGGAACTTGTTATAGCATGTTTCCAATGTTACGTTGAGCCATCATACAGCATACTAACGCACTAATGAATATACATTGTTGTAGTACTCGAGACCGAGACCGGTCTCGAGTACTACAACCCTAATACTAACGCACTAATAAATATAAATTGTGTACATTATGAAACGGGAACAATATGGGCATAGCTTAGCTCGTCAAGTTAAGCTATGCTAGCTACGTTGAATGTCAATGTTTATGAACCAAGAATACATTTCATATCAATATTGAAGTACTGTACACAATTTAGAATTAGATTATAACTGATTTCCACCCTATCGGTGGTCAACTCATCGACTGCTAAACCCTGGTGGGTCTCAAAGTGGGGTCCGAGGACCCCCAGGGCTACTTGAGGGGGATCCAGAGGGTCCCCAGTAAAATAATCAATGATAGTGACCAAATGGACCCTTACAGGTCTGTAACTTTATGGGGGTCCTAATACAAACCAAACTGGGGATCCTTGAAATAAAGAAATAAAACGTTTGAGAACTACTGAGCTAAATCACGCCCATCCGGATGAAACACCTGGTATTTAGTGAGTCCCTTCATGCCATGGAGTATAAAGTGAGCTTTAGAAAAGCGAGTCAAACTAATGGCAGTGGGAGGAGCAAAGGAAGAAGATAGAAGATAATAAATAATCTGTTACAGTTAAATAGTTGTGTTCTTTGAGAAGTAAATCCAATGTTCAAAGGCACTTGACAGATCAAACCACATAAGCTTACAGCCTAACATTGTCCTTTGGCGGACTCGGATTTGCACCCACAGCCTTTAGTTTCCCCCACGTAGACAAACACACACTGAGAGAGAGGAATTCCACAGGATGGCACCAGTCATGTCTGCAGGTACTTAAAGGTGTACTATTAAAAAAAGTGAGAAAATACTGTAATGGAGAAGAAAAACTACAGGCTGGTGATGCATTTATTAGGGATTGATATTTATTAGGGATTTGGGGTGGATTTCAGTGGTTTTGTATTTTGTGAGTTCAAGTGACGTGTTGCTTTGTAATGTATTGGACTATTTGTTGTTATTGTGTGTCGCAGGACCACATTGTTTTATTACACTTTCAAGTGTTATTCCTGCGTTTAAGTTATATTACTCGGTGCCGTGCTACGAGCTTGTAGATCTACTATTTTTGAATAGCCCAAAGAAGGCTGAATATGACACAGATTATTTCCCTGTCTAAATGGGTTAAGGCAGCAAAGAGCTTGTATGCAGTCTGACCTCTGACCCCCTCCTGGGATAAAGAGCTTGTATGCAGTCTGACACTAAAGAAGGTGATCAGCACTGTGCTCTGACCTCTGACCCCCTCCTGGGATAAAGCTAAAGAACACTCAGGATTATTAATTTAAAAGAAAGTGTTGGTAAAAGTGTTATTAATTATTATATCTGTTAAAAGTAAGTAACTGGAACGTGTGGTGTTGTCTCTGTCGGGTAGAAACCTCCAAAAAATGATCTACAAGCTCACAATTCATTGCGACGCGTTGTGAGCTTGTAGATCAGCTTGTAGATTTCCACTACTTTTTGCTCAACACTCTTATATGACGAAGTAGGGCATTACATGACACAAACAAATGACATGAAAAGTTGAATTCTGGAGATACAAGGTTTCTGCCCGACAGAGTCCACACTATTTTACAGCTAAATAATAAAAAACACTTTTTTTGGGGGGGATAAATATTCATGGATGTTCTCTTGTTTTTCCAAATAGGAGGTTAGAGTATATTTCTTTAGTTAGTCTGTGTTCACGCAGGTTCTTTTATTATTTTGTTACAGTAGGAGGATCTTGTATTTGGTTATATCAGTGGTATAAAGTAACTAAGTAAATTTACTCAAGTACTGTTACATTTGTAGATTTAGATTATTATTACAAAACATACATTAACCACTAATGCTCAATATATATATTTCGGCTATATATATAGTTCGGCCGATATACAAGCTCACAATGCGCCACGGTGCGACGCATTGTGAGCTTGTAGATCTGCTATTTTCAAAAGATTTGTATACATTTTGAAAACTTGAAATGGGACTTTCTGCACAATGAGTACTTTTACTTTTGATACTTAAAGTACATTTTGATGCCAACACTTTTGTACTTTTACTCAAGTAAATTTTGAATTCTGGACTTTTACTTCTACATGATGTTATTGATACTTTTACTGCAAGTCCACAACATGTAGTACTTTTTCCACCACTGGGGTACAGTATATGGTGCGGAGTGTATATGGTGGGGGAGTGCGGAGTTGTTATCTGGTACAGAGCTACGTTACAGCTGTGACAGATGTTGTTATCTGGTACAGAGCTACGTTACAGCTGTGACAGATGTCGTTATCTGGTACAGAGCTACGTTACAGCTGTGACAGATGTTGTTATCTGGTACAAAGCTACGTTACAGCTGTGACAGATGTTGTTATCTGGTACAGAGCTACGTTACAGCTGTGACAGATGTTGTTATCTGGTACAGAGCTACGTTACAGCTGTGACAGATGTTGTTATCTGGTACAGAGCTACGTTACAGCTGTGACAGACGTTGTTATCTGGTACAGAGCTACGTTACAGCTGTGACAGATGTTGTTATCTGGTACAGAGCTACGTTACAGCTGTGACAGATGTTGTTATCTGGTACAGAGCTACGGCACGCCGTCAGTCTGAGGCGGAGGAAAGGTCAGGCGTTTGTTCTCTTCATCTAAAGATAGACGCTGTGGCTGTAAGGAAGGACTTGAAAAGAGTGTTTTCCTCATCAGGAAGGAGATCTGTGCTATAACCCCTAGAGGATTGAAATACATGTATTTGTGCAGTTTGTCTCTGCGAGTAGCCGGCTATTTGCATAAACCCCCCACCAGTGGTGAAAAGTAACTAAGTACATTTACTCAAGTACTCTACTTAAGTAATGGTTTTTGGTATTTGTATTTTACTTGATTTTTTCCGATTTCCAGTACTTTTACTTCTACTCCACTACATCTCAGAGGCAAATATTGTACTTTTACTCCACTACAATTATTTGAAAACTTTAGTTACTAGTTACTTTGTAGATTTTGATTATTATTACAAAACCACTTCGGTCCAGATTGTGTATTAGGAACAGTGTGTGACATCACAGAGTGACATCACAGAGTGACATCACAGAGTGACATCACAGAGTGACATCACGGCCATCTGGTGAAATTCCTGGAGGGGGACGGAACCACAGTTTAGAGAACACAATCACTTTAATAAGGACAACCGGGGGAGGGAGGGAGGGAGAGAGAGAGAGAGAGAGAGAGAGAGAGAGAGAGAGAGAGAGAGAGAGAGAGAGAGAGAGAGAGAGAGAGAGAGAGAGAGAATGCAGTATCATTAAGTTGCAGTGATCACAATAAGACACGAAAAGACAAACAATGGATAAATAATGCATGTCTCATGCTTGATGTATTTCACTGTCTAAACAGTAGATCTGCAAGCTCACTATTTCCGGTGACTTGCAGCCATGCATATAAATCAGGCTTAGAAGCAGAGGGACATGGCACTGGTCCTCAACCTCTGGTCTGCGGACCGCCAGGGGTCCAAATGGACACCAGGGAGTGTACAATGTACAAATGGACCCTTACAGGTCTGTAACTCTGAGAGTGTGTTGTCCTCAGTGTTAATTGAACTCTGAGAGCGTACAAAATCGTACAGATTCTCTCCTAGCTATCATTAATTTAGCTGGGGACCCCCTGGAACCCCCTCAAGGACCCCTGGGGGTCCCCGGACCACACTTTGAGAACCACTACCATAGTATGGCGTCAGCCAGCATGCTGTGATTGGCACACAACCAAACCAGTGAAGAGTGCTGCGGACCCCCATGCTAAATACAATGACCCCATGCTAAACATAATGACCCCCATGCTAAACATAATGACCCCCATGCTAAACATAATGACCCTCATGCTAAACATAATGACCCTCATGCTAAACATAATGACCCTAATGCTAAATATAATGACCCCCATGCTAACCAAAATGACCGCCCTGCGGACCCCAGTGTTGATTTTGTCGACTAAAACTATGACGAAAAATGTTGGTCGAAAAAACTAAGCTACGGTGACTAAATCGAAGACTAAATGGGTGCAGAAATACAGCACTGAGCGCACTGGCCAATACAAACTAATAGGCGAGTGCACTCCGGTGCGCAATTTCCGAACGCACCCAATATATTGACCCAATATATCGTCAACAAACAAAAACTAGACTAAAATGTTAGTCATTTTATGTTTGGTTACGTTCTGAAAATAGCCGATCTACAAGCTCACAACGCGTCGCAGCGTGACGCTTTGTGAGCTTGTATATCGGCTATTTTCAGCATGCAACCAAGTGTAAAATCAGCCATTACGACGCCATCAAGCCACCTCCAAAATACATTTTAGTCAAATAAATCAACTGTAGTTTTAGTCGACTAAAATCGTATGATATTTAGTCGACTAAAACTAGACAAAAACTAAAGTATTTCAGATGACTAAAATATGACTAAAACTAAATGGAATGTGATTCAAAAGACTATGACAAAAATGTCATCAAAATTTGATGTAAAAATCAACACTGGCAGACCCCCATGCTAACCAGACCCCCATGCTAACCAGACCCCCATGCTAACCAGACCCCCATGCTAACCAGAATGGAGGAAGCAGGAAACGTCTAGAGTTTGTGGCAATACAATTATTTTTAAAGCCATCTGATGGATCTTAAAGTTGTACTATGCAGAACGGCTTCGGTGAGGGAAGGGTATATACTATATACTGTATACAGGATCATTTGTGCTTCGGCCAAAACCAACAGAAGTTGTTATGTGACTTTTTCTCCGAAGCATAAACTAGGCTTAAGAAGGGGGGGGGGGGCAGGGGGGGGGGCGAGGGAATCAGGAGGGAGGGGGCGAGGGGGCTACAGTGAGGGGTTGGGAGGATGTAGTCTTTTTTTTTTCGTACACAACTTTCTTCATTTATTGGTAATTTGTGTTTTTTTATGCCGATGCTGATTTTCCTTTTTGGAGAGGCCCGAAAGAAATGGAAAAGAAGTTGATGGCAAGAAAAGATTTTGTTGCCTTTTTTTGTTTCGTCATCTGCTTTTAAAACAAAATAAAAGTAAGAATGTTTTGCTAAAAAAAAAGCACCGAATGACACAGATCCCATGAGATTTTTTTTGTGGACTGAAAATCCATGCTGCAACAGGATGAGGTGAGAAAACAAGGATGTCTTTATTTATTTTTTCTTTCATTTTCTTTTTTTTGCTGGATAACTGGCAGATAGATGAGGATGATGGCTCAGAAAACAAACAAACAAATACATAAACAATAGAACAACAAACAGGGAGACAAACACATCGGAGACCCCCCCCCGCACCCCCCCCCCCCCCCCCATGCTTGTCGACGGATAAGAAACAAACAACAACAACAACAAAATTAACAAAAGGAAAATAATAAAACTATCCAACTCATGCTCAAAAGCACGCGGCCCACCCATCCCACCACATGTTATGTGGTCAGATGGGTGGGTGGGCCGCACAAGGAACCAAAGTATTTTTTCCGCCAAGGAAAATGAAACCTTGTATCTCCATGTTTCACTTTTTGACTTTTTGACTTTTTTCATAAATTATGTGTGCTTGTAATTCGGCAATTTTCACCTTTTAAAAATAATGCAAAAAAGCTCTGTTTTTTGGACATACAAGGTTTCCATCTGACAGTAGGCCTGTCACAATTATTACATAATCGTCTCATCGCAATTATTTGAGATAATCGCATATTTTTTTTGCATAATCGTCATATATTTCCAAAATGTAAAAAAAAATAGTGGAAATAGCAGATCTACAAGCTCAAAACGTGTCACATCGTGACGCGTTTTGAACATGTAGATCTGCTATTTCCACTATTCAAGTTTTTTATGTAAATATAAAGTCATTAAATGATGTAAGTTATTTGTCATATCTGCTCTGTACAACCTGAGCCAAACACAAATGTACATTTTTTATTCACAATGTTCCGAATGACTGAAACACAATTAAATCGTTAATCGCGACCATTTGAGCGACAATTAATGGTGGAATAAAATGTCCTAATGGTGACAGCCCTGCCCGACAGCAAAAGTAACAAATAGAAACATCACAGAGACGAACATGGTCTGGACAGAGCATGCTGCTGTCCAGGTCAGCTGATGTCGGGGGGGTTAGGGGTTTAGGATGGTGTGAATTTCTGTGTAAACATCATGATTGGATGGATTCTGGGGCCCTAGATATATATATATATATATATAAATATAGACTGTGTCTACATGAGCACCGGGGGCTTCGCCGAGCATAGCGCCTCCTTTTGGGAGAACTTGGGAATGACCTTTCAAGAAAAGGAGCCTACAGTATATATATAGGCAGTGATGTAAGATGTGTTCTGCTTGTCTTTCTTCTTTTCCTTTCACTTAAAGGCATAGCATGTTGACTTTGCCCTTTGCACTACTGTAGTGTGTTTCTATAGGTAAACACCACCACACTACTGTAGTGTGTTTCTATAGGTAAACACCACCACACTACTGTAGTGTGTTTCTATAGGTAAACACCACCACACTACTGTAGTGTGTTTCTATAGGTAAACACCACCACACTACTCCAGTGAATGATAACTGTTTTGTTACACACAAAAACATCAAAAGTAACATACTATGCCGTTAAGTAAAAGTAGCAATACCACTCTGTTACAAGTACAAGGCCTGTATTCAACATTTTACATGAGTAATAGCATTAAAGTATTGGCACCTAAATAGTGTTTTTATAACAATCCAAATCTGCAAAGTATCTTGTAACTAAAGCTGTCGAATAATTATGGTGGAGAAAAAAAAATACAATATTTACTCAAGTAAAGTCATATTATATTATATTTAATGGTCGATGCTTGGAAATTATTTGAATGCAGAACATTGCTGTTCTGCAGCCAAACAGTGCAGTCAATAAGACGTATGTCCACCTCCTCACTAAGCTTATATACAGTACTATACTGTATGTCCATAACTGTAATGAACAATAATTCATCTTTTCAAGGCTGTAAAGACGGCATCACGTCTATCTGATGGCTGCAGTGAAAGAGGTGAAATGAGCTCAACCACAGTTTCCTGTCCACACCGTTTCAATAATTATGCCAAAACAATAAATAAAACAATATGGCCAATTCCCAAATTCTCTCAACAAGCCCTGGAGGAATTGATGATTTGAAATCCTATATTGTCACGTTATTGTATCATTTTTAATCAATTATCCGGATTGGAAAAATTGACAGACATAGCAAAGTTCACCTAGAAAGTGAAAGTATAACGTAAAACAAAACAAAAACTTTGTACACAGAAATTCCATGATATCTGTTCTCTCTTACATGTTATTAACAAGGCAAGCCTCCAAATCATGAGCAAAAAACACAAATGAGAAATGAAAACAAAAAGTAAATAAAACCTTGTTTAATTGCTTCTTAATATAGATAGATATTAATTATTATTATATTAATATAGATATCACAACTGCAGTCTGGCTTCAAAAGGAAACTTTCAGAAAAAAATAAGACATTCTCAAAATGTATCTCGTGTCAAAATGGAAAAGAAAAAGAAAAACAAAACGTGTCAAATTAGGACACAATGAGATACATTTTGAAGCATCAATGCAGAGAACATGGCTCACTGCCATGCTAATTTTGCACTTTGATTATGAGAGATTTCTTATGTATTTATTTGTTTCTGAATAAACTCTCATCACTGAGGGGTTAGCAAAATTAGCATGCGTGTGGGTGAGCATGTTAGCCACTTCGGAAGACCCCATGGGCAAGTGTAGCTCATTACACACATGGAACTTTAGTGTTAAACTGTCACCAGTGATGCATCTAAAGCCTTCCACTTAATAAACTGTCACCAGTGATGCATCTAAAGCCTTCCACTTAATAAACTGTCACCAGTGATACATCTAAAGCCTTCCACTTAGTTCACCATCAGAGTTCAACTGGGACGCGTGAGTCTGGTCTGACCAATCTTTCTAGCTACCAGTTTAAACGGTGAGCCAGTGGGTCCCCAAACGCCCCCCCCCCCCCCCCCTTACAAAAACTAAAAACTAAAATATATTATGAATTAAGCACTTGCTCTTGTTCAAAGCTCTGTTTAAAAAAAAATCTACAAGCTCACATTGTGTCGTATATTTTTTATAATGTTTTTGTTTTGTTCTTTGAAAATTTCTGAAATGCTGTAGAAATAAATGCCTTTTTTAAGGTCTGAAAAATCATATTTTGTATTTTTCAGAAAATATTTTTGAAATAATAAATACATATTTTAACAGAAAAAAAAATCAAAACGTGTACATTTTACTCACGACCCATACAAAAAATTGGCGTGTGACCCGAATAGGGGTCCCGACCCATCGTTTGGGAACCCCTGCTGTAGACTGCGCCGACAGGCTAGCGTTAGCAGTTAGCCTGTAGCTACGGCTAGCTAGCTACCTCTGCTCATGAAGTTACACTTTGTGAAGCCATGGGGGGTGCGATGCTTTGACCATGTATTACTATAATTTTTTGGGACCCTCAGGGTGCTTTGAGGATGTTTATTTTGGATCCTCAGGGTGCCAATGGGTGAGTAGCAGCAGTAAAATGCAAACAGAGTCAAACTAACCTAGCCCACCTGCATGTCCGGTCTCACACTCCTCCAGGTCCTCGTCGTCGCTCGAACACTCCGCCGACGACACGATGTCGTCCGTCGAGTGCTGCAATGACACGGAACAATCACAATCAGTCTTAAGGGGGCTACATGCTACCGTTCACGTAGCTCTGCAGAACAAAAAAAAAGTGCGAGGTTAGTTCAGGCAGTATACACTCGAGAGGTTACATGCATGCTCATTACTATGTGGCTGTATACAGCGTCACGCAAGACCCATACGTCATACACTGACGTGGCAATCAGCTGACCAATTGGGCGGGTTACTTTTTCAATTCAATTCAATTCAATTTTATTAAAGTGTCAAATCACAACAAGTTGTCTCAAGACACTTTACATGTAGAGAAGAGACCCGACATCCCACCCTGAGCAAGCAATTTAGCTTTTTTTCCCTCTTAACTGGAAGAAACGTCAGGCAGACCCGGCCTAGGCTCTAGGGTGGCGGCCTTCTGCCTCGACCGTGTCGGGGGAAAGAGGAGAGAGAGAGGAGTCTGCGTTCCTTCCGCTTTGTGTGTTCTGGTTTGTTGTTATGTGTCGTTTGCTCCCACCACCACCCCAGCACCACCAGTGGGCTCTGCTATTGGTTCTGTTCCCCATGGGGGGTTGTTTTATTTATTTGTTTTATTTTATTTCTATCTCCCTGCTCTTCATGGTTAATGATGGTTGTCTAAATTGTGCTGAGCAGGGAGAAAGATGCAGCAGAGCCTGAACGCCAAGATAAAATATTACATCCACACTTGTATTCTCATTCTATAATCAGGGGTGCACATAACTGGTGCGCATGCGCACCCAAAATAAATAATAGGCAGCACATCAGACGACGCAAGGCGCTTTTGCGTACCAACAGCTGGGACAGGAATTTCCAAGCTTTTATTTTTTAGCAAAAATAAAAAATAAAAGCCTGGAGATCGAGGCTAGGAATTTACTTCGAGTGTTGCCTCGCATCCTGACACAGACACGCTGCGACTCGCAGCACGCAGCCAGCAGCAGCTGTGTTACAGGCACTCGTCACCGATGATTAACGCACCATGATGGTGCAAAATATTGCCACCCCGCCCCCGTTGACAAAACGGCGGCCGGGGCGCAATGGACCTTTTATTGACCATTTATTTGGCGCGCACCAAGTAACAACTCCAGGTGCTCTTCTGAGAACTAGACCAAAAAAGTTATGTGCACCCCCGTCTATAATATTGGTTCAATATATCCGTGAAGTTATCTGACTGAACTGTGTGAGGTACCTTTTACCTGTAGTAAAAATAAAGGAAACCATTTTGCTGTTGTTGAAAGACAAGTCCCTGGTGGAAAACGTCTCAGGAGCCCACCTTCTCTGTATGATACACTTTTTGGGCAGAAAATAAAAATACACACCTGCGTACCTAAATGGTAATTTATATTGACTAGATCTGTAGAGGACGCAGGTGAGTAATTACAATTAACACTTTTAATAGTGGGGGGGGGGGGGGGGGGTGGGGAGGGTCCCTGCTTCATCTCTCTCTCAGCTAATCGGAAAACGTTGAAGACCCTTGGTCTAATAATTTTTAATGAATATTTTATTAGGCAAAAAATGTAAAACAGCACAGTTACATTTAAAATACTTTGTCTAAAAGGTCCGTTAAAAAAAGTCCTTGCGGTCTTGTTTCCATTGAGGTCCTTGGTATTCAAATTCATAGTCATATATAGTGGCACCAACAGTTCAAATATCAACACAAAAAAACACTATGTACAAACAAAAATATGGAGAAAAAAAGAATAATGCACAACAATATATGTACAAAAATGGAGGGGGGGGGGTCGTCTGTCTAACGGGAAAATAGTACTATTTCAGGGCTGTCCAGTCCAGAAGAGGTCTAAGCAGTGAGAGGACCGCGGTGAGGCCAGGTCACAGTCAGAGGAACGTTTTGTTTTTCCTTTCTAAATGGATGCAGTAGTTTTGTTTTATACTCCTCTGTAAGGACCTGTGCTTGTTTTATACTCCACTGTAAGGACCTGTGCTTGTTTTATACTCCACTGTAAGGACCTGTGCTTGTTTTATACTCCACTGTAAGGACCTGTGCTTGTTTTATACTCCACTGTAAGGACCTGTGCTTGTTTTATACTCCACTGTAAGGACCTGTGCTTGTTTTATACTCCACTGTAAGGACCTGTGCTTGTTTTATACTCCACTGTAAGGACCTGTGCTTGTTTTATACTCCACTGTAAGGACCTGTGCTTGTTTTATACTCCACTGTAAGGACCTGTGCTTGGAGAGGCTTTATTTCAAGCAGGCTGTCATAATATTTTCCATAACGTGGGGAAGGCTTTTCTTCCACAGTCGTTAACTAAACGTCTAATCTCTCTCAGCCCCGTCACCTCGGTCTCTCTGCCGTCAATCGTTTGCATGGATTTTCATTACTGTAGATCATCGCTGTGGACGCCGCAGTGGGAGGGGCCTGGCTGTGGACGCCGCAGTGGGAGGGGCCTGGCTGTGGACGCCGCAGTGGGAGGGGCCTGGCTGTGGACGCCACAGTGGGCGGGGCCTGGCTGTGGACGCCGCAGTGGGAGGGGCCTGGCTGTGGACGCCGCAGTGGGAGGGGCCTGGCTGTGGACGCCGCAGTGGGAGGGGCCTGGCTGTGGACGCCGCAGTGGGAGGGGCCTGGCTGTGGACACCACAGTGGGAGGGGCCTGGCTGTGGACAGTCTTGGACTGTCTTGCTCAAGGACACTTCCACACTGATCCAAGGGGGAGCGGAGTGGGGGATCGAACCTTTTCAATTCCAGTGTAAAGTAACTAAGTACATTTACTCAAGTACTGTACTTAAGAACAATTTTAAGGTATTTTTACTTTACTGGAGTATTTCCAATTTTCAGTACTTTTACTCCACTACATCTCAGAGGCAAATATTGTACTTTTACGGCACTACACTTATTTGAAAATTTTGTTTAGTTACTTTGTAGATTTTGATTATTATTACAAAACATTAACCACTTAATACACTTAACAGCCCTATATACATTTCGGCCATTTGAAAATAGCCGATCTACAAGCACAATGCGTCGCGATGCGATGCATTGTGAGCTTGTAGATCTGCTATTTTCAAAAGTTTTTTTATACATTTGAAAACTTGAAATGGGACATTCTGCATAATGAGTACTTTCTACTTTTGGTACATTAAGTACATTTTGATGCCAATACTTTTGGACTTTTACTCAAGTACCTTTTGAATGCTGGACTTTTACTTGTAACAGTCTTTCTATATTGCAGTATTGATTGCTTTTACTTAAGTAGAAAGTGTGAGTACTTGTTCGATACCCTCGTGGCCGCTCTACCTCCCTTCCCCAGTGGAGTGGATATATACTGGTCCTCTGTGGGGTCATGGATCATCTTTATAGAATTATAAATGTGAGCAGAACCTAATGGAGTCTTCATACTTGGGAGAGCTCAACGGAACCATAAATATGACTGGGCCGCAATATGGTCATAAAACACACACACACACACACACACACACACACACACACACACACACACACACACACACACACACACACACACACACACACACACACACACACACACACACACACACACACACACACACACACACACACACACACACACACACACACAGTGAGAGAGAGAGAGAGAGAGAGAGAGAGAGAGAGAGATGACCAGACCAGACACACACACAGTGAGAGAGAGAGAGAGAGAGAGAGAGAAGACCAGACACACACACATATCGACAAACAGATGTAGAGCCAGCATCTACAGTAAACTTATTATTGTATCTTATTTCTGTTCTTCAATCTGACTTCTATCTGTCAGCTGCTATGACACTAACACACACACACACACACACACACACACACACACACGCACACGCACACGCACACGCACACACACAAAATGTGTCATAATCATTCAAAATGGCTGCAAATTAGCATGGAGGCCAGTATGGAAATCCAGTTAAATGAAAGGCTTTTGGAGAATCAGATAATATGATTTACATTCAGTGTGGAGAAGCAACCTCCTCGGCTCAGATCTCAAGGCGAAGGTAACAGAAAAAGACAAAAGCAAAGAAAAGCTTCTGTAGGAGAAAATTAATTGGCCAATTGTGGGAGAAATGTGAAATAATCATAATGGCAGCAGGAATAACAGTGTTTAAAGAACCTCAACAACGTTTTTAAAGATATTCCTGAGAAATGCAGTTGGAATCCATGGACGCGCCGATTACCTGTTATCTGGAGGTGGAGACATAACCATATATAGACACACACACACACACACACACACACACACACACACACACACACACACACACACACACACACACACACACACACACACACACACACACACACACACACACACACACACACACACACACACACACACAGGGTGTGTATTTGCATGTGGTTTGACTGCCAGTCATGTGGACTGATGGCACGGTGCTGGGAGCTTGTTTTGGTTCTGCATGACGGGTCACATGACAGTTGGGCGGGTCACATCGCGGGACGATATATGGGCACACCCCTATAAGGACTATTTGCTCCCCCTAGGACTTCAAACAGTTTGCTGTGATTTTAGTTTTTATTTGTATTTATATTTGCACGGAATTTGTTGCGATTTGTTTACATTTGTTGTTTATAAACAAACAAGTTTTATTAACAACATCCATTTAGTTTAATTTATATCTATGTATCAATACACTATGGCTTCTAATAGAATATGTTTAATTTACATCTATGTATCAATACACTATGGTTTCTAATAGAATATGTTTAATCTACATCTATGCAGGTTTCTGAACCCCAGCATCCCTATGCCTTGACATAATGAGTCAGTAAACATCACTCACATGTTCAGCTGTCATCTCAACCTCCTTATGCATCCAAACCTAACCCTTATTCACCTGTCATCTCAACCTCCTTATGCATCCAAACCTAACCCTTATTCACCTGTCATCACAACCTCCTTATGCATCCAAACCTAACCCTTATTCACCTGTCATCACAACCTCCTTATGCATCCAAACCTAACCCTTATTCACCCGTCATCACAACCTCCTTATGCATCCAAACCTAACCCTTATTCACCCGTCATAACAACCTCCTTATGCATCCAAACCTAACCCTTATTCACCCGTCATCACAACCTCCTTATGCATCCAAACCTAACCCTTATTCACCTGTCATCTCAACCTCCTTATGCATCCAAACCTAACCCTTATTCACCTGTCATCACAACCTCCTTATGCATCCAAACCTAACCCTTATTCACCTGTCATCACAACCTCCTTATGCATCCAAACCTAACCCTTATTCACCTGTCATGACAACCTCCTTATGCATCCAAACCTAACCCTTATTCACCCGTCATCACAACCTCCTTATGCATCCAAACCTAACCCTTATTCACCTGTCATCATCTCAACCTCCTTATGCATCCAAACCTAACCCTTATTCACCTGTCATCTCAACCTCCTTATGCATCCAAACCTAACCCTTATTCACCCGTCATCACAACCTCCTTATGCATCCAAACCTAACCCTTATTCACCCGTCATCACAACCTCCTTATGCATCCAAACCTAACCCTTATTCACCTGTCATCATCTCAACCTCCTTATGCATCCAAACCTAACCCTTATTCACCTGTCATCATCTCAACCTCCTTATGCATCCAAACCTAACCCTTATTCACCCGTCATCACAACCTCCTTATGCATCCAAACCAAACCCTTATTCACCCGTCATCACAAACTCCTTATGCATCCAAACCTAACCCTTATTCACCTGTCATCATCTCAACCTCCTTATGCATCCAAACCTAACCCTTATTCACCTGTCATCTCAACCTCCTTATGCATCCAAACCTAACCCTTATTCACCCGTCATAACAACCACCTTATGCATCCAAACCAACCCTTATTCACCTGTCATCACAACCTCCTTATGCATCCAAACCTAACCCTTATTCACCTGTCATCACAACCTCCTTATGCATCCAAACCTAACCCTTATTCACCCGTCATCACAACCTCCTTATGCATCCAAACCAACCCTTATTCACCTGTCATCACAACCTCCTTATGCATCCAAACCTAACCCTTATTCACCTGTCATCATCACAACCTCCTTATGCATCCAAACCTAACCCTTATTCACCTGTCATCACAACCTCCTTATGCATCCAAACCTAACCCTTATTCACCTGTCATAACAACCTCCTTATGCATCCAAACCAACCCTTATTCACCTGTCATGACAACCTCCTTATGCATCCAAAGCTAACCCTTATTCACCTGTCATCACAACCTCCTTATGCATCCAAAGCTAACCCTTATTCACCTGTCATCATAACCTCCTTATGCATCCAAAGCTAACCCTTATTCACCTGTCATCACAACCTCCT
Source organism: Gymnoscopelus braueri (assembly GCF_963280865.1). Taxonomy (NCBI): domain Eukaryota; kingdom Metazoa; phylum Chordata; class Actinopteri; order Myctophiformes; family Myctophidae; genus Gymnoscopelus; species Gymnoscopelus braueri. The sequence goes on along the minus strand of NC_137621.1, from coordinate 1,519,868 downwards.
TATGCATCCAAACCTAACCCTTATTCACCTGTCATGACAACCTCCTTATGCATCCAAAGCTAACCCTTATTCACCTGTCATGACAACCTCCTTATGCATCCAAACCTAACCCTTATTCACCTGTCATCACAACCTCCTTATGCATCCAAAGCTAACCCTTATTCACATGTCATCACAACCTCCTTATGCATCCAAAGCTAACCCTTATTCACCTGTCATCACAACCTCCTTATGCATCCAAACCTAACCCTTATTCACCCGTCATCACAACCTCCTTATGCATCCAAACCTAACCCTTATTCACCTGTCATCACAACCTCCTTATGCATCCAAACCTAACCCTTATTCACCTGTCATGACAACCTCCTTATGCATCCAAACCTAACCCTTATTCACCTGTCATCACAACCTCCTTATGCATCCAAACCTAACCCTTATTCACCCGTCATCACAACCTCCTTATGCATCCAAACCTAACCCTTATTCACCTGTCATCATCACAACCTCCTTATGCATCCAAACCTAACCCTTATTCACCTGTCATCATCACAACCTCCTTATGCATCCAAACCTAACCCTTATTCACCTGTCATCATCACAACCTCCTTATGCATCCAAACCTAACCCTTATTCACCTGTCATCATCACAACCTCCTTATGCATCCAAACCTAACCCTTATTCACCTGTCATCACAACCTCCTTATGCATCCAAACCAACCCTTATTCACCTGTCATAACAACCTCCTTATGCATCCAAACCTAACCCTTATTCACCTGTCATCATCACAACCTCCTTATGCATCCAAACCAACCCTTATTCAAATGAACTGTGCTGCTGCACAGCTGCTGTTGGAAACAACCCATGCTGCTGTTTGCATATGAAAATCACACAGTACATGAGAGGCTCATGTACTGTGTGTGTGTGTGTGTGTGTGTGTGTGTGTGTGTGTGTGTGTGTGTGTGTGTGTGTGTGTGTGTGTGTGTGTGTACTGTGTGTGTGTGTGTACTGTGTGTGTGTGTGTGTGTGTGTGTGTGTGTGTGTGTGTGTGTGTGCGCGTGCGTGCGTGCGTGCGTGCGTGCGTGCGTGCGTGCGTGCGTGCGTGCGTGCGTGCGTGCGTGCGTGTGTGTAACGATGACGTTCAGATCCATGCTCTCCTGCACTGAGGAGTTTCTGCTGTGATCTAGGCTGGAGGCAAAACAAACCAAATGCGTAGATTTTTATGAAAGGCACAGCGGAGGTTATCGGTGGTATGTGTCTAAAGCCCCCATCCTTTACAGTAATGCAAAAAGTATATTCAAGAGTATATTCAAGACATGAAACATACCTGGGACATACATTTAATATTGCAGGCGATTGGGAAGAGCAAGTCAGAGAACTGTATGATGACTACTCAGTCAGACTGGACTAGAATGGATTCAGGAAAAGGCTGTTGTGTAAACCAAGGCTAGTCCGGAATTCTTCCTAAGCGATCAATGCCATCGTTCAGGTTTACAGTTGAAGTGGGCGGCGTCCGATAAAACAACTGTTACGCTCAACAACCGCATCGTCACAGATCCGCTTGTCCATGTGTGACCTATGAGCAGAACAGGACATGATATACCTGATAATGGTGATCAGTGTGTGTGTGTGTGTGTGTGTGTGTGTGTGTGTGTGTGTGTGTGTGTGTGTGTGTGTGTGTGTGTGTGTGTGTGTGTGTGTGAGTAATTGAGTGAGTGAGTGAGTGAGTGAGTGGTGGTGTGCGTGCGTGCATGCGTGCATCCGTGCATCCGTGTGTGTGTGTGTGTGTGTGTGTGTGTACCTGTACGGTGGGTGGGGAGCGGTGTTTTCGGGTGGTGGTGGTGGACAGGGTGGTGGTGGTCTCTATGAAGGTGGTGGACATCTCCGGGGGCGTGGCCGTGCTGCGGGCGGACCCCCCTCCGGCCCCGCCCCCTCCGAGGGGCACATCCCCCACCAGCCTCACGCTGCCGTTCACCTTGATGTTGGCGTTGCCCTCGGCGGCCATGTTGAGAACCTTCAGGCCGTTGTAGTACAGACCGGACAGCTGGCCCTGGAAGGGCCGCCCGCGGTCACTGCCCCCGATGCTGACCGTGGCCTGGGTGTTGAAGATGGTCAGCTGACGGCCTGAGGGGCAGGAATATAGAGCTATTTAACACTGTTACTGAACAAACACTCTATAATGATTACTATCACAATATAGAGCTATTTAACACTGTTACTGAACAAACACTCTATAATGATTACTATCACAATATAGAGCTATTTAACACTGTTACTGAACAAACACTCTATAATGATTACTATCACAATATAGAGCTATTTAACACTGTTACTGAACAAACACTCTATAATGATTACTATCACAATATAGAGCTATTTAACACTGTTACTGAACAAACACTCTATAATGATTACTATCACAATATAGAGCTATTTAACACTGTTACTGAACAAACACTCTACAATGATTACTATCACAATATAGAGCTATTTAACACTGTTACTGAACAAACACTCTATAATGATTACTATCACATTATAGAGCTATTTAACACTGTTACTGAACAAACACTCTATAATGATTACTATCACAATATAGAGCTATTTAACACTGTTACTGAACAAACACTCTATAATGATTACTATCACAATATAGAGCTATTTAACACTGTTACTGAACAAACACTCTATAATGATTACTATCACAATATAGAGCTATTTAACACTGTTACTGAACAAACACTCTATAATGATTACTATCACAATATAGAGCTATTTAACACTGTTACTGAACAAACACTCTATAATGATTACTATCACATTATAGAGCTATTTAACACTGTTACTGAACAAACACTCTATAATGATTACTATCACAATATAGAGCTATTTAACACTGTTACTGAACAAACACTCTATAATGATTACTATCACAATATAGAGCTATTTAACACTGTTACTGAACAAACACTCTATAATGATTACTATCACAATATAGAGCTATTTAACACTGTTACTGAACAAACACTCTATAGTAATGATTACTATCACAATATATAGCTATTTAACACTGTTACTGAACAAACACTCTATAGTAATAATTACTATCACAATATAGACCTATTCAACACTGTTACTGAACAAACACTCTATAGTAATAATTACTATCACAATATACTGTATAGCTATTTAACACTGTTACTGAACAAACACTCTATAGTAATAATTACTATCACAATAGAGAGCTAAACACTTATTTTACACCTTAACTGAGTTCCACGTGCACACTCTCAAAGTCACAAAGGTATAAATGACCACTGAGTATTTTACAGTGTTCTACGAAGGAAGCGAACAACAGCGCTGTTCCGATACGAAGGACATGAAGAGGTTATACTGAAAGATCCTCTGAGTTAATTACATGTATTAATCAGTGTTAAATTAACACTCCATATTATGTTACATTATAGGATGTGTCATTTAGGATGAGAACGTATAAAACTTAATTGGGGTGTAATTGAGGTTTTGAAGTAATCACCTTTCAGGTCTGTATTACTATCCTTTTTATGATGTAAATTTGATTCATTATATTTAACTGTCAAATGTAAAAAAAATCTATCTATTAACCCACAACGTGTCACAGTATGACGGACCCTTACAGGTCCATTTGGTTCCATTTGTACACTCTCGGGTGTGTAACCCGTAAGGGTCGATGTGAAACCCCCTCAAGGACCCATGAGGGTCCCTGGACTACACTTTGAGACCCACTGGTTTAGCAGAGTGTTTCCAGTGAGTCAACACCTTGACTCTGTTTGACCAGAATGGAACAGAGCCTTCATTAGTGTCATTGTAACAACCAGAATGGAACAGAGCCTTCATTAGTATCATTGTAACAACCAGAATGGAACAGAGCCTTCATTAGTATCATTGTAACAACCAGAATGGAACAGAGCCTTCATTAGTATCATTGTAACAACCAGAATGGAACAGAGCCTTCATTAGTATCATTGTAACAACCAGAATGGAACAGAGCCTTCATTAGTATCATTGTAACAACCAGAATGGAACAGAGCCTTCATTAGTATCATTGTAAGGAAGTAAGGAAGAGGCCCAAATTTCTTTCCAATATGGCTGCTGTGCGTAGAGCCTAATTGTCCATTTCACATTCATATTAGTAATATATTCACGCGTTCATCACTTTAATGGTGTAGCTGTTAAAAATATGGGTCCTGATTTGTATTATTTGATCATGTGCAGCTTGTATAGATTAATCTATAAACCTTTAGCCTCATGGCATAATTGCCTTAGTCATATTTTTAAGGTTTTCAGAGGTTTTCATATAGTTGACTTCAGTGTGATTGGTCAATCAGTTTTTACCGCATGCAAAAAAACACACGGATCGAACTGGGTTCGTTTGAAGAAAAAAAAAATGCATCGCCGCAGCCACTTGCTGCACGGCAAATTCAGAGCCGGTGTGCATGAGGTCATAGAGAAGAGTGTTCATTTAAACAATGATTTTGTCCGTTTTTTCAGTGCGAAAAATCTCACCCTGTCTGCAAAGGCCTTAACTCTACTCTCCTAACAATGCTGATTCATCCTGCCTTACTACCAATGTCCTCAGCCTATCAGAATGCTTGCTACATTCAAAACTAATTACTTAGGCAGAAAGTGATTTGGGAATGTAACAAGCATTCTGATAGGCTGAGGACAAAGGCAATAAGGCACAATGAAGCAGCAGCAGTGTGCTACAAGGCTAATGATACGGTACAGCATTACTGATCAGTTAATCATGTTTTTTGTATTAATAATGTAAATCTGCAAAGCAACTAGTAAATACATTTGTCAAATTAATTGTGAGTGGAAATACAGCTTGAGAAAATAAAGCATTTTTTTGCAGGCAAAGTGATGAAAACAGCGTTATAAATGATTTATTAAGTGTGGTTTACCTTTATCCTGAAGCCACTCCTCTACCGGTCTGGCGTATTTGAACGGGATTTTCTTATTGGCCATTTGATAGCGTTCAAGGTCGCTGTTCCCTTTAAAAAAAAAAGTTTAAGAAAGACATGTTAGGAAAAGCTTTTATGAAACATTTATAAAGCATTTATAAAACATTCATAAACATGTAATAATCAGGGGTTCAGTCATCATTAAGGTCTGCTGTTTTTTTTAAATAACAATGTTACAAAAATAAATCTACAGGAAGTTAACTTTTGTATTAATAATATAACAAACAATACTTTGGTGATGTTCTATATTGTCTGAATCAGCTTTATTTGTGTTCGTTTATGTGCTAAAAGAGCAGTCAATGTAATGTAAGTCAATGAGGAGCATATTTTTAATTATCAATTTCTAATCAACGGAGCAATTATTTTTGATTTCTTGTCCACCTTTGGAGTTACATCACGGCAAGGTAACTACACAACCCTAACCTCTACCACAGTGTCTATAAGGTAACTACACAACCCTAACCTCTACCACAGTGTCTATAAGGTAACTACACAACCCTAACCTCTACCACAGTGTCTATAAGGTAACTACACAACCCAAACCTCTACCACAGTGTCTATAAGGTAACTACACAACCCTAACCTCTACCACAGTGTCTATAAGGTAACTACACAACCCTAACCTCTACCACAGTGGTCTATGGTAACTACACAACCCTAACCTCTACCACAGTGTCTATAAGGTAACTACACAACCCTAACCTCTACCACAGTGTCTATAAGGTAACTACACAACCCACACCTCTACCACAGTGTCTATAAGGTAACTACACAACTCTAACCTCTACCACAGTGTCTATAAGGTAACTACACAACCCTAACCTCTACCACAGTGTCTATAAGGTAACTACACAACTCTAACCTCTACCACAGTGTCTATAAGGTAACTACACAACCCTAACCTCTACCACAGTGTCTATAAGGTAACTACACAACCCAAACCTCTACCACAGTGTCTATAAGGTAACTACACAACCCAAACCTCTACCACAGTGTCTATAAGGTAACTACACAACCCAAACCTCTACCACAGTGTCTATAAGGTAACTACACAACCCAAACCTCTACCACAGTGTCTATAAGGTAACTACACAACCCTAACCTCTACCACAGTGTCTATAAGGTAACTACACAACCCAAACCTCTACCACAGTGTCTATAAGGTAACTACACAACTCTAACCTCTACCACAGTGTCTATAAGGTAACTACACAACCCTAACCTCTACCACAGTGTCTATAAGGTAACTACACAACCCTAACCTCTACCACAGTCGTCTTGTCCTTTAACACGGCAGCCGTCAGCTGGGTGGACCAGAGCAACGTTTATTACTACTATTACTACGTTAACACATCTACGTTTATTAACCTAGATTTGAGATTAAAAAAATATATAGCAGATCTACACGCTCATAGCTTGTAGATCGGTGCCGCACTATGAGCTTGTATATCTGCTATTTTTGAATAGCCCAAATAAACCTTAAAATGACACAGATGTGTTCCCAGTCTTAATGGATTAAGTTGCTTGATTCAGTATTTGAATATTTGATATTCATTTTAACAGACACGCCTCCTTCCTATACAAACCCATTGTAACTTCAAACTCCATTTTAACCAACTTTAGATTCATTGAAAACACCCGTCCTTGGTTCTGGTGACTCATATTGTCCTTCTAAGGAGGAGACCGTGTTCATGTTCTCAGACGGGGGGCCGGCCTGTCCCTGAGAGATGTTCGGTCATCCGCGAGAGACATCCGCGAGAGCGGACTAGAACCGCTGCTCCTTCACTTGGAAAGGAGCCAGCTTAGGTGGTTCAGGCATCTATAGCACGGATGGCTCCCTAGCGTCTCCCTATAAGGGAGGTCCTCGCTGTACGTCCCACTGGGAGGAGAGACCCCAGGGCAGACCAAGGACCAGATGGGGGGATTATATCTCCACACTGGCCTTGGAACGCCTCAGGATCCCCCAGGAGGAAGCTAATGCTAATGCTAATGTTGCTCTGGAAAGGGAAGTCTGGAAATCTCTGTTGGCACCGCAACCCGAGTCTGGATAAGCTGTTGTATATATATATGATAAGCTGTTGTATATATATATGATAAGCTGTTATATATATATATATATGATAAGCTGTTATATATATATATGATAAGCTGTTATATATATATATATGATAAGCTGTTGAAGATGAACGGATGGATGTTTTGGGGGGTTTTTTCTACATTTTTATGCCACGATTTTGGAACCCATTTTTTCCACCCAGTGCCAATGCCTCAGCTGTAATCCTGGGCGTTACTCTCTGCCAGCCTGGGGAGAGCCCCGAACTGAGCTCATACATAACAGCAGGCCGTTATTCCAACCAGTTCCTTTCCCCTCCATCAGGCCCCCGGGCTGACCAGGGGGAGGCAGTATAGAGACCAGGATTACTGCATGTTTTTTACTGCATGATTAACGGGGAGAAGATGAAAACTCCACACAGAAAGGCCCTTTAACCCCACCTAGAGGGAATGGATGGATGTTTTAACACAAATATTCTCTTCTGGGGGTCCGCGTGGCCCAAAACATGTCATTTTGGGGGGTCCTTGGCACAAAGGGAATTGAGAACTATTGATTTAGAAGGCATTTTGTAGAAGCCTCAGGTCTTAATGGGTTAAATCCTGTCAGTGTGGTGTAAATGTGCCGTTATCAGAGCTTGTCTCTCAGAGAGAGAGAGAGAGAGAGAGAGAGAGAGAGAGAGAGAGAGAGAGAGAGATCGGCTATTGTGTGACACTGTAGTATGATGTAGAGGTGTAGTTCTAGACTCTATATAACATTCATAGATTGTGTAATAGTTGTCTGGTTACGATAGACTACATGTCGCCTCAAAGCCTGTAGGAGTGGGTGTTACCTCAACACAGAACAGATGGAACCTCCAGCATCCACTGAGTGTACTCCGCACACGCGCGCGCACACACACACACACACACACACACACACACACACACACACACACACACACACACACACACACACACACACACACACACACACACACACACACACACACACACACACACACACACACACACACACACACACACACGTTATGTAACATTAATGAACAGCTTTTCCCTTGGTACTGACATAACAGCCCAGGAGTAAAACACTGAGCTCTGTGGTGACACATACACTTAAAACGAGAGTTAAGCATATAACTAAGGTTCTACGAATTCCGGATGACCGCCAGAGGCAGTGTTTTCAACACCTCGACATTCATCGCACGCTCGCGCATAGGTCGAATATTAATACCAACAAAGTCACTCGTGACCTGTGTACGCGCACGCCACCTATATAGGTGCGGTGCACACAGCGTTCATCCTCATGAAATCTTTTCGTCGAGAACGAGATTCCGAGTGACAGTCAACTCTGGCGGTCATCCGGAATTGGTAGAACCTTAGTTATATGCATAACTCTCGTTCTACTTCATTCCTTCTGACCGCCAGAGGCAGTGTTTTCAACACCTGGATGACTAATACCAACATAGTCACGAGGAACCTGCCCTTACCTGACCATCAGTTGCAGGTAGAAGAGGCCGACAGCACCGCCATCGCCATGGGATGAGGGGCGGCCACATTCACCCTATAGAAGCGGGCAAACGTGCAGGAAGAAGCCCCTCAATGCGGGACACCCCTCAATGCAGCCCAGGAGGTGGACACGCTCCTGGTCGAATGACATCTCACAGGAGGAACAGGCAAACCCTTGCGTTCGTAGGCCTGCAGAATGGCATCAACAATCCAGTGAGAGAGTCGTTGTTTGGACAGAGCACACCCTTTCCTGTGCCCTCCATAACAGAGAAACAGTGCGTCCGACTTCCGAAACACAGAAGTCACATCCACATACTGCCTCAGGGCCCGGATGGGGCACAGCAACCCACGATCAGGATGCGATCCCCCTGCCCCTGGCTGTGGGCATAAGCCGTCAATCCGACAGGCTGGTTGATATGGCAAGCTGAAAGCCTTTTTGGAAGAAAGGAGGGGTTGGGCCACATAGTAACCCCAGACCCATCCGAAGTCCACCTCAAACAGTCCCTAGCGACAGACAGGGCCTGGAGTTCCCCCACTCGCTTGGCAGATGTAATGGCGAGGAGGAAGGCGGTTTTAACAGACAGCCACCTGAGATCAGCCCGCTCCAGCGGCTCGAACGGCGGAGAACACAGGGCTTCCAGGACCGTAGGCAAGTCCCACGAGGGCACCCGAGTGACATGCGGGGGGTGCAACCTAAGAGCCCCCTTCAGATAGCGACTCACCAAAGGATGAGATCCGACAGTACGACCGTCCACCAGCCCATGCTGAGCCGAAATGGCGGAAACATACACCCTCATTGTAGAGGCTGAGAGCCCCTTAACCAGCAATGTCTGCAGATAGCGGAGCAGAATTGGTACCGAGCACATGACTGGATCCACCTGTTGGCCCTCACACCAACTACGGAACAATTTCCATCTGTTAGAGTACAGCGCTCTAGTGGAGGGTGCACGAGCGTTCAGCAAGATATGGACAACCGCCTGATCGCAGGAGTTCAGCAGTGAACCCGGCCCCTCAGGGGCCAAACATGAAGCTGGAGGCGATCTGGCTGGGGATGCCAAATGCAGCCCCCTATTTGCGACAGGAGATTCCGTCTCGACGGGAGAGGCCAAGGCGCTCCGTTGAGAAGCCGTCGGATCATGGGAAACCATATCCTCCCCGGCCAGTATGGAGCCACCAGCAGCACCGTGTGACCGTATGTGGCTATTCTGTGAAGCGTCAGCCCGAGCAGTGGAATTGGAGGGAATGCGTACAAGAGGCAGTCTAGGGGCCATGGGTGAGCTAATGCGTCCTGCCCCAATGGACTGGTTGGATCCGACAGGGAGAACCATAGTCGACAGTGTGTTGATGTGCTTGAAGCAAACAGATCCACTTCTGCTCTCCCGTACCTCTCCCAGATCTCCTGAACCACTGAGGGGTTCAACCTCCACTCGCCTGGAGGAGGACTCTGGCGAGAAAGCATATCTGCAGCCTGGTTGTGAACACCTGGCAGATGTACTGCCCTGAGACTGGCAAGGCGAGGAAAGGCCCACTGAAGAAGTCTCTGAGCCTCCTGCAGAGACTGCCTGGACCTGACACCTCCCTGATGGTTCACATGGTAGACCGTTGATGTATTGTCTGATCGGACAAGGACATGTTTTCCTTCCAAGGCGGGAAGGAAATGCTTGAGGGCTAAGTACACTGCACGGAGCTCCAGCGCATTTATATGTTGTAGCTCCTGCTGAGGGCCCCAGGTTCCTCTTACTGTCCTGTGATTCCACACAGCCCCCCAGCCTGAGAGAGATGCATCCGTCACCACTATCTCCCGGCGAGAGGGCAGTGAGCCCATGGCGACGCCCCGGCATAGACTCGCCCTCCTTCTCCAGGATTCTAGCAGCCGATGGCACTGGCTGGAGTTCCTCACCAGCCTCTTATGGTGCCTCTTGGAGTCGAGGCCCAAGCCGTTGACCAACCGCTGCAGGGGGCGCAACGAAAGGAGTCCCAGGGGCACAATTGCGGATGCCGCAATCAATGTGCCCAGCAGACGAAGGAGCAGGCCGTATGTCAGCCTTGTACTTCCCCGTACCCGAGCGACAAGGCCCACAATGTCGTCCACTCTCCGCGGGGAGGGGCAGGCCCGCATTGAAACTGAATTGAGGGCGATGCCGATGAACACAACAGTTTGACTGGGAGCCAGAGAGCTCTTGGCGAGATTCACCGTGAGCCCCAGCCGTGCGGCATGGGCCAGAAGGGTGGACGTGTCGCTGAGTGCCTGCTCTTGGTTCGAAGCACATACCAGCCAATCGTCTAAGTACGGGAGGATCCGCATGCCTCTGGATTGCAGCGGAGCAAGCGCCACCGCTACGCATCTGGTGAAGATCCGGGGGGCGAGAGAGAGCCCGAATGGGAGCACCCGGAACTGATAAGCCCGCCCCTTGAAAGCAAAGCGGAGAAACTGTCTGTGGTGTGGTGTGGTGCTATTGGCACATGAAAATAAGCATCTTTCAGGTCGATGCTTGTGAGCCAATCGTTCTTTGACACAGTCTGGAGAACATCCACTGTGCGCAGCATTCGGAAACGAAAAACCTTCAGGTACTGATTCAACTGCCTGAGGTCGAGGATCGGCCGAAGGCCGCCGTCCTTCTTCGGAATAAGGAAATAGATGGAGTAGAACCCTCTTAGCTGAGCTGAACCAGGTACATACTCTATGGCTCTCTTCTCTAGGAGCTCTGAAATCTCCCGGCTGAGGGCTTGAGACCTCAGCGGGTCGTCAACCACCGTCATCCGTACCCCTGTGAAACTTGGGGGCCGACGATTGAATTGAATCCTGTAACCCTTGGACAGCGTTGCCACCACCCAAGGGTCTGAAGTCAAGGCTTCCCAGCGGCTGAGATGTTGTGGGGTGAACCGGCTGGGGCCCGGGTCGGGAGTCACCTCCGACTCCCCCGGCCCTGGAATGGTTTAGAGGATCGGCCGGCAGGGGCCCCACGCCTAGGAGCCCTGCCTGTGGGCGGCCGGAAAGAAGGCTCTTGGGGGCCCTGTTGGGGTTGGCCCTGCCGAGGAAAGGGACGTCTGGCTCCCGAGGAGCTCTGGCCCCTGGCTGCTGGGTAAGGAGTGCCCGTGAGTCTAGGCTGAGGTGACTTGAACACTACGCTCCAGGGCCTCTTGAGCTGCGGGCCCAAACATCTGGCCCAGAATGACAGGTAGTGTGCGGAGTGTCCTCCTGCACCCCTCCGACAACGGGGCCTGGGCGAGCCACACCTGGCGACGAGCCAAAGTCAGAGTGGACATCAGTCTGCCAAGTTCCCTCGTCATATAAGCGAAAGCGTGGAGTGAGGCCTCACTCAGGCTCTGTGACGGGGCGTCACCCCCCGCCGTTGGTATTAATATTCGACCTATGCGCGAGCGCGCGATGAATATCCAGGTGTTGAAAACACTGCCTCTGGCGGTCAGAAGGAATGAAGTAGAACTCCATTGTGTACTGATAGCTTGTGCCTTAAAGGAGCATTTCAGCCCTGGAAGAAACTGCAATCACTTAATGTTAATAGTATTTGTAGTAGATTACAGTAGAACAATTTAAAATGTGCACCCTATGGCCAGAAAAATTATGAAATCTGTGTGTTTGACTAGGGTTTGACTGGACTGCTGCAATACTACAATGACCATAATGCTTTGGTGCACTGCCCCTCCTTGTGGGGAGTGGAGGCTACATGTGGGTGTGATCTTCAACAACACACAACATGTGTACCAGTGTTCGACAGTGTTGCCATGTCTACTTATTATAAGCGGCTTCTTTCTAAAATGTAGTTGATATTTGGGCTTGTATCCAAATGTTTTGATTGTTGTTTAAACCAGTGGTTCTCAAACATGTTCATGTATTTTTCCACGGACCCCGATCTGAAATTATAATTTGTGCCAGGTAGCCCCTACCAAATATGTGTTGTTAAAACGATTACAAAATATTCCACATTTTGCACTTTTTCCCCTCAAGATTTTTTGGAAAATAGCAGATCTACAAGCTCACAATGGGTAACAAGACGCGTTGTGAGCTTGTAGATCGGCAATTTTCAAATATATAATATCCCATGTCTAGGTTTAAAGTGCTCTTGGCCTAGTTATCTTCTTTTGGGCTTGTTTTCATAGACTGGTTTCTTATTTCTTTCACAATATCTGGCAACACTGGAAGTCAGAAGCGTCCATCTCATCCTTCATTTCCAAGGATTCGTTAGTGATGTCACATCACTGACAAATCCCTGGTATCTTTATGCCGTTCTACTTCCGTGTAGCATAGTAGCGACATAACTGTCGAATCCTTGGTATTGTGATCCTAGCCTTTCAACAGTGTTTGTTTACCGTCGCTCCACGCTGTATTTGGATTCTTTCACGCTTAAGCTTATGAAACACTAAACAGGATTATTATTTCATGTCAACATTCAAGTACAACCATCAGAAGATGTAACTCAGGTAAAGTGATGCGCCACTCTGCAAATTTAGCGGGGGCTGCCCGCTGGCCGCATGAGCAGCAGCCGCCGCTGCCTCAACTCTATGGGGTTAGGGTTAGGGTTAGGGTTAGGGTTAGTCCAAGACGGTTCAAGGTTGGACCAGATCTTGGGGACACCCCTTGGGGCTGTCTTTGGAGCTGGTCTGACTGAGACGCGTCGAGACAACATGTAGTGCGGAAAGGAATGAGACCATGCCGTCGTGACGTAAATAACGTCACAAGATATTCGAAGATTACTAGATATCTAAAAACACAGATTATACACAAAAAAAAAAACAGGATCTTGTTTCTTGAGTCCTAAACTTCATTAAAATAAGATCTGGTTGCAAAATCGGTGAAATGTCCCTTTAACTCTTTCACTGCCAGACTTATTTCAAACTGTGTCGTCCCAGTGCCAGGAAAAAGGTGCATTTTTTCTCTGTTTGTTTTTTAACATTGAAGTGAATGGAGCAGCATTTTTTTGGATAGCGTTATCTCCTAGTTCCTTTGAGATAAACCAAAAAAATCAGAAAAATTAAAAAAAAAAAAAAAAAATCAAATCTTTTTTTTCATATTTTCGTCATTCCGTCATTGGCCATGATAGCCATAGAGCCATCGGACGGGAATTCCAGTTTTTGGCAGTTAAAGAGTTAAAGGGGAGACAAACACATGAAATGAAATGAAAAGCTCAGAGGGATAAAAGTCACAACAAGATGAGACGTTGGTGTGAGGGGGAGAGTTCTGAAAAGCTGCTGTCCAATGAGTCACATCCCGTGATGTTCATACTCATTAAATCACATCCAATGAGGTTCCTAGACTCATGAAATCACATTCAATGAGGTTCCTAGACTCATTAAATCACATCCAATGAGGTTCCTAGACTCATTAAATCACATCCAATGAGGTTCCTAGACTCATTAAATCACATCCAATGAGGTTCCTAGACTCATTAAATCACATCCAATGAGGTTCCTAGACTCATTAAATCACATCCAATGAGGTTCCTAGACTCATTAAATCACATCCAATGTGGTTCCTAGTCTCATTAAATCACATCCAATGAGGTTCCTAGTCTCATTAAATCACATCCAATGAGGTTCCTAGTCTCATTAAATCACATCCAATGAGG